>NC_135232.1:447595830-447916983 GCF_051348905.1 Ranitomeya variabilis | reverse complement strand
TACCCAAAATGTGGATGATCTCACCTTCATTAAAATGAACCACTCCTGGATTTCAAATTATTTTGCCCCACCTTTCCCGGCTGACACCTAGCTTTCCTATAAAAAGGTCTTGCTTGTGGACTGGTCTTACTGAGTTTTCCAATCTGTTAATTTGCAGCAGCTGTTTGTCCAGCATACAACATGTTTACACCTCCCCCAATGGGAAAAATCCCCCCACGGGGCCGTTGTCTCGCCACTTGGCGCAAGCACCCGTTACAGTGCTGATTGTCTGAAGAGGTGGGTGTGCCCGCTTTTGGTCGACGGCACTGCCACTGGGTCCCTCATAGTACAATGTAGTGTCTCTGGCGGTGGTGGTGCGCACCCAACGTCAGACACACCATTGTAACATGAGGGGCCCTGGGGCGGTACCGCCGGCCACAAGAGAGTTCCCCCCCCAGCTCAAACTGTGCTCTACCACGTGCAAAATTATCTCGCACAGCTCCACCAATGTTTAGTCTATGCACTGACATCATTCAATGCCTGGCACTGACAAACAATACCAATTTGTTTGCATCTATGATGCTAGTTAAAGTAGTCTGGGTCAGTGTCCTATATTGACATCAGTAAATACTAATTTACTGCCAAATTACTTTGTCATAAACTCTGCAGTTGAGCCCACCCCTGTACCTAAGCATGACACCCTTTTTTTACTTATAGTTGTTTTGCGAGACATTAACATCTATTTATTTTTTTGGAGTACTAACTGTGTCAGACACTCCTTGCAATACTCCTCCACTGACCACAATGCTGCCTGCCTGTGCATCCATGTAACCGATGTAAAACTGCCATGAGCCTATTGTTTTGTTATTTTAGGCCTTTGATAGCCTGTCTGCGGTCCCTACTTGCATTACTCCTCCACTGACCACAATGCTGCCTGCCTGTGTATCCATGTAACCGATGTAAAACTGCCATGAGCCTATTGTTTGTTATTTTAGGCCTTTGATAGCCTGTCTGCGGTCCCTACTTGCATTACTCCTCCACTGACCACAATGCTGCCTGCCTGTGTATCCATGTAACCGATGTAAAACTGCCATGAGCCTATTGTTTGTTATTTTAGGCCTTTGATAGCCTGTCTGCGGTCCCTACTTGCATTACTCCTCCACTGACCACAATGCTGCCTGCCTGTGTATCCATGTAACCGATGTAAAACTGCCATGAGCCTATTGTTTGTTATTTTAGGCCTTTGATAGCCTGTCTGCGGTCCCTACTTGCATTACTCCTCCACTGACCACAATGCTGCCTGCCTGTGTATCCATGTAACCGATGTAAAACTGCCATGAGCCTATTGTTTGTTATTTTAGGCCTTTGATAGCCTGTCTGCGGTCCCTACTTGCATTACTCCTCCACTGACCACACCAATGCTGCCCGTTTACCCCTGGAACCTATTTTACAGTGCATAGAGCCTATTTTTTTATTTTATTTAATATTAATAAAGCCATGATGGACTACGCTGTACCACGCTATGGGCTACCCAGTTGACAATTCTTTTGCGAGAAAAGCCATCCCACCCCTCCACCAGCATGTAAAAGACCGCATTGTCCATGCACTATGTCAATCTGTGAGTCCAAAGGTACACCTGACAACAGACACATGGACCTGTAGGCATGGCCACGGAAGGTTACGTGTCCTTTGTGGTGCAATGGGTTAATGTATTGGATGCATGGTCCACACAGGGGACAGCCTGGTAAGTCTTTCTGCAGTCCCTAATTCAAGTTGTCCTCAAATGAATAAATCTGAGCTTCAACCTTCTGGCTCTCATTAAGTGCTGTTGTTTAAAAAAAAATTGGTGTTTAGGGCCTACTAACGGTGTCTGCCCCTGCCTGGTGTTTGTCCTCAACTGAATACAGCTGAGCTTCAACCTTCTGGCTTTCGGCCTATAGTATCAGATATTAAACTGCATTTGGCCTTCAACTTTGGTTACGGCCTACTAACGGTGTCTGCCCCTCCCTGGTGTTGACCTCAACTGAATACAGCTGAGCTTCAACCTTCTGGCTTTCGGCCTATAGTATCAGATATTAAACTGCATTTGACCTTCAACATGGTTACGGCCTACTAACGGTGTCTGCCCCTCCCTGGTGTTGAGTCTGACCTCAACTGAATACAGCTGAGCTTCAACCTTCTGGCTTTCGGCCTATAGTATCAGATATTAAACTGCATTTGACCTTCAACTTTGGTTACGGCCTACTAACGGTGTCTGCCCCTCCCTGGTGTTGAGTCTCACCTCAACTGAATACAGCTGAGCTTCAACCTTCTGGCTCTCATTAAGTGCTGTGTTTTTAAAAATTGGTGGTTAGGGCCTACTAACGGTGTCTGCCCCTCCATGTTGTTTGTCCTCAACTGAATAAAGCTGAGCTTCAACCTTCTGGCTTTTGGCCTACAGTAGCAGATATTAAACTGCATTTGGCCTACTAGTGTGGTTGGGCCCTTAAAACAGTGTCTGCTGCTCTTGGGTTTGCTACTCCACTGAACAAAGCAATGCCGCCTGTTTAGTCCTGTTACCAATTTTGAACTGCATTTAGCCTACTTTATTCTTTGGCCCTATATCTGTTTCCTCCTCATCCTGCCCATTGCCCAGCCACTGCTAGATGAGTCTGCTGTTACATTGACCTAGACCACTACATTCCCCTTGCACTCTACACAGCCAGAATCTGACCCTGCTGAAAGTAAGGTTCCCCTTCCCGCATGTTATACCACCTTACACAGGGACAAAGAGGAAGGTGCAGATGAAAGTGCAGGTTCCTTCATCAGGTGGGGGGGGCATACTCGTTGGCGACGTCACGGGCACAGGGCCCCTCAGAGTACGCAAAAGTGTCGCTGCCGGTGGGAGGTGCCCCCGCCATGCAAACACACCGCTGTACTTTGAGGGGCCCTGTGCCAGTGCCAATGCGAACAAGTGGGCCCCCCCTGCTTGCTCAGGATCACAGCACTTGCAACGTTGAAATACTTACCGCTCCCTGCTCCACCGCCGTGACGGAGTCCACATTTCCTGGGCCCACTAAAGCCTGGAACCAGCCCTACCCCCCACAACTTTTGCCAAATGACCCCCAATTTCCTATGCCCAACTATTATTATAAAGTTAATTAAGATTGACAAGCTTCAGAAACAAGAATGGATGTTTTTGGCATTAAAATGGGCACTGTAGGTGTTTCCCTGGCCTCCACGCACTGCCGACTATGCTTCCCCATTGACTTGCATTGGGTTTCGTGTTTCGGTCGATCCCCGACTTTTAGCAATAATCGGCCGACTGCACTCGACTCGACTCTGGACAAAGTCGGGTTTCACAAAACCCGACTCGATCTTTAAAAAATGAAAGTCGCTCAACCCTAGTAATTAGTCCTCCGGCTGTGTCGAGATGTCTAGGGAGCGCTAGGTACATTCCACGGCTACTTCTAGTTGCGGTGTTAGGTTCAGGGTCTGCGGTCAGTACAGGTACCACCTTCTCCAGAGTACATCCCATGCTGCTCTTAGGCCACCAGATCATAACAGAAAATGCTCAAGTATATCAGAAGAAGAGCTGTCAGAATAATCATGAACGAGAAACACATAGGCCTACAAATGAAGAATAAATATTGTATATGTACAGTATGTTAGGTCTTGTGTCCAGTTATACATTTTTCTGTGTTGCCTGAAATATTTATTGAACTGTATGAGAGAATTGCAATTTGTTACTTACATTTTGAGATTAACATGGCGCAGCAGAAGGGTTGAATGTATACCTTACTACCAAACTGCAAAGGCTAAAGTAAAATTATCCTGCTAAATCTCTATAATTTTTTTATGCAACTTTGAATTTTAAATAAAAAAATTCATAGTTCACAGCTGTTCAGACAGTCTTGGATTACTTTCGAAGTCTCTCCAAGCCTCACATGTTCAGTCTGTTAGGATCAGCGAACTCAATTGTTTTTTTGGGAGATTGTTTATTTACCAGCATTTGTTACAATCATTTTCTAGTCAATTTAGAAAAATGAAAAGAAATATATTTTCTCATGGAACATTTTCCGTTTTGTCATGCAAACATTTTAAGCACTTAAGCATTTTAAGAACAGAGGTCTCAGTTTTATTTGTGTTTGATTTAGAGTACTAAACAGTTAACTTTGTCCTTTAGGCTACTTTCACACATCAGTTTTTTGCCGTCAGGCACAATCCGGCGAATTTTGAAAAAAACGGATCTGGCAAAAGTTGCTGATGGATCCGTTTTTTTTCTCATAGACATTAATTAGAGACAGATGGCATCACGTTTCATCCGTTTTTCGCCAGATCAGTCGAAAATTGTTTTTCCGGCGGCCGGAAAAAACTGACATAGTAACGTTTTTTGTGTCCGTCGAAAAAACGGACAGCAACGGATCCGGCGCCATCTGGTGTTTGCTAGAATGGAAGCCTATGGTGCCGGATCTGTCAAATTATGGAATCCGGCTACGGATTCTGTTTTTTTAAACTGAGCATGTGTTTTCCATTCTGGTCTCTCTCTCCCCCGGACTAGCTAGCCGGGTTTCCGGACCAGCTAGTCGGATGCAGTGAAAAAACGGATCCGTCGCATCAGTTTTTCACAATTTTTGCCGGATCCGTTTTTTTAAAAAATTCGCCTGATTGAGCCTGACAGCAAAAAACTGATGTGTGAAAGTAGCCTAAGACACATCATCCAATGAATGTCAAAAACTGCCAGTCATTTTAGACTTTTACACCTTTAATCTGTTGAAGACAACCTAGGAAGATTAATGGATAGACGCCCCTGTGTCATTTCTTTTGAATGGTGACATTGCCAGCGACATGTTTTATCGTGAACTTCCACACTAGCCCATTCAAGTGACCATGCAATGAGGTTACCTGGGCAACTTGTAAATTTGACCTAAATAGTGATGAGCGAGTATACTCGTTGCTTGGGTTTTCCCGAGCACGCTCGGGTGGTCTCCGAGTATTTGTGAGTGTTCGGAGATTTAGTTTTTGTTGACACAGCTGCATGATTTGAGGCTGCTAGACAGCTTGAATACATGTGGGGATTCCCTAGCAACCAGGCAACCCCCACATGTACTCAGGCTGGCTAGCAGCCGTAAATCATGCAGCTGCGTCGACAAAAATCTCCGAACACTCACAAACACTTGGAGACCACCCGAGCATGCTCCGGAAAACCCGAGCAATGAGTGTACTCACTCATCACTAGACCTAAACAATAACTAAACTGTTCATATGTTATATAACATTCTCTTTTTAGTACAGAGTGTATTATTCTCATTGCCATTACATAATGGTCATGTTTTGTTAGTCGGACAAGTGCTTTAATAATAATGGTTAATATTGAATTTTATATGGAAATACTGTGAAGACATGCGGGGTCTTTGGTCAATATTGTTGTCTGGATGCTGTACTGTGGTGCCACACAGCTTTGTTTCTAGAGAGGAATCTAGTCTGTGTGAGTGCTGACTGCCCACCTGTAGTAATTGGGGGTCTGCCAATGTGGATCTGCAGAGTTTCTATGTGGCTGACTAGACATGGGCCATTTCAAGCATCTCTGTGGATAGAAGCCTGATCTGTGACATCATACACAAGTTAATGACCTAAGTCTTTACTTGACTACTTTGTGCATAACTGTAGACACCAATTTACATTAATTGAATCCAGATGAATACTGAGTGATGTTATTTATGAGGAACCTAGATGTGTTTTTATTATGGCTATAAGAGATATAGTGTGTACAGGACGATAACAAAGAATTTCCAGGTTGTTTTTTCCTCAGTTCGAAAAGTAATTAAGAAATGGCAGTTAAAAGATACAATGAAGGTCAAGATAAACTCTAAAAGACCAAGCAAAATTTCAGTTAGAGCTACTCATAGGATTGCTAGAGAGGCAAATCAGAATCCCCGCTTGACTGCAAAAGACATTCAGAAAGATTAAGAAGACTCTAGAGTTGTGGTACATTGCTTATTTGCTCAGAGACACCTGCACAAATATTACCTTGATGGAAGAGTTATCAGAAGAAATCCTCTCATGAATCCTCACTATAAAATTCAGCAGCAGAAGTTCATGATCTTGGGATTTTCCATTTTTCCGTGTTCGTTTTTCACTCAACTCCTTCCCAGAGCCATAACTTTTTTATTTTTCCGTCAATATGGCCATGTGAGGGCTTATTTTTTGCGAAACAAGTTGTACTTTTGAACGACATCATTGGTTTTAGCATGTCGTGTACTAGAAAACGGGAACAAAATTCCAAGTGCGGTGAAATTGCAAAAAAGTGCAGTCCCACACTTGTTTTTTGTTTGGCTTTTTTGCTAGATTCACTAAATGCTAAAACTGACTTTATGATTCTCCAGGTCATTACGAGTTCATAGACACCAAACATGACTAGGTTATTTTTTATCTAAGTGGTGAAAAAAAATTCCAAACTTTGCTAAAAAAAAAAAATTGCGCCATTTTCCGATACCCGTAGCGTCTCCATTTTTCATGATCTGGGATCGGTTGAGGGCTTATTTTTTGCGTGCCGAGCTGGCGTTTTTAATGATTCCATTTCGGTGCAGATACGTTCTTTTGATCGCCGGTTATTGCATTTTAGTTTCAATAAACTTTTATTTTCTGAAAAGAATATAGCAATAAGTTTCCCATGCAAGGGAGGATTACACATTTTAAATCATGAAGAATCATATAGAATAGACATAAGTCGAAAACGACTAAACTTAGACAGAATAAACATTTAAAACTGTAGGACGCAGACAAAGGGGGAAAGTACATGAGGGGGGGGGGCAAAATAGCAGTTTCACACAGTGTAACAGGATTGAACACATACAAAAACAAGAATGTCACAGGGATAATATAAAGGTCTGACCCAGATTTACATTAGTGTACAATTCCATCCAGGGTCGCCAAGTCTGGTAGAAGATGTCCCATGTGTCGTTCCTTGTGGCTTGAATTTGTTCGTAAAGTAAAATGGTTTTCATTTTATCCATCACTAACGACATAGAGAGCGAAGGATTCCTCCACCTCGACGCAATATGAAGCTTTGCTGCCATGCAGAGTTGGTTGACTAAATTGTGGAGCTTATTAGAGACGCCTGGAACTCTGGTTCCCAGAAGAAAGACGGAAGGGCTCAACGGGATCGTATTGCCATACATTTTCTCCACAGTGGATTGAACCTTCCGCCACAAAGTCGAAACCACTGGGCACTCCCACCAAATATGTTTCAAGTCACCCCGTGCCCCGCATCCTCTAAAACAACGATCTGAAATATTCGGATATATGGTGTGTAGCTTACTCGGGACTTGGTAGGTCCTATGTAAGAGTTTAATGGATGTCTCAGCCAACGAGGTCTGACAGCTACCCCTGGAGAGTGTATTGCAACTTTTGTGCCATTCCTCCAAAGACCTCAACATATTCAGATCTGCCTCCCACTGTTGCATGAATGTAAGCTTTTCACCTCCCTGAGTGTTATTTAAAGATGAGTAAATAAGGGATATGGTTCCTCTACCCAGGGGATCTGCCAAACATTTCTGCTCGTAATTGGTGGGGCGTGGGGGAACTTTATGTTGTAGAATCTGGTTAGCGAAGTGGAAAATTTGACATATGCGTAGTGTCTCTTCGGCCGGGGGTGAGAGTTTTTGAATAAATTCTTGTCGGGAAAGTAGTGTACGGGAGGGGGTGCAGAGTTGCTTCAAGGTGGTTATGCCATTAGAGGTCCACCAAGAGAAAGGACGGGGGTCCAGCCCTGGTATAAAATCGGGATTATGGAAGAAGTGGGTTAGTAGGGAGGGTCTAGATTGTAAGTCATGCTTAAACCTCACTCTTCGCCAGATGATCAGGGAGTGGAAAGAAAATGGTGCTGTAATATGAAGACCTTTTGGAAGTTTTTGCATAGACCAGAGCAAACCTGGTAAAGAAAAAGGTTTTATAAGGAAAGATTCCAGACCAATCCACTTGGGCTGATTATCTTTGTCAGTACAGGTAGTAATTAATTGGGCCAGTTGAGCCGACCTGTAATATAACATAAAATTGGGCAGGGACAATCCCCCGAATCTTCTGTGCATAAATAAGGTTTTCTGTCGAATCCGGGGTTTCTTACCCTGCCATAGGAATTTTGAAATCATGGTATGGATCTCGTGCAGAGTCTTGGATGGTAACGGGATAGGTAGAGATCGGAAAAGATAAAGGAATTTTTGGAGGGAGACCATCTTAATGGCGTGCAACCTACCGAGCCAAGAAAGAGTCATGGAGGACCATCTGGCGAGGTCTGACTGGAGGCTTTTTTATTAATGGGAGGTAGTTCCATTTAAAAAGGGATGACCTATGGGAGGTCAAGTTAACTCCCAAGTAGGTCAGATAGTGTTCTTTTTTAGAAAATTTAAATTGGGAGACTATGTTAGTTTGTGCTTCTTTTGGGGTATTGATAAACAGGGCTTCCGATTTTTCTACATTAATTTTAAGACCTGAAATTAGCTCGAATTCGCGAAGGACAGTGAATAGATTCGGGAGTGTGGTAATTGGGTTGGTGAGGGTCAAAAGTAGGTCATCTGTGAAGAGGCTTGTCTTATATTGCTCTCCCAGGTCTCGAGGTCCGTGGATATTAGGGTTGACTCGAATGGCTTCTGCCAGGGGTTCCATAGCCAGGGCAAACAAAGCTGGCGATAACGGGCAACCCTGCCTCGTGCCTCGCTGTATGTCAATGGGTTTAGGTTGGTTGGAAGGTAATTTTAAATAGGCCGTAGGGCTATCATATAGTAATTTAAGGCTCGATATAATACTTGGTGGGATGCCAAATTTTGTTAAGACTTCAAATAAGTAAGACCAGGAAACCGAGTCAAAAGCTTTTTCTATGTCGAGAGCCAATACCAAGAGGGACTGTTTGTGGTGGTTAGCTGAGTGTATGAGATTCAGTTTCCTTCTAATGTTGTCTGGGCCCTGCCTTTTAGGTATAAAAGGTCCTACTTGATCACGGTGAACCAATGTAGGAAGGATTGTATTGAGCCTGGCTGCAATGATGGATGTAAATATTTTTAGGTCTAGGTTCAAGAGGAAGATAGGCCTGAAATTTTTGGGGTATAAATGATCTTTCTTAGGTTTGGGGATTATTGTCACATGAGCAATATAAAATTCGGGTGGCATTTGAGTCCCGTTTAAAAAGGCGTTACAGAAGTGTTGAATGTGAGGTGCGAGTATGTCTTCAAATTTTTTATAACACAGTGCCGTGAGGCCGTCTGGTCCAGGGGCTTTACTTTTCTTGAGATTCTTAATTGCTGACGTTACCTCTTCTGCGGTGATGGGCGTTTGGAGGTAGTCAATGGCTGAAGTAGATACTTTAGGGAGTGTCAAACCTTCCAAGAAGGACTGGAGGCACTGCGGGGGGGGGGCGGTATAAAGTGTTTGGTAATATTGGTGGAATGTATTGTATATAACTTCGGGGTGGGCTGTGATTTGGCCAGTTGGGTCTTTAATAGAGGGGATACTGTTTAGAAGTTCCTTATTTCTGAGCTTACGAGCTAGCATGTTGCTAGGTTTGTTAGCATGTTTATAAAAGGATGACTTGGTCCATGCTAATGCTTTTTCAGTTCTGTTCGTTAGTAACGCATTTAATTGTAATTTAGAGTCATGGATCTGTTTGGTTAAGTAGAGTGATGTGGTGATTTGGTTTGCCTGTTCCAACTTAGAAAGTCTGTCTTCCAGATGTAACTGCTGCTCTGATCTTTGTTTTTTCTTGGTGGATGCAATTTTAATTAATGACCCGGTTATGAACTTTTTATGTGCCATCCACACAGAACCGGGGGAGACGTCACTAGGGGTATTGGTTTCAATGTAAATATTCAGGTCTTTTTTGACGCTTGTTAAAATAGAGGGGTCAGTAAGTAGGGATTCATTTAGTCTCCATTTCAAGAGTATAAAAGAGATGGTGTTGAATTTGAACACCGATAGGACTACATTGTGGTCTGACCATGATGAAGGAATATGCCGGGAGAATAGAACCGAGGGGAGCGTTGCAGCAGAGGTTAGGTGAAGATCTATTCTTGAGTAAGATTTTTCGGCTGGAGAGTAGTAGGTATACCCCCTTGTGGGCCCATTCATTTCTCTCCATTTATCTGCAATATGATATTCTTTCATCAGCTGGAGGATTTTTTTCCTATCAGTTTTTGTTATGTCTGTTCGTTTCAGGGAACTGCTATCAAGTGTTGGGTTTATGGTAAGGTTAAAGTCTCCACACCAAACAAGGTGGTGGTATGTGAGTGAGGCTAGTTTTGATAAAATTAGTTGGAAGGTGCGGGTCTGAGCAGTTACGGGGGAATAGCTATTGACGATGCATATATTGAGGTCTTGGGACTTTCCAAGAAGGATGATGAATCTACCCTCGGAGTCCAAGTATGTGCTAGTGTGGTGGAATGGGAAGCTATTTTTGATAAATATGACTACACCTCTCCTCTTGCGGTCCCAGGACGACAGGTAATGTTGTGAGTAATGGGTATCAAAGTACCTGGGATACGAGGAGTTGGTGAAATGGGTCTCTTGTAAGCATATAATATCGGGCTTATGTTTCTGGTAATCAAGGAAGGCCTTTTTACGCTTTAGCGGCGAATTGAATCCCCGGACATTGTTAGAGAGGACTCTACACATAATTAAATATATAACTATTGCTAATAAGAGTGATGCTAAGGGCTAGAGTCATAGCTAAAAACATCCTGTCACAGCATTTGAATAGTCTGTAATCAAAATAGTTACTAGTACAAGGTAACAATAGGTGAGAGACAAACGGGGGGAAGACAACAACAATCAGAACAAATAACATTTTCAAAAGGACATTGAGTCCAACAAAGATGGCGATCTGGGTTCCCATATTAGATAGTAGACCAGGGGTCGCCAGTTCTGGGCAGCATGTCATATACCCGAAAGCTCCAACCCCTGATATAATAATATAAATAAGAAAAAAAAAAAAGGGGGGGGGGGAGAGGTGGGGGGAAAGAAAGGAGGGAGTAAGGGGGAGGGGGAAAGGGGAAAATATGGGAGGATGGGGGGAAAGCGAGGGACGAAGGGTGGTGTAAGGGGGGAGAAGGGGTGGGAGGGGGTAGTTGGGGTTTGGGTGAGGGTGGTAGGCTTGTGAGAGATAAATCAGGCACAGATTGGTTAAATACTCATCTGGATCCAACATATATTAAGCAGGAAGAATTCAGGTAATAAGGAGGTCGCAATTTTCAAGGAGGACGACCTCGTCAGATGTGATCTTCTTTTATTTTACTGTTCAGACGGGTCAGGTGATCCGAACATTTTGACTTCTTGTTCTGGGGGAGTCTTTCCATTCCCTTACCGGTCTAGGTCTTCTTTGGGGAAGAGAAGGAGTATCGACAGTGATCGATAATCCTGCTTTGGCTAGTGCCTGTTTTCCCTCCTCCAGTGACCGGCAGGTGAAGGATTGGGAGTTAGCTGTGAAGTTTAGGGCGAAAGGGAAACCCCAACGGTATTTAACCTGGGCCATCTGGAGAGAAGCTGTGATGGGTCTGAGGGATCTCCTCCTGGCAAGCATTGCTGTTGCAATATCAGCATATATATGTACGGAGTTTGGTAAGCCAGGTAAAGAAGGGTGGTTTCTGGCCGCCATCAGGATCATATCCCGCGTTTTCTCATAATGCAGCTTTAATATTACATCTCTAGGTATGTCATTAGAGCGAGGCTTACCCGGGGCCCTGTGGATTCTGGTGATGTGGAGGAGGGTCGGGTCCAATTCAGGCACAAGTGCTGTAAAGAGAGCGGCCACTGTATCTTTGAGAGCAACTATACGCTCAGGGAGCCCTCTTATTCTTAAATTACTCCTACGGGACCTATTTTCGTAGTCTTCGCATCGGAGTTCCAGTTCAGAGATGCGGTCTGTGTGACGCTTGAGTGCGTCATGATCTTCTTCTAAGGCGTCTGTCATGGCCTCCATTTTCTCCTCCAGGCTGTTTGTGCGCTGCATGATGTCTTGCAGCTGTGACGCTATGCCCTGCATAGCAGAGGAGAGCTCTGCCCGAAAGGTCTCCTGCAGCGATTTTGTGAGCGCCGCTGTGCATATCATAGCCTCCATGTTGGAAGCAGTTTCTTCCTGCTCTGCGTCCCCCTCGGCTTGTAGTGCTGTGGCTGGGGGTGAGAATGTTGCGGCGGTCATCTTGGGTGTATTGCCGCTCAGAAGAAGATCCGTGATGGTGCGGCCTGTAGGCTGAGTTGTGCTTCCCTTTTTCGGCATCACCGACGGCGCCACTCCTGGGGATATAGGAGATCCGGTGGTGGTGAGTTTGCTGTGCTCTGACCACTAAATGGGGTTGTTTGGGATCGTTCGGGTAGTGGAGCTCAGCACGACATGTCCGTCGCTACCGAGATCCGTGCATGCGCCGGTTATTGCATTTTAATTTAATTTAATTCTGGCGTTTCAAATTTTTTTTCTCGCTACGCTGTTTAGCGATCAGGTTAATGCTTTTTTTTATTGATAGATCGGGCGATTCTTAACGCGGCGATATCAAATATGTGTAGGTTTGATTTTTTTTTATTGATTTATTTTGAATGGGGTGAAAGGGGGGTGATTTAAACTTTTTTTTTTTTTTCACATTTTTTTTACTTTTTTTTTTTTTTACTTTTGCCATGCTTCAATAGCCTTCAGTAGAAGCTGGCACAACTCGATTGCCTCTGCTACATAGCAGCGATCATCAGATCGCTGCTATGCAGCAGAAATGCAAGTGTGCTATGAGCGCCGACCACAGGGTGGCGCTCACAGCTACCGGGGATCAGTAACCATAGAGGTCTTAAGGACCTCTATGGTTACTATACAGAAGCATCGCTGACCCCCGATCATGTGACGGGGGTCAGCGATGCGCTCATTTCCGTCTGCCCGGCTGGAAGCGCCGGTTAAATGCCGCTGTCAGCGTTTGACAGCGGCATTTAACTAGTTAATAGCGGCGGGTGAATCGCGATTTCACCCTCTGCTATTGCGGGCACATGTCAGCTGTTTAAAACAGCTGACATGTCCTGGCTTTGATGCGAGCTCACCACCGGAGCCCGTATCAAAGCAGGGGTTCTGACCTCGGATGTGCTATCCCGTCCGAGGTCAGAAAGGGGTTAAAGACACTGCTGATGTAACGTTGATTTTTTATCCCGTGTGAAAGCTCTTCCACAGTGCGCTAGTTATCAGCTGCAAGCTTTGAGAATAGTATATACACACAAACCTACATTTATGTGATTAAATCTGCACTTAAGGTATAAACTGCTCAAAAAATAAACGGAAAACTAAAATATCACATCCTAAATATCACTGAATTAAATATTCCAGTTGCAAATCTTTATTCATTACATAGTGGAATACGTTGAGAACAATAAAACATAAAAATTACTGGATTAAAGCTTCAGTCAACTCCTGGACAATCTGTGGGGCAACACAAAGTTGGTTGATGGAATGAGACATGATGTCCCAGATGTGCTCGATTGGATTCAAGCCTGGGGAATGGGCAGGTCAGTCCATAGCATCAATGCCTTTCATCATGCAGGAACTGCTGACACACTTCAGCCGCATGAAGCCTAGCATTGTCATGCATCAGAAAGAACCCAAAGCCCACTGCACCTGCATATGGTCTCACAAAGGGGCTGATGATCTAATGCCGGTACCTAATAGCAGTCAGGGTACCTCTGGCTAGCAAATGGAGGGCTGTGTGGCCATCTAAACAAATGCCTACCCACATCAATACTGACCCACTGCCAAACCGGTCATGCTGAAGGATGTTGCAGGCAGCAGAATATTATCCAAGGAATTTCCAGACTCTGTCACATCTGTCACATGTACTCAATCGCCCTGCATGGTGTTGAGCTGTAGGCACAACACCCACTTGTGGATGTTTGATCCTCATATCACCCTCATGGAGTCTGTTTCTGATAGTTTGAGCAGACACATGGATGTTAGCGACTGCTGTAGGTCATTTTGCAGGGCTCTGATGCTGCTCCTCCTTTTCCTCCTTGCACAAAGCAGGAGGTAGCGGTCTTGCTGTTATGTTGCTGCCGTCCCACGGCCCCCTCCAAGTCTCCTGGTGTACTGGCCTGTCTCCTGGTATCTGCTCAATGCTGAAGACAATGTGCTGACAGACACCACTACTATTCTTGCCACAGCTCGCATTGATGTGCCATCCTGTATGAACTGCACTACCTGAGCATATTCCGTGGGTTGTAGACACCACCTCATGCTACTGTACAGTACCTCTAGGGGTGAGACCAATGACAAAATACAAAAGTGACCAGAACAACAGCCAAAATGAATGAGAACAGAGAAATGGTCTGTGGTCACCCCCTGTAGAACCACTCCTTTATAGGGGTCGCCTTGCTAACTGCCTATCATTTCTACCTGTTGTTTGTTTCATTTACACAACAGCAAGAGAAATTAATTCACAATCGGTGTTGCTTCATAAAGGGACAGGTTGATTTCACATAAGTGTGATTGACTTGGAGTTACATTGTTTTGTTTAAGTGCTCCATTCATTTTTTTGAGCAGTGTGTATATATATATACACTCACCGGCCACTTTATTAGGTACACCATGCTAGTAACGGGTTGGACCCCCTTTTGCCTTCAGAACTGCCTCAATTCTTCGTGGCATAGATTCAACAAGGTGCTGGAAGCATTCCTCAGAGATTTTGGTCCATATTGACATGATGGCATCACACAGTTGCCGCAGATTTGTCGGCTGCACATCCCAAAGATGCTCCATACAAGGCAGGATGGATCCATGCTTTCATGTTGTTTACGCCAAATTCTGACCCTACCATCCGAATGTCGCAGCAGAAATCGAGACTCATCAGACCAAGCAACGTTTTTCCAATCTTCTACTGTCCAATTTCGATGAGCTTGTACAAATTGTAGCCTCAGTTTCCTGTTCTTAGCTGAAAGGAGTGGTACCCGGTGTGGTCTTCTGCTGCTGTAGCCCATCTGCCTCAAAGTTCGACGCACTGTGCGTTCAGAGATGCTCTTAGGCCTACCTTGGTGGTAACGGGTGGCGATTTGAGTCACTGTTGCCTTTCTATCAGCTCGAACCAGTCTGCCCATTCTCCTCTGACCTCTGGCATCAACAAGGCATTTCCGCCCACAGAACTGCCGCTCACTGGATTTTTTTTCTTTTTCGGACCATTCTCTGTAAACCCTAGAGATGGTTGTGCGTGAAAATCCCAGTAGATCAGCAGTTTCTGAAATACTCAGACCAGCCCTTCTGGCACCAACAACCATGCCACGTTCAAAGGCACTCAAATCACCTTTCTTCCCCATAGTGATGCTCGGTTTGAACTGCAGGAGATTGTCTTGACCATGTCTACATGCCTAAATGCACTGAGTTGCCGCCATGTGATTGGCTGATTAGAAATTAAGTGTTAACAAGAAGTTGGACAGGTGTACCTAATAAAGTGGCCGGTGAGTGTATATATATATATATATATATATATATATATATATATATATATATATATATATATATATATATATATATATATATATACATACATACATACATACATACATACATACATACATACATACATACATACATACATACAGCACAGACCAAAAGTTTGGACACACCTCATTTAAAGATTTTTCTGTATTTTCATGACTATGAAAATTGTAAATTCACAGTGAAGGCATCAAAACTATGAATTAACACATGTGGAATAATATACTTAACAAGACAGTTTGAAACAACTGAACATATGTCTTATATTCTAGGTTCTTCAAAGTAGCCACCTTTTGCTTTGATGACTGCTTTATACACTCTTGGCATTCTCTTGATGAGCTTCAAGAGGTAGTCACCGGAAATAGTCTTCCAACAATCTTGAAGGAGTTCCCAGAGAAGCTTAGCACTTGTTGGCCCTTTTGCCTTCACTCTGCGGTCCAGCTCACCCCAAACCATCTCGATTGGGTTCAGGTCTGGTGACTGTGGAGGCCAGGTCATCTGGCGTAGCACCCCATCTCTCTCCTTCTTGGTCAAATAGCCTTTACACAGCCTGGAGGTGTCTTTGGGGTCATTGTGTTTAGAAAGAATATCACGCATTGCATCCCATTGGGATTGATATTCCGTAATTAACCTAACTTTAATGTCTTTCTGTGGTTTATGTGTTGGAAAAATTAAACTCTCGCGTTCTGTCTTCATGGCACGATAGTAGGCCTTCTTTATGCATCTATGGCTGGACCCTCGATCAATTAATCTCTTCTTCATATCATCAGCTCGCAATTTAAAATCATCAAAAGATGAGCACAAATGCTGGAGCCTCAAGAATTGCCCAGTAGGGATAGCATTGATAACATGTTTAGGATGTGCTGAAGAAGCATGTAAAAATGAATTTACAGCTGCTTTTTTACGAAAAATATCCGTTTGTAAAGTACCAAACCTATCACGTCTGATAGTAACATCTAAAAAATCAACGTGATTAAAATCAAAATGGCATGTCAATTTTATATTGAGTTGATTGGAATTCAAAATATTAATAAAATTTAAGAGATCGTCAGGAGTACCACGCCAAATAAAAAAGATATCATCATTAAAACGAGTCCAGAAAACAACTCTTTTCATGGTATCCGTAGAAAAAAGCTCCCTCTCCCACAGCCCCAGGAACAGATTTGCGTACGGCGGTGCGCAAGTTGCACCCATAGCTGTCCCCTGGAGCTGCAGGAAGAAGGAGCCATTAAAAGTAAAAAAGTTATGAGTTAAAACTAATTTTAAAAGTAAAATAATAAAATTAATTTCCTCAACATTAAAATTTAACATGCTTAAAAAATATCTTGATGCTTTAAGGCCATCTTCATGTTTGATACTTGTATATAGCGCCTCTACATCACAAGTAACAAGTATCATCATGTCATCATCAATAACCATAGACTCTATTTTCCGAAGTAAATCAGCAGTATCACACAGATACGACGGTAGCATCTCAACAAGAGGTTTCAAATGAGTCATTGTAACGGCAAACATTTTCTGTTAAACCACCAACACCCGAAATGATGGGCCTACCTGGGGGGGGGGGCACGTGGAATCTTTATGTATCTTTGGTAATAAATATATAGTAGGTATAGATGGCCCTTAATATTAAGCAAATCCTGTATCTCTTTAGTAATAAGATTAGAGTCACGTGCAGTTTGTAGTAATCCCCCAAGTTGAGCTCTATATGATAAAAGGGGATTAAAAGTTAGTTTCTTTTAACATTGCCGGTCTTTTAACAGCAGGTTCATTTCCTGTTCATACATTGAACAGGGCCAGACCACAATATTACCCCCTTTATCAGCGGGTTTAAACACCACATTTTTCTTTTTCTTAAGGGAATTAAGAGCTGTACGTTCTTCCGTTGTTAAATTATCTGAATAAATATTTGATGGAATTTTGCCAAGTTCCTCAGATACTATGCGGACAAAAATATCTACACTCGGACAGGCCGATAACGAGGGAAATTTCTGAGATTTCTGTTTCAGGGATAAAGGAACCTTACCCAAAGGTATCGCTTCATGTGCTTCCTGTAGTTGTTCAAGTATTTCAAGCACTTCCTGTTCATCTGATGTAGAAAGATTTTGTTGTTTTTCTTTATTATGGAACCACTTTTTGAAGATTAATGATCTTGCAAAAATATTAAGATTTTTCATAGCTGTAAAATTTTCAAATTGAGAGGCAGGTGAGAACGACAGTCCCTTTGCTAATAAAGAAATCTCAGTATCAGACAAAGATTCATTAGATAGATTAATCACCTTGGGTGTATTCTTTTTTTCATCCACCGTAACTTTCCATTTATTATAGCCAGGTTTCCTATCCCACTTCCTTTTTTGTTTACCAAAGTGAGTAGACATCATATTGGTTGAGGAATCAGAGAATTCACCGGAAGAAGAGACAGATGAGACCGAAACCGATCTTTCACTGTGGGGGGCCATGTTTGAACGTTTCCATCTATAGACCTTCTTTTGTTTGTAATTATTCGTGTCTCTTGATAATTTTTTGAAATGTATATCTTGTATCTGTGCTTCCCACTCATGAAAGTGTTTATTCATTCTCAATGAAAATGCACTCAGATCTTCACTATAGCAAATGTTAGGGGTCGAGTTCCCGCCTCTGCACAGGGGGAATCTCGGGCCATCTCTGCTGCGGTCTCCCATTCTTCTTCTGCCGCAGTGGAGCCTGCTCAGCGGAGAAGTCGGTCCCAGCGTTTGGCTCAGTCTCACTCTGTGCATAGGGTTACTGCTGCTTTTCCAGCTTCTGCCATCGAAGCCAATGCTGGGCAGCGGCGAGCAGACGCTTTTGGGACTAAGTCCTGGTTTTCCCCTTCTGAGCATGCCCAGGGCGAGATCTCCCGTTGAAGATCGAGGGTCACATGCTCAGATACTGCAACCACAAGAGAGAGAGCACCCTGTTTTCATGACCTATACAGGGGTGCGCCCCTTATATATATAATTATATGCTCAGATACTGCAGCAGATCCCATTGGTCCTCCAGGAAGGTCCTGAAGGTGCTCAACTTCTGTGGCAGCCTCCCATTGGTCCTTCTGGGAAGGTCCTGTACATGCTGCAGCTATAAAAGGTTTGCATGACCACACGGCCATGCGCTAGTGTACATTTGTATACGTGTGTGTGTTGATGAGTGCAAGTCGTCCTTAAATATCCCATCCCTATTGAATGACTGTTCGCATATGGTGTATGGCTGCTATCTAGCGCCCGACTAAACTCAGCGTGATAACACACGAAACAGCGTCCACTGCTGTGACCGCCAGTACGGCGCCACACACCAGTAGAGCGCTTCCTTAGCCCAAGTCTGGGTGGTTAGTGGCATCTGCCAGCACGGCACAGTTCGCACTCTTGTGCTTAAAACTACTATTTCTATTTTCCTCTTACACCCAGTAGCGGTGTCGAGCGCAAGTAGTATAGACGGACTCAAATCCCGAGTCTAGTGACTGAGTTCGGTGACCCCTTTCTTGTGCTCTTTTGTGCAGTATCGCCGCCCTGTGACTTAACAGGGTTCGCTTCCACCGCCATATAGCGCTTCCAGGTTCTCACCTGCACGGTGGACCCCGGACTGCGAATGCACCTAATATTATCTCACCTTTTACTTGGTGCGTTCCGCCAGTCCTAACAGAACACTAGCGCCAGCGTCTGGCTAGTAAATGGCGGACGATCAGCGTCTACAGCGGTACATCCAGCAGCTGGAGGGTTGGTTGGCGGCTCTAGAGCGTACAACCTCAGCTGTGGGTGTCACTGCTGTCACTGTTCAGGCTGCAAGTGTAGCTGCAGCCAGTTTGTCCGCTGCCACCCCTGCTCCGACTATATCCTGTCTCCCGCTTCCAGACAAGTTTGCTGGTGACAGTAAGCTATGTCGGGGATTCGTGAGCCAGTGCTCCATACACCTTGAGCTCCTGGCGGCACGTTTTCCTACGGAATAGGTGAAAGTGGGATTTATTTTATCTCTTTTGTCGGGCAGGGCGTTGGAGTGGGCAACGCCGCTTTGGGAGCATGATGATCGTGTGGTACAGAGTGCTCCTCTTTTCCTGGACGCTCTGAGGCAGGTCTTTTTGGGACCTCGTGTCACCCACGATACCGCGCTCCAATTGTTGACAATTACTCAGGGTTCGTCCATGGTCAGCCAGTTTGCCGTCCAATTCCGGACTCTAGCCTCTGAGCTAGAATGGCCAGATAAAGTCCTTATTCCGGTGTTCTGGAAAGGACTGGCAGACCATGTGAAGGACAACTTGGCCACCAGGGAAATTTCTGCCACACTGGAGGAGCTCATTTCAATATCTACCCCATCGATCTCCGTTTTAACGAGCGGAGGTTAGAGCGGACCCAGTGTAGGCAGAGGTTTCGGCTGGCTCCCACCTTCGCCAGAGCTCTAGAATCTCCTGTTCTGGCGTCCAACTCCCATGAGGCCATGGAGGTTTCTCGAGCGGGACCTAAGTCTCAGACCGCTCGAGTACCCGTGGTTTGTAAAAATTGCCAACAACTAGGACATTACTCTAATAAATGTCCACGGCGGTTGGGAAACGATCGCGTCTAGTAACCATTGGAGGAGGTTCACTAGACACAGCGGCATTTTCCTCCAAGCTGTCCTTTAAAGGGACAATCCTGTTAGGCTCATCCACTCTTACAGTCGAGCTTTGTGTGGATTCAGGAGCAGAGGGAAATTTCATGTCCTCTGCTTTTGCTCTGCGCCACACAATACCTCTGGTGATGCTCGCCAAACCAGTAACTGTTAGAGTAGTGAATGGGTCGACACTTCCATTACAAATCACACACCAGACTGTCCCTTTCACTTTATCCATGTCCCCTTCCCACCAGGAGATTATTTCCCTTCTTGTCCTTCCCGAGGGAATGGATGAGATTCTGCTGGGAATAACCTGGCTCCGTTTCCACTCCCCACATATTGAGTGGACCTCTGGGAGGATATTAGGTTGGAGTGAGTCTTGTAAGGGCAGATGTGTGAGAGAGTGCATACAGGTTTCCACTACCGAGGTACCCGCAGATCTTTCTTCCCTTCCCAAGTGCTATTGGTGCTATGCAGACATCTTCTCCAAAAAGGCTGCAGAGACCCTTCCGCCTCATCGCCCCTATGACTGTCCTATTGATCTCATGCCTGGAGCTGAACCTCCTTGGGGACGGGTCTATCCCCTCTCTCTCCCTGAGACGGCTATGTCTCAATACATCCAGGAGAATTTGGCAAGAGGGTTCATTAGAAAGTCAGTGTCACCTGCAGGGGCGGGGTTCTTCTTCGTGCAGAAGAAGAATGGGGAATTATGTCCATGCATCGATTACAGGGGTCTTAATGTCATCACCATTAAAAATAAGTACCCGTTGCCCCTGATTTCTGAGCTCTTTGACAGGCTAAGGGGAGCAAGGGTATTCACCAAACTAGATCTGCGGGGTGCTTATAACCTGATTCGCATCCGTGAGGGGGACGAATGGAAAACGGCTTTTAATACCAGGGATGGGCACTATGAGTATCTGGTGATTCCCTTCGGGCTCTGTAATACCCCAGCCATTTTCCAAGACTTTGTCAACGATATCTTCCGGGATATGCTCTCCACCTCGGTCGTAGTCTATCTGGATGATATTCTCATCTTCTCTCCAGATACTGACTCCCACCGGAGAGATGTTGGCAGAGTCTTCGATCTCTTATGGGCAAATTCACTTTATGCAAAGTTGGAGAAGTGTGTGTTTGAGCAGGAGTCTTTACCTTTCCTGGGCTATATCATCTCTGCCCAGGGATTGGCTATGGATCCTGCCAAACTACAGGCTGTGATGGACTGGCAAGAACCAAATTCTCTTAAAGCGGTGCAGCACTTTATGGGGTTCATTAATTACTATCACCAGTTCATTCCCCACTTCTCAACTTTGGTAGCTCCCTTGGTAGCCCTCACCAAGAAGGGAGCAAATCCCAAATTGTGTCTGAAGAGGTCTCCAAGGCCTTCACTTCTATTAAGTCTCATTTTGCTAGCGCTCCCATCTTACATCGTCCCAATGTTGATAAGCCATTCATAATGGAGGTGGATGCCTCATCCGTTGGTGCTGGAGCAGTCCTCTTCCAAAAGGATGCTCAAGGTCGGAAGCATCCTTGCTTCTTCTTCTCCAAGACCTTCACACCAGCAGAGAGGAATTATTCCATCGGGGATAGGGAGTTGCTAGCAATGAAGATGGTCTTTTTGGAGTGGAGACGTCTTTTGGAGGGAGCTCGCTTTCCCTTCCAAGTCTTCATGGACCACAAAAATTTGGTCTATTTACATACAGCTCAGCGGCTGAATTCCCGTCAGGCCAGATGGTCCTTGTTCTTCTCCCGGTTCCACTTCACTCTCCATTATCTCGCCGGAGAGAAGAACATTCGTGCTGATGCCCTCTCTCGCTCCATTGTGTCATCTGAGGAGGAGGAAGGGGAGCCTCGGCTTATTGTCCCATCTGAGAGCCTGAGAACTGTGGCTCCGGTTTCGCTAGACTTTTGTTCCCATTAATTTGCGACCGGAGGTTCTCTTTTGGGCTCATTCGTCCAGAGTGGGTGGACACTTTGGGACAAAGAGGACATCTGAGCTGCTGGCGAGAACGTACTGGTGGCCACATTTGGTCCGTGACGTCGGAGACTATATTCGGGCGTGTGTCTCCTGTGCCAAAAATAAGTCTCCTCGACAACGGCCAGCTGGGTTATTATATCCCCTGCCAGTGGCAGACAGGCCCTGGGAGATGGTCGGGATGGACTTTGTGGTGGGTTTGCCCAAGTCTCGTGGCTGTACCATCATTTGGGTTATCACCGATCATTTTTCTAAAATGGTGCACTTGGTGCCGCTTCCACAGCTACCTTCTGCACGGGCCTTGGCAGCGTTGTTTATAAAACACATCTTCCGCCTACACAGTATGCCGGACAAAATTGTCAGTGACCGGGGTCCCCAGTTTGCGTCTCGGTTCTGGAGAGAGCTTTGTCATCTTCTCAGTATTGAGTTAAATCTCTCTTCTGCGTATCATCCCTAGACGAATGGGTTGGTAGAGAGGGCCAACCAGACCTTGGTCACATATCTGCTACATTTTGTCTCAGCCAGGCAGGATGACTGGGCATCTTTGCTATCATGGGCAGAGTTTGCACTGAACAACGCTGTAGCTGACTCCACTGGACAGACTCCATTCCTCCTTAACTATGGTCAGCATCCGCGGGTACCTGTGCCCATGCCCGTGTCTTCCGCCGACTCCAGGGTGGCAGACTGGGCTGTGGAGGCACGGGACATTTGGGACCACACTCAGGATGCCATTCGGGCCTCCAAGAAGAGAATGAGGTCCTCCGCCCTGCTCTGACCTTTGCTCCTGGCGATTTAGTGTGGCTCTCCGCCCATAACATCAGGCTACGAGTTGAGTCCACTAAGTTTGCACCTCGCTACTTGGGTCCTTTCAAGGTCCTCGAACCGGTTAACCCTGTGGTCTACCGTTTAGCCCTTCCACCACGCCTAGGTATCACTGACACCTTTCATGTGTCCCTCTTGAAGCCCGTATACATGTCCCGGTTTTCCGAGTCATCTGCTGGGACATTGGGTTCGTCTACGGACGATTACAAGGTGAATGCTATTCTGGGGTGCAAGGTAGTGCGTGGCAAAAAATTTTATCTGGTGGACTGGAAGGGTTGTGGTCCTGAGGACAGGTCCTGTGAGCTTGCTGAGCACATTCGGGTTCAGCTCATTGCTGCCTTCGAGCGTAGTGAGGTCCAAGGAGGGGGGGTCTTAGGAGGGGGGGTAATGTTAGGGGTCGAGTTCCCGCCTCTGCACAGGGGGAATCTCGGGCCATCTCTGCTGCGGTCTCCCATTCTTCTTCTGCCACAGTGGAGCCTGCTCAGTGGAGATGTCGGTCCCAGCGTTTGGCTCAGTCTCACTCTGTGCATAGGGTTACTGCTGCTTTTCCAGCTTCTGCCATTGAAGCCAATGCTGGGCAGCGGCGAGCAGACACTTTTGGGATTAAGTCCTGCTTTTCCCCTTCTGAGCATGCCCAGGGCGAGATCTCCCATTGGAGATCGAGGGTCACATGCTCAGATACTGCAGCAGATCCCATTGGTCCTCCAGGAAGGTCCTGAAGGTGCTCAACTTCTGTGGCAGCCTCCCATTGGTCCTTCTGGGAAGGTCCTGTACATGCTGCAGCTATAAAAGGTTTGCATGACCGCACGGCCATGCGCTAGTGTACATTTGTATACGTGTGTGTGTTGATGAGTGCAAGTTGTCCTTAAATATCCCATCCCTATTGAATGACTGTTCGCATATGGTGTATGGCTGCTATCTAGCGCCCGACTAAACTCTCAGCGTGATAACACACGAAACAGCGTCCACTGCTGTGACCGCCAGTGCGGCGCCACGCGCCAGTAGAGCGCTTCCTTAGCCCAAGTCTGGGTGGTTAGTGGCGTCTGCCAGCACGGCACAGTTCGAACTCTTGTGCTTAAAACTACTATTTCTATTTTCCTCTTACACCCAGTAGCGGTGTCGAGCGCAAGTAGTCTAGACGGACTCAAATCCCGAGTCTAGGGACTGAGTTTGGTGACCCCTTGCTTGTGCTCTTTTGTGCGGTATCGTGGCCCTGTGACTTAACAGGGTTCGCTTCCACTGCCATATAGAGCTGCCATTTGCTAGCAGCAGGTTCTCACCTGCACGGTGGACCCCGGACTGCGAACGCACCTAATAATATCTCACCTTTTACTTGGTGCGTTCCGCCAGTCCTAACAGCAAACTGATTTCAAATTGGTCTGAGCCTTATCAATCTGAGAGTCTAATGCTATCAATGATTTAGTATTCAGCCCAATCAACAGCTCCATAAATTTAACAGAGCTCTGGGAACAAACATCTTTCCAGTCAGATATAAAAGCTGCATCATCAACTGGAAAAGATGGGAATACTTTATTCCGTAACCCTCTGGGTATCAATTTGAGTCTAATATAATTCTCCAAAAAAGCTTTATTCCAATAAATTTTCATTCGTTTATGTAATAATTGCTTAATGTTATTTTGGAGTTCAAAAGATTTTCTCTGATCATCAGAATCACCATTACCCTGTTTGAAATTGAAAACACCAGTCAGCTGGTTCTGCCACGATGCTTCTCTGGCCTTATAATCCATCATACAATAAGGTTAACAAAATCTGTGAAAACACAGAAAGCAACAATTCAATCAAAAGAGAAACCAATTGTATGTACAATCAAATTTTGTCCTGCACCAATTAACAAAGAAATCCTCCCAAAAATTTGTGCAACAAAAGACAATATTCTCATAAATAAATTGATATTTTATTGAAAATGATAATAGTGTATTTAAAATTAATTTACAGCTGATAATAGAAGCACATATAATAAAGGTATAAGGAAAGCCCAACAATTAATAATATAATATAATATATCATGCTAGGTAGTGCATAAAAATTGTGTAAATATACACTCACCGGCCACTTTATTAGGTACACCTGTCCAACTTCTTGTTAACACTTAATTTCTAATCAGCCAATCACATGGCGGCAACTCAGTGCATTTAGGCATGTAGACATGGTCAAGACAATCTCCTGCAGTTCAAACCGAGCATTAGTATGGGGAAGAAAGGTGATTTGAGTGCCTTTGAACGTGGCATGGTTGTTGGTGCCAGAAGGGCTGGTCTGAGTATTTCAGAAACTGCTGATCTACTGGGATTTTCACGCACAACCATCTCTAGAGTTTACAGAGAATGGTCTGAAAAAGAAAAAAAATCCAGTGAGCGGCAGTTCTGTGGGCGGAAATGCCTTGTTGATGCCAGAGGTCAGAGGAGAATGGGCAGACTGGTTCGAGCTGATAGAAAGGCAACAGTGACTCAAATCGCCACCCGTTACAACCAAGGTAGGCCTAAGAGCATCTCTGAACGCACAGTGCGTCGAACTTTGAGACAGATGGGCTACAGCAGCAGAAGACCACACCGGGTACCACTCCTTTCAGCTAAGAACAGGAAACTGAGGCTACAATTTGTACAAGCTCATCGAAATTGGACAGTAGAAGATTGGAAAAACGTTGCTTGGTCTGATGAGTCTCGATTTCTGCTGCGACATTCGGATGGTAGGGTCAGAATTTGGCGTAAACAACATGAAAGCATGGATCCATCCTGCCTTGTATGGAGCATCTTTGGGATGTGCAGCCGACAAATCTGCGGCAACTGTGTGATGCCATCATGTCAATATGGACCAAAATCTCTGAGGAATGCTTCCAGCACCTTGTTGAATCTATGCCACGAAGAATTGAGGCAGTTCTGAAGGCAAAAGGGGGTCCAACCCGATACTAGCATGGTGTACCTAATAAAGTGGCCGGTGAGTGTATATATATGTGTATAAAATTGTGAAAAAAAATTATCCTAAAAATGTCATACACTATAGTGCATGATTATGTGACAAATATTAAATAAATCCTGTCAACATGTGCAACAGTGCAAAAAATGTGCAAAAAAGTGCTATTGCCACAATTCACAAGGTGCAAACCAAATCACAAAGTGCAATAGTGCTAAAAATAACATTCACAATAACAATAACATTCACAACATTCACAACATTCATAACATTCACAATAAGTGTATCCCAATTAAGAGTCATTTATACCAGGCACCACCGAGAACCAAATAAAGTGCCGTAGTGCTAAGATAATCAAATATGCATACACCTAGCAGGTAAGTATTATCAAATATATGCAGGGCTCCTCATACGTAATGTGCTCCTGATCACTACGCGCGTTTCGGCATTTGCCTTCTTCCGGGGGGCGTATACAATCTAACAGAGGGCGTGCATATTTATACAGCCATTGGCCAATCAATGCCAAACATTGCACGCCGGGTGATGCGATGCCAGAGTGAAAAATTTAAAGGGATCTCAATACTATCCGTACCCACTGTATATTTTGTACATTTGTTTCTATGTGTGAGGTAGTCCATTGTTTAAAAAAATACACGCATACTCATTAGTAAGACTGCCTAGTGCAGTCAAAAAGCATCGACTGGGTCATGTCTACCATGTACATTTTTCTTTTGTATGCACTATAATTTCTTTTGAAAAATAAAAAGAAAAGGAAAATCCAGTCCTGTTTCCCATCGTTTTAGCACTACTATTCGAGAAAAGATATCACACATCCACAAGAACACTGCAGCCAGTAGTACGTCCAAGCATCACTCCTGAGGCCAATAATTGGCTTCAGTGGACAAGTGGATGTATGGCATGTTATAGTGGAGTAAGTTGGTTCACAGAATCCTGGCCCAGCTGCCACATCTCTAGTCCATAGCCATTGGACCAGAGCCCTGCAATCTCCTTCCTACCTGAAGGAATCCTGGACACATTTTCTGATTAATAGGCAAGGAATCCTGGACACATTTTCTGATTAATAGGCAAGGAATCCTGGACACATTTTCTGACTAATAGGCTCTGCAACAGCATTGTTACAGCGCAACATACATATGACATTGTGCCAGGCCCAATCAGAAAAGGTGCTGGGGATGCCAACAGGAAGAGGATCACAGGGCTCTAGTCTGGCAATAACAGACCACCAACATGGTCACTGGACCAGGGTCATGCAGATCTTTTTGTTTATCTTTATTGCACATGATCACTGCAACAAAGTTAGCAATGATCAGCTAGGACTATTGGCGGTGTTGGGCCCGAAAGTTAATTCACAAGTATTTCATAAGATATCATTCCATTCTGTCTGAAAAAATGAAATCCGAGACAACTCCAGTAAAGGGGTTTTCCACTACTGGAACAACCCCTTCTCAATCAATATGTTTTCCCCATTTAAAATAACATGTATACTCATCTCTGTGGCAGTGCCTATCCTGTGAAGTTGACACCTAGTCTTCCAGTGGTCGCGTGACATAGTTATGTCACCTGAGACCTGCAGCTAATCAGTGGCTTTTTCATTCTCACTTCCTTTGGACTAAATGAGCACCCAGAAGAAGTGAAAGCTCCGCATGTCAGTTACTACCAAAGTGAGAGGGAAGAGGCTACTGATTGGCTGCAGGGCTCATGTGACATAACAATGTCACACGACCACTGGGAGACCAGGTGCCAACATCACAGGAACGGCACTGCCACCAGAGTTGAGCATAGGTGTTATTATATGAGTAAAACATAATGATTGAGAAGAGGTCTTCCCAGTAGTGTAAAGCACCTTTAAATTAATACTATACTTGCAAAATTCTCCCAAAATGCACAGGGGAGTCCCAGTAAAAGAGATCTTGTTGCCTAGGGCAGCACTAACTATAAATACAGCCCTGATTGTTATCCATAGCTGCGTCATAACTTGGTATACATAGTCAGTCACTGCTGATCACCATAATTGTGGACTGTGATCATGATGGAGCTTGCAACGAGTTGGAGGTCACTGAGGGGGATAGTGCAGATGTGTCACAGGGTTACCGCATCAGAGAAGAACCAGAATACCACAGCGTCTGATTGTTCGTACTCCTACACTGAATAGAAGCACTTCACCTTCTTTTTAAACACCGTCTTTTGGCACTACAGGGGTTAATCTGCCATGTTGAGAGTTCCAGGAACTAAGGCTCTCAGCTGAGAAGGGTTAGCCACTTCTATCCCATATATAATCTGAGTCCTGACTGACACACATTGTCAGAGCTACCTTATGCTGCATGGCTTGGAGGATAGTAGCTTGCGGTTATAAGAGTAGGCATTTGGTGGATTTATCTGTGATTGTTGCTTGGATTTTTGAGTGTGATAATTCCCTTTCTTCTCCTACTTTGATTTTACCCCATGCTCCACTCCCGGTGCATTCCTCAGTTATATGTGAGTGTTTATTTGTATGCCTGATATCTTCCATTTCCCCTGTTTGTTATCTTCTTCATCTGGTTGGTGTACTATGGTGCACTGCTACTTCCCTCTTCCCTGGGTGGGGGAAGAGTACAGTGAGAGGGCGGATTCAGGACATAAGGCAAGGTTTGTGGCCTCGGCATCTTCACCTTCAGAAGTAACTTGGGAAACAGGGCAAACTAGGGCACACCTAGTGTTACGGAGAGGGAAGGAGCCCCTTGTTCCTGGTCTCACAACAACAGAGTTGTGGCAAGGGGAGTATAAAAGAATTAGGAAGTTAGGCAAATTAAAAATTAAAAAATACTAATATTATTTTACTATATTATGCTCTTTACAGCCTTATTTGTTATATTTGGGAAATCTTTTAATTGCTCAGACCACATCTTGTATTATAAATAGTATGGCAGTAGGATATGTTTTTGAATTAGCACATCATTGACAATCTTTGCTGGGAAGACATTCTATTGGAGAAAGTTTGTTTAAATTCAACAAAGCTTAGCATTCATCATTTTTATTCAAACAAAGTGGTTGGTTGTTGAACACATCTTACGGCATAAAACCTAATTTGCCATTTGCGATATTCAGCTTGCTAAAGCATTCCTCAGCAATCAACGGTCAGATGCCAAACTTGTGATGGCTATTGTAAACTATTCTAATACCCTGAGTATAAACAAAGGTTATGTGTAAATGGTACATATTAGTAAGTGCTTTCACTTAATTATTTTCAAATAAACATTGTACTCAGAAATGTACTCTAATCACACCACAGAATGACGGACTTACTAAATGGTTTAGCACTTTGTGTCAGAGCGATTTGGCAGTGGTTCAGGATATGGTCCCCAGTGTGTCAGAATAGCCCACATCTTTCCAATGCAAAGCAGACAGATTAACATAAAAAGATGGAATACAAAGAAATTAAGATAAAGTTTGTAGTGACCATTGCTTTTGTACCATAAAAGTAAAGCTGCTTGTATTGCTCTGTACAACCTCTGGAATATAGCAACAAGTGGAACTAATGACACTTTATACAGTGAGTGAAACAAGTATTGAACATGTCAACAATTCTCTAAGTAAATATATTTCCAGAGGTGTAATTGACATGAAATTCTCACTAGTTGCCGGTAACAATCCATCCAATCTATACAGGCAAATAAATCCAACCATAGATATCCATAAATTAAGTTATGTGTAATAATGAGAAATGACACAGGGAAAAAGTATTGAGCACATCAAGAAACAGAGGTGCAAAAAGCCATGGAAAGTCTTGATGCCAGGTGAAATGTATCAGTAATTAGAAAGCAATTCTGCCAATTAGTAAAAAATAATATCAGGTGGTTCAACTGATGGCCTTCAAAAAGGTGTCTCATTACTAAGGTGCCACACAAGAAAAATCTAATTCTAAGTAAAACCAGTGCGCTCTCTCAAGACTTTCTCAACCTTATTGTTACAAATCATACTGATGGCATTGGTTACAGAAGAAATTAATAACTATTGAATATATGTTCAAGTACGTTTACAGTTGCTCAACAACATTTAGACAAGCCTGTGAAATACTGAAATAATTTAGTCTGGATAGAGAAACATATATGCAAGACAATGAAATCACAAAGTATTGTCAATTAATGCTCTTAGTTGTGGGCTCAAAGGGGTTCGTTCATAAGCGATTATTGTTTTATGGTACCGTTTTTTCTTAAACATATGTTCTCTACTGACATCCCCCCACCATGTCTCCCATTCACGCATGCACACTACCACTCCATTCAAGGTCTGTACATTGCTATTTCTGTCAGTTCTGTTGACAGTGAGTTATGTGGCAGATGTGTGACAACGACTGTTTGTAAAGCAGGAACTGGGAGCCTTTTCTCCTGGTTGGTGGTATTCCCATTGATCATACATTCATCACCTTTCCTGTGAATGGGTGATAAATGTTGTCGATAGTCTAACTCTTATATTCCAATCACATAATTTTACAGGATACAATTAGAATATGCCATAACATTACTATCAAAGGCTGTCTGATCTCTGATCCCATGATGCCATGTCATTTCTCAGTCCTCCGATGTGATTGCACATCAGAGGAGAGCGAAATAGGGTCCCCAATCCCTCCCTGGTACCTTCCGGTGCTCCTCGGCTCTCGTCCTTCCCCCCCCCCATTGGCGCCACCATCTTCAACTGGGAAGAAAATGGCAGGCGTAGGCACAGTGCCCCTGCCGAGATCTGTCGGCCGGCACCCGGCAGATCTAGGGGTCTCGGCTTCCTGGGGTAGCCGAGACCCCAAAGAACATGATTCAGGTCAGTTTTTACCGACCCCCGGGTTGCGATCGCCGGTATTACCTGTATACCAGCGACCGCAAAAAAAAAAGTTTGATGTACCATTTAATTTATCTGTCCTCCGATGTGATTGCACATCAGAGGACAAAGAAATAGAGTCCCCGATCCCCCCGGTTCTCCTCGGCTCTCCTGCTTCCCCCCATGGGCGCCGCCATCTTTTTCTGGGAAGAAAATGGCGGGCGCATGCGTAGTGCGCCCACCAAAATCTGCAGGCTGGCACCCAGCAACAATAGGAAGATTTTTCCTATTGGTTCATTTTGGTCACTGTAATAGACCCTATCACAGTGATCAAAATAAAAAAAAATAGTAACTAACCCCCCCTTTATCACCCCCTAAGTTAGGAAAAAATAATAAAATAAAGAAAATGTATTTATTTCCATTTTCCAATTAGGGTTCAGTTTGTGGTTAGGGTTATGGTTAGGGTGGGGATTATGGTTAGGGGTGTGTTGGGGTTAGGGTTTTGATTAGGGTCATGGTTAGAGTTGGGATTAGGATTAGGGGTGTGTTGGGGTTAGGGTTGTGATTAGGGTTATGGTTAGGGTTGGGATTAGGGTTAGGGGTGTATTGGGGTTAGGGTTGTGATTAGGATTATGGATAGGGTTGGGATTAGGGTTAGGGGTGTGTTGGAGTTAGGGTTGGAGTTAGAAGTTTCCACTGTTTAGGTACATCATGGAGTCCCCAAACGCGACATGGTGCCACCATTGATTCCAGCCAATTTTGCATTCAAAAAGTCAAATTGTGCTCCCTTCATTCTGAGCTCTGCCATGCACCCATATGTCAGCATACTCAGGACAAATTGGACAACAACGTTTGTGGTCCAATTTCTCCTGTTACCCTTGGGAAAATAAAAAATTGGGGGATAAAAAATAATTTTTGTTGAAAAAGATGATTTTTTATTTTTACGGCTCTGCATTATAAACTTCTGTGAAGCACTTGGGCATTCAAAGTGCTCACCACACATCTAGATAAGTTCCTTGGGGGGTCTAGTTTCGAAAATGGGGGCACTTGTGGGGAGTTTCCACTATTTAGGCACATTAGCGGCTCTGTAAACGCAACATGACACCAGCAGACCATTCTAGCAAAGTCTGCATTCCAAAATGGCACTCCTTCCCTTCTGAGCTCTGCCATGCGCCCAAACAGTGGTCCCCCCACATATGGGGTATCAGCGTACTCAGGACAAATTGCACAACAGCTTTCATGGTCCAATTTCTCCTGTTACCCTTGTGAAAGTATAAATTTTGGGGTGAAAAGATCATTTTTGTGGAAAAAAAATGATTTTTTATTTTCACGGCTCTGCATTATAAACTTCTGTGAAGCACTTGGGGGTTCATAGTGCTCACCACACATCAAGATAAGCTCCTTGGGTGGTCTAGTTTCCAAAATGGAGTAACATGTGGGGGGTTTCTACTGTTAGGTATATCAGGGGCTCTGCAAATGCAACATGACGCTTGCAGACTATTCCATCAAAGTCTGCATTTTAAAACGTCACTACTTCCCTTCCGAGCCCCAAAGTGTGCCCAAAAAGCAGTCCCCCCACATAAGGGGTATCAGCTTATTCAGGACAAACTAGACAACAACCTTTGGGGTCCAATTTCTCCTGTTACCCTTGTGAAAATTTAGGAACATAAAAAGATTTTTTATTTTCATGGCTCTATGAAGCACTTGGTGGTTCAAAGTGCTCACCACACATCTAGATAAGTTCCTTAAGGGGTCTAGTTTCCAAAATGGTGTCACTTGTGAGGAGCTTCCACTGTTTAGGCACATCAGGGGCTGTCTAAACGCGACATGGCATCTGATCTCAATTCCAGCCAATTTTGCATTGAAAAAGTCAAACGGTGTTCCTTCCCTTCCGAGCTCTGCCATGCACCCAAACAGTGGTTTACCCCCACATATGGGGTATCAGTGTTCTCATGACAAATGGCACAATATCTTTTGTGGTCTAATTTTTCCTGTTACCCTTGTGAAAATAAAAATTTTGGGGCGAAAAGATCATTTTTGTGGAAAAAATACAATTTTTTATTTTCACGGCTCTACGTTATAAACTTCTATGAAGCACTTGGGGGTTCAAAGTGCTCACCACATATCTAGATAAGTTCCTTAAGGGGTCTAGTTTCCAAAATGGTGTCATTTGTGAGGGGATTCCACTGTGTACGCATATCAGGGGCTCCCCAAAAGCGACATGGCGTCCGATCTCAGTTCCAGCCAATTCTGCATTGAAAACGTCAAACGGCGCTGCTTCCCTTCCGAGCTCTGTCATGCGCCCAAATAGTGGTTTACCCCCACATATGGGGTATCGGCGTACTCGGGACAAATGGCACAATATCTTTGGTGGTCTAATTTCTCCTGTTACCCTCCTGCTAATAGCTGTATCAACTCGCATCGACCTTCGTTTTAACGAGCGAAGTTTGAAGCGAGCACAGTCTAGGCAGAGGTTTCGGCTGGCTCCCACCATCGCCATGCCTCTGGAATCTCTGGTCCAGGCATCCGAGCCACATGAGGCCATGGAGGTGTCATGAGCGGGATCTAAGTCTTGGACCAGTTGTGCACTCAAGGTCTGTCATGTCAGTCATGTCTGCCGGCGGTCAGTACATCCTGCCTCCAGATGTCCCCAATGGTCGGGAAAACATCAGCGTCTAGTGGTTGTAGGAGGAGGTACACTAAACACGGCAACATTTTCCTCCAAACTGTCCTTCAAGGGGACAATTTCCATTGGCTCATCCACTCTTAAGGTAGAGCTTTGGTTGGATTCCGGAGCAGAAGGCAATTTTATGTCATCTGCCTTCGCCCAACGGCACGCAATGCACTGGTGATGCTCACCAAACCTTTGACCGTACGAGTGGTAAATGGGTCGACACTGCCCTCACAGATAACACACCAGACCATGCCATTTGCTTTATCCATGTCTCCATCCCATCTGGAGATTATCTCTGCTAGTCATTGGGAATTGATGAGGTCGTCTTAGGGATACCATGGCTACGCTGCCACTCTCATCATATAGATTGGTCCTCAGGGAGAATTCTGGGATGGAGTTAATCTTGTGAGGGTAGATGTCTAAAGGGGTGCGTTCAGGTTGCTACAACTAAGGTAACTGCAGATCTTTCCTCTCTCCCCAAGCACTATTGGCCCTATGCTGATGTGTTCTCCAAGAGGGCTGCGGAGACCCTTCCGCCCCACCAGCCCTATGACTGCCCTATTGATCTCTTGCCTGGTTCAGAGCCTCCCCGGGGTCGAGTCTATCCCCTATCTCTCCCGGAGACTTAGGCGATGACCCAATACATCCAGGAGAATCTGGCAAGAGGATTCATTAGGAAGTCAGTGTCACCTGCAGGGGCGGGGTTTGTCTTCTTGCAGAAGAACAGAGAACTACGTCCATGCATAGATTACAGGGGTCTTAACGCCATCACCGTTAAGAACAAATACCCTCTGCCTCTGATATCTGAGCTATTCGATAGGTTGCGGGGAGTGAGGGTATTTACTAAGCTTGATCTGCGGGGTGCTTACAACCTGATTCGCATCCGTGAGGGGGACCAATGGAAGATGGCATTTAACACCAGGGAAGGACACTATGAAAACCTGGTGATGCATTTCGGGCTCTGTAATGCTCCTGCCATTTTCCAAGACTTTGTGAACGATATCTTCCGGAATATGCTCACCACCTTGGTCGTAGTCTATCTGGATGATATTCTCATCTACTCTCCAGATATGGACTCCCACCAGAGAGATGTTTGCAAAGTCTTCGACCTCTCATGGGCAAACTCCCTCTATGCCAAGTTGGAGAAGTGTGTGTTTGAGCAGGAGTCCTTGCCTTTCCTGGGCTATATCATTTCTGCCCAGGGATTGATTGGCCATGGATCCTTCCAAGCTACAGGCTGTGATGGACTGGCAAGAACTCCATTCTCTTAAAGGGGTGCAGCGCTTTATGGGGTTCATTAATTACTATCGCCAGTTCATTACCCACTTCTCAACTTTGGTAGCTCCCTTGGGTTGCCCTCACCGAGAAGGGAGCAATTCCCAAATTGTGGTCGGAGGAGGTCTCCAAGGCCTTTCTCTATATTAAGTCACACTTCGCTAGCGCTCCCATTCTACATCGCCCTGATGTTGATAAACCATTTATCATGGAGGTGGATGCCTCTTCCGTCGGTGCTGGAGCAGTCCTCTTCCAAAAGGATGCTCAAGGTCGGAATCATCCTTGCTTCTTCTCCAAGACCTTCACACCTGTGAAGAGGAATTATTCCAACGGAGACAGGGAGTAGCTAGCCATGAAGTTGGCCTTCTCGGAGTGGAGAAACCTCCTGGAAAGGGCTTGCTTTCCCTTCCAAGTTTACACCGACCACAAAAATTTGGTATACCTACAGACTGCCCAGCGGCTAAATTCTCACCAGGCTAGATGGTCCCTGTTCTTCTACTGGTTCCATTTCACTCTCCATTTTCTCTCCGTGCCGATGCTCTCTCCCACTCCGTAGTGTCATCATCATCAGAGGATGAGCCTCGTCTTATTGTCCCTTCAGAGAGCCTGAAAACTGTGGCTCCGGTTTCGCTAGAGTCTGTGCCCCCGGGCAAGACTTTTGTGCCATCTAATTTGTGACCGGAGGTTCTCTCTTGGGCTCACTCGTCCAGGGTGGGTGGACATTTTGGGACCAAGAGGACATCTGAGCTTCTGGCGAGGACGTACTGGTGGCTGCATATTGCCCATGACATCAGAGACTATATTCGGGCATGTGTCTCTTGTGCCAAGAATAAGTCTCCTCGACAACGGCCTGCTGGGTTACTTTACCCTCAGACGTTGGCTGATAGGCCCAGGGAGATGGTCGGGATGGACTTTGCGGTCGGCTTACCCAAGTCCCGTAGCTGCACCATTATTTCGGTAGTCACCAACTATTTTTCCAAAATGGTGCACTTGGTGCTTCTTCCATGGCTACCTTCTGCACAGGCCTTGGCGGCGTTGTTTATTAAGCACGTTTTCCGCCTACATGGTATGCCTGACAAAATTGGTTTTGGAGAGAGCTTTGTCGTTTACTCAGCATCGAGCTGAATCTCTCTTCAGCATACCATCCCGAGACGAATGGGTTGATAGAGAGGGCCAACCAGACCCTGGTCACATACCTGTGACATTTTGTTTCAGCCAGACAGGATGACTGTGCATTCTTGCTACCGTGGGCGGAGTTTGCACTGAACAAAGCCGTAGCCGACTCCACTGGGCCGACCCCATTCCTCTTTAATTACGGCCAGCATCCGCGGGTTCCTGTGCCCATGCTCGTGTCTTTCGCCAATTCCAGGGTGGCAGACTGGTTTGTGGAGGCACGTGACATTTGGGACCGCACACAGGATGCCATCCGGGCCTCCAAGGAGAGAATGAGGTCCTCCGCCGATGCACGTCAGCGCCCCGCTCCAACCTTTCCTCCTGGCGACTTGGTATGGCTCTCCGCCCGTAATATCAGGCTGCGAGTTGAGTCCACTAAGTTTGCACCTCGTTACTTGGGTCCCTTCAAGGTCCTGGAACAGGTTAACCCTGTGGTCTACTGTCTGGGCCTTCCTCCATGCCTAGGCATCACCGACACCTTTCATGTGTCCCTCCTAAAGCCCGTTCACATGTCCCGGTTTTCCGAGTCATCTGCCGGGACATCGGGTTCGTCCACGGTGGTACGTGGCAAAATATTCCATTTGGTGGATTGGAACGGTCATGGCCCTGAGGACAGTTCCTGGGAGCCTGCTGAGCACATTCGGGCTCTGCAGCTCATTACGGCCTTTGAGCATAGCGAGGTCCAATGAGGTGGGCCCTAAGAAGGGGGGTAATGTTAGGTGTCGAATTCCCGCCGCTGCACAGGGGGAATCTCAAACCATCTCCACTGCGGTCTCCCATTCTCTTCCAGCCGCAGTGGAGCCTGCTCAGCAGAGACGTTGGTCCCAGCATCTGGCTCAAGCTGATACTGTGCGGCTGGTTACTGCTGTCCTTCCAGGCTCAGCCATCGTAACCAGTACTGATCAGCAATGAGCGGGCGCTCCTGGGACTAAATCCTGCTTTTTTTCTTCTGAGCATGCCCAAGGGACAATCTCCCATTGGAGGTCGGGAGTCACATGCTCAGGTCCTGTAGCAGCTCCTTTTGGACCACTAGGAAGGTCCCGGAGATCTTCCGCTATAAATGGTTCGCATGGCCGCACGGAAAGATCATTTTTTGTAAAAAATACGATTTTTTATTTTCACGGTTCTACATTATAAACTTCTATGAATCACTTGGGGGTTCAAAGTGCTCACCACACATCTAGATAATTTCCTTAAGAGGTCTAGATCAAAAATGATGTCACTTGTGGGGGGTTTTCACTTTTTAGGTACATCAGGGGTTCCCCAAAAGCAACATGGCGTCTGATCTCAATTCCAGCCAATTCTGCATTGAAAATGTGCGAACGGCACTCCTTCCCTTCTTAGCTCTGCCATGCACCAAACATTGGTTTACCCCCACATATGGGGTATCGGCGTACTCAGCACAAATGACACATCATCTTTGGTGGTCTAATTTCTCCTGTTACCCTTGTGAAAATAAAAATTTTGGGGCGAAAAGATAATTTTTGTGGAAAAAAATACAATTTTATTTTCACGTCTCTACGTTATAAACTTCTGTGAAGCACTTGGGGGTTCAAAGTGCTCACCACACATCTAGATAAGTTCCTTAAGGGGTCTAGTTTCCAAAATGGGGTCACTTGTGGGCGGTTTCCACTGTTTAGGCACATCAGGTGCTACACAAAAGCGACATGGCGTCCTATCTCAATTCCAGCCAATTCTGCATTGAAAAAGTCAAATGGCACTCCTCTCCTTCTCTTCCAAGCTCTGCCGTGCGCCCAAACAGTGGTTTACCCCCACATATGTGGTATCGGCGTATTCAGGAGAAATTGCACAGCAAATTTTGTGGTTAATTTTCTCTTTTTACACTTGTGAAAATAAAAAAAAAAAATTGGTTCTGAAGTAAAATGTTTATAAAAAGAAGTTGAATGTTAATTTTTTCCTTCCACATTGCTTCAGTTGCTGTGAAGCACGTAAAGGGTTAATAAACTTCTTGAATGTGGTTTTGAGCACCTTGAGGGGTGTAGTTTTTAGAATACCCAATGTCACTTTTGGGTATTTTATTTTTTGTACACCCCTCAAAGTGACTTTAAATGTGAGATGGTCCCTAAAAAAATGGTTTTGTAAATTTTGTTGTAAAAATGAGAAATCGCTGGTCAAATTTAACCCTTATAAATTTCTAACAAAAAAGTTTGTTTCCAAAATTGTGCTGATGTAAAGTAGACGTGTGGGAAATGTTATTTATTAACTATTTTATGTGACATATCTCTCTGATTTAAGGGCATACAAATTCAAAGTTTGAAAATTGCAAAATTTTTAAAATTTTCACCATATTTCCATTTTTTTTCATAAATAAACGCAAGTAAAATCAAATAAATTTTACCATAACGTACAATATGTCACAAAAAAACAGTCTCAGAATCAGCGAGATCCTTTAAAGTGTTCCTGAGTTATAACCTCATAAAATGACAGTGGTCAGAATTGTAAAAATTGGCCTGGTCATGAAGCTGCAAATTGGCTCCGTCACTAAGGAGTTAAAGCTTAGTGTATATACCCTTATTGATATGTATAATATGAAAATTATCAAAATTGTATGTAACAATATCATAAGATTTGACATATCATATAAATAGCATCAGCCCAAAATGATTATATAGTACATGGAATTGCCTACAAACTATGTACACATATGAATAGACGTATCTTGTAGAATGCAGACTTGTTTTGGCCTGGTACCACAGATAAGATCATTATATAGAACATAAATATAGTGTTGTTGCTTTTCTGGACAGTTTATTTAGTTTTGCATTATGTACTTGACTGTATCCAACACAGGAAGAAGTAAACAGCCTGTTTCTTGTTCACATTGCGCCTAATGTAAACCTTGTGAACAGTTATTTTTATGTTCCTCTAATCTAAGACAAATGCAGGGACCTCAAAACTGGAAGTGTAAAATAGAAAAGAGCATGAAATGCCCAGAACTCTTAAGCAGAATAAATCTTATGGGAGCCTTGTATGTAACACTAATAACTGTAGCTCTCAGACAGCAAAAACGTTTTTATTTCGGGACTCGATTGACCTTTCAGGGTCAGAATATTTTACCTAAAGATGCTTTTAATTATACTATTTCCTTATGTGATTATAATATATCCTTCCATGTCAACAAAAGTAAAGAAATATATTGGGTTTTGCAAACTTATAGACTGCGTTTTTACAAGATTTTATATATGATATATTTATTAGTTTATTTAGGAGATACATTTTGGACACCCCTTTCTAAAACCCATTAAAGCCAGCATTAATGGATCTTTTGCCAAAATCCAAAATTTTAAACTGTACAAACTGTTGTGTAAGATGTCCCCATCTTTCATATTGTGCAATATGGAGCTTTAGGGGATTACTTATAATCTATTGAACAGATCAAGCAAGGGTTAAGGAGTGCTTACTTCAGCTGACATTGTGGTATTAAACAATTGCTGATTGGTAAATGGTTACCGATCAGCTGTAGATTAAAATCCTGTTTTTACGGGTAGACCATGCTTCAAATGCACCCTGAATGATCTGAAATTGTCTCTGTGTAAGAAGAGGGACCGGAAAAGGGGTACTTCTCTTGCGCCGGGTCCTGAACTGTCTGGGCTCTCTCCTCTGTTGTCCGGGGGAATGCTTAAGAACCTGGACCTTTGCACTTGACAGCAGGGGGCGTGACTAAGCTAAAAAGGCCAGAGCGCGCCCGGAAGTAGTCAGTCCTGGCGGGAACAAGCAGCATATAGCAGGGAACAGTTGGTGCTCCATCCTCTGAGCACCGTGACAGTACAGGCCTGCGTGATAGACTTCCTGCGACCAGATACAGAGACTGTGACAGGAAACGTGCTGTGTGCCCGGTGGCTCCTCCAGCTGAAGGTGCCAAACACTTTGGGCCAGTAAGTTCTGCACGCGCCGCCTTGGAAGGATTGGGTGACTCACCAGTAACTGTGCCTCATCTCACCCGCTTATTTCTCTCGAGCTATGTTAAGCTCCGACGAAGTTGGAGGTTGGAGATTGTACTTCATACCGCACAATGAACCCTGGACTCAGGACCCCATCCAAGACGACAAGGACCCACCATCACTGCCAGAACCCGGAGCATCAATGCCTTCAGTACATCTTTGGACTCATTACGTGCTAACTGCCTTGGCACCACCGTCTGAGCCTAAGACTTTACAGTCAGGAAGCTGCCATACCGATAAGTTAACCCTTAAAGAACTGCTTCATTACTTGTTGTTGTTTAACTCTCCCTGCATATCATTTGTTTTTATACCACCTGCTATACTTCTAGTTACCCCTTCCTCTCCCTGCGTGGAGTAACCCCCTGTTCCAGTAAAATAAATTTAACCTTTGCTCTGCCTCCTGTCTGTTACTGCATCCCGAAACCTGCTGACATCTGCAGCACAAGTTCTGGTTACACAGGATGAAATGCTGTCTAGATTGATGATAATTTGGACCAACCAAAAGATCATTGTATCCGACGAACGAACATTTTGCTCATACATTGGGTGGTCAACAGACTGTTAGATTGCATTCCTATGCTCCTATGAACTCTTATTCACAATAATCAAGTAGTGTAAAAACCTCTGTAACAAGTTATCTAAATGGTTCGTTGTGAGTACTGATGACAACTTAGCATGTGAATAGAGCCTGATCAATTCCATTCCATTCCTACTCTGGTGCGACGTTCAGTTTGGTCCTCAGTGGAAGCCGGTCTTGAATTCTATGCCCAACATCTTCATCCCCTCATCATGGGCACCTCTTTCTCTATCCACGCTCAGCATTGTCTTGATCTTCTGCGTTGTAACGCAACATCATAATGCCACAAGGCTTAGAAAGTGCCAGAGGTACCGAGTATACTGGGCACAAAGGTGAAGTCTGGCTACCATGGTGGACCAGACTTGTCATTGGGTCAGCACAGGATTAGTTGAATTACTTATCTCTAGTTGTGAGCCATGATAAGCTTTACATCTCTTTCTCTCACAATATAGTGGGAAGTCTAGCAGCAGGAACAGGACACTTCCTACTTAAGTGCACCCTGCAGAACAGACCTCGGGTGGTCCTTGCTGTGGATTAACAGCAAAATTGTAAAAAATTTTGAAAAAAATGCAAGATTTTGCAGTCTAATCATTGAGAAAAATGAATAAACTGCAAAGTCCTGCACTATAACACTTTGGGCATCTTGAAGTGTGTAGTAATTTTCAGCAAATGTTATGAGGTTAGTAATACATGCAATCTACGGCTAGTGGAAGTCACACAGAAATTAGGGGATTCCGCTTTTATGTACCTAAAGTGGAATCATTGCGTAAAGAAAAATATTGCTGCCTTATGATTAATTTTGTGTTAAAATTCTCACCTTGTGTTAATTTTGTGTTAAAGATCTCTGGTTGCCTTCAAGAGTTTTATTTACGTGTTATCATGCAGAGCGCTTGATTAGATGCATCAGATACGCTGCAGATTTGCCACCCACAGTGTATAAGATTTTACCAAGAAAATGACCTGCAGTCTGGATTTTAAATCTGCAGTATGTCAATTTTTGCTTCGAATTTCAGCCCAAATTTAGTGCAGACAACTTGTATCTGTGACCGCATCATTACTGTGCTCAGACCCTCAACTGCACTTGGGCAGTCCTTCAAGTGGATACCGTAATAGTCTGTCTGGGACCTGCTAGCACAAGAACATCTGCTCATACTTGGCATAAACATGGAAGAACAGCGTAACTTTGCATTAAGTAATAGATTGGAAAAGACTAGTGTGTAAAGAAGACCATGCATCCAACTTTTGTTTAGTCTTTACATTCCTGTACAGTTTCTTGGACAAATTGTTATTGTAAAGAAATTTTGATTGTATTCTTTTTCTTTTTTAATTTTTCTTTACTTTATTTTTTTTTTTAGTGGATGACACTGTGGTTGTAATACCTTTTGGGAGTCGACACATCCGGCTGGTTCTTAAGGGCCCTGATCACTTGTGTAAGTATACACATAGATATTTTTAGCTGGAATCAAGGTCTCTGTCCCTGCATCATGCTACTGTCAGATTACTGTTAGATTCCCTTCAACCTACCATGACTATACTGAATCCAGAAGATAGAGAAAGAGGATGGTAATAACAGTAATGATGAAGATACATCACTTCTTACAATTTACAAGTTAAAGGTAGGTTCACATGACCGATGTCTTCAAATTCGAGAAATAAAAATCTGATTCTTCTGGTCAGACTTTGATCAGAGTGGCATCATTTTTTATGTGGAGAGAACAAAAAGTTTCCCCATCTTCTCCATTTTGTCAGTCCATGAAAATCGGACTGCACTCAGATGTCATCGGAGTATGGTCTGATTTTTTTTTTTACGGACCTATGATTTTGCATTTCCAATTTTGATGCAACACTCAGATCAAATTCAGACATGTCCCACTCGGTCTTAGGAAAAGAGTTGAACATGTACACAGCTCCATATACTATCATAGGTACGAGTGCTGTCCATGCAAACCACGCATAGCACTCATCCAAGAAAATCGGTCTCGTGCATGAGCCCAAAGTGGCACCCCATATTTTTACTCAGCTTCACTAAAGACTTGCTCTTTTTTATTCCATACATTCTGGCTAAGTATTGTTCTATGGTCACTAAGTCTATTAAGAAGTGACAACCATGTAACTGACCTCTGCGATAGGACAACATACACAGATAGTATGGCTGCTAGTGATTTAGTGAATAGGGAGGTAAGGCACCCATTCCTCACAAGGACAGTAAGAAATCACTGTCCGTACTGTCATAGCTGGCACAGGTCTGTGTCAGGGAAGAACAACTGTTCACCCTTAAAGTAACAGTACTTAATTATTAAACTGCGAGCAATGCATAAAAATGCTGCCTACGTGATCCTGTACTTACTAGAAAAGAGCTTTCCAAAAACAATTGGTGCTAGTGTTACCTCCTCTGCCAGTATAAGTAGGAAGGAAATGGCTTGTAGAAACAGGAAACCTAAGGCCTCTGGGGGATCTACTGCATATGGATTTTAGCCCTGTACATCATTAGAGTGCTGGTAGGTGACAACATTTTTCTGAAAATTATTCTGTGTTTACATTTTAAAGTACAGAGAAAAAAAAGTCAAAAGAAAAGCATTCAATAGACCAATACTCACGTCATAGCGCAATCATGAAGGGAAATGGATGAGAATGGGGGAGGGGTGTAACTGGTACATAACTCTTCGGAAACTGCCTGATTCCTTCTGGCACTGAATGAAATGTAAGTGTAGTATATCTGCTAATGGCAGCTGTTAGATTTATGCCTTCATTTACTTTTGGCTTTCTGGAATAGAACATTTTGTAGGGATTAGCACCTTGTAATCACTTGACTCTGTCAGATAGCTGTAAGGAAAGCGTTCGGTGCTCCATCAGGCTCCGTATAGCAAACATCACTCAGCGGGTCCCCTGCTCCAGTGTCACTTTATACAAGTCCTACGAGTAAGGCCGGCCTCACACTGGGCGTAAGACAATACGCCACGTATTATACGTCCGTACTACGGACGTAATACTGAGAAATGTTCCCAAAATATTGATCCGTAGTCAGGGTGTCAGCGTATTTTGCGCATGGCATCCTCCGTATGTAATCCGTATGGCATCCGTACTGCGAGATTTTTGCGCAGGCTTGCAAAACCGACATCTAATGGATTTATGTGCTCAAATGTTCGGGAAAACATATATACAGTATATATATATATATATATATATATATATATATATATATATATATATAATATGTCATTGAGACACATATATATATTCTGTATTTAGATTTCATTCAGCGCGATATCTGTGAACAGCCGGTAATTCAATTGCCGGCTTCTCATTTCTCCTGCACAAACCCGACAGGATATGAGACATGGTTTACATACAGTAAACCATCTCATATCCCCTTTTTTTTTGCATATTCCACACTACTAATGTTAGTAGTGTGTATGTGCAAAATTTCAGCGATGTAGCTGCTGAAATAAAGGGTTAAATGGCGGAAAAAATTGGCGTGGGCTCCCGCGCAATTTTCTCCGCCAGAATGGTAAAGCCAGTGACTGAGGGCAGATATTAATAGCCAGGAGAGGGTCCATGGTTATTGGCCCCCCCTGGCTACAAACAACTGCCCCCAGCCACCCCAGAAAAGGCACATCTGGAAGATGCGCCTATTCTGGCACTTGGCCACTCTCTTCCCACTCCCTGTAGCGGTGGGCTATGGGGTAATGAAGGGTTAATGCCACCTTGCTATTGGAAGGTGACATTAAGCCAGATTAATAATGGAGAGGCGTCAATTATGACACCTCTCCATTATTAATCCAATTGTTGGAAAGGGTTAAAAAACACACACACACATGATTTAAAAGTAGTTTAATTAAATAAACACAGCGGTTGTTGTAATAATTTATTGTTCTCTCAATCCATCAGGAACACCCTCGCTTGGAAAAATAATAAACGCACAAGATACATACCTTCTGGTGAACCGTCTCGTCCCACGAAGTAATCCATCTGAAGGGGTTAACTAATATTACAGGCAGGAGCCCTGCTAAATGCAGCTGTGCTCCGTGCCTGTAATCCCCGGCGAATGAAGGAAATGTAGGTCATTGACCTACATTTCCTTCAGTCGCGGTGAGGCGCCCTCTGGTGGATGTTCTCATGAACTGCAGCCTGGGAACTTTTTCCCACGCTCCAGGTCATATGAGGACATCCACCAGGGGGCGCATCACCGCGACTGAAGGAAATGTAGGTCAATGACCTACATTTCCTTCATTCGCCGGGGATTACAGGCACGGAGCACAGCTGCATTTAGCAGGGCTCCTGCCTGTAATATTAGTTAACCCCTTCAGATGGATTACTTCGTGGGACGAGACGGTTCACCAGAAGGTATGTATCTTGTGCGTTTATTATTTTTCCAAGCGAGGGTGTTCCTGATGGATTGAGAGAACAATAAATTATTACAACAACCGCTGTGTTTATTTAATTAAACTACTTTTAAATCATGTGTGTGTGTGTTTTTTAACCCTTTCCAACAATTGGATTAATAATGGATAGGTGTCATAATTGACGCCTCTCCATTATTAATCTAGCTTAATGTCACCTTCCAATAGCAAGGTGGCATTAACCCTTCATTACCCCATAGCCCACCGCTACAGGGAGTGGGAAGAGAGTGGCCAAGTGCCAGAATAGGCGCATCTTCCAGATGTGCCTTTTCTGGGGTGGCTGGGGGCAGTTGTTTGTAGCCATGGGGGGCCAATAACCATGGACCCTCTCCTGGCTATTAATATCTGCCCTCAGTCACTGGCTTTACCACTCTGGCGGAGAAAATTGCGCGGGAGCCCACGCCAATTTTTTCCGCCATTTAACCCTTTATTTCAGCAGCTACAGCGCTGAAATTTTGCACATACACACTACTAACATTAGTAGTGTGGAATATGCAAAAAAAAAGGGGATATGAGATTGTTTACTGTATGTAAACCATGTCTCATATCCTGTCGGGTTTGTGCAGGAGAAATGAAAAGCCGGCAATTGAATTACCGACTTTTCACTAACAGCGCTGCGTATTTCTCGCAAGTCACACTGCAGGTCCGTGTGGAATCCGTATTTTTCTCGCCCCCATAGACTTTCATTAGCGATTTTTTTTGCGCAATACGCTGACAAACGCAGCATGCTGCGATTTTGTACGGCCGTAGAAAGCCGTATAATACTGAACCGTAATATACGGCTAATAGGAGCAGCCCCATTGAGAATAATTGTGCCGTATGTAATGCGAGTTTTACGGACGTAGTTTCTGCGCTCTTACGTCCGTAAAACTCGCCAGTGTGACGCCGGCCTTACAATCTGCCTTAATGGTGTTCTTTCACATTTTGTACTATATTAAAGCTTAGGCATGTGTGTATAAATAAAATGCTACAAGGTAAGAAAGTTTTCACACCAAATATTGACTCAATTTACATTTCGATTTTTATTTTTTCACTAACTTTGCATGATTAATAAAATAATTAATAATCTATTAACCCTTTCATGACGTGGCCAATTTCCATTTTTGCGTTTTCACCTTCTTCCCAGAGACATAACTTATTTTAATATTCCGTCCGCACAGACATATCAGAGCTTGTCTGTTTGCAGGACGAGTTGTACTTTTGAATGACACCATTCATTTTACCACATGGTGTGCTGGAAAACTGGAGAAAAAAAATTCCAAGTAGGGAGAAATTGTGAAAAAACCTAATTCTGACCTTGTTTTTTCGGGAATTCTTTTTACAGTGTCCATTTTGTGGTAAAAAGGACTATATTATACAGCTTATCAGTATGATTACGGTGATACCAAACATGTCCAGTGTTTTTATTATTTTAGTGGTGAAAGAAAAATCAGAGATTTGAAAAAAAAAAAATTGGGGGGTTGTGTCGCCATTTTCCGAGATCCATAATATTTTCATTTTTTGGTTTGAGGGCTTATTTGTTGTGGGGCAAGATGTTTTTATTGATACCAGTTTAGGATAGATATGACATATTGATCACTTGTTGCAACATTTTTTTGAGATCTTGAATTTTTTCAGTTTACGGTGTTTACCGATCACGTTATTCATTTTTATATTTTGATAGATCTGACTTTTCTGAACGCTACGATACCACATATGTGTATTTTTTATCTTTACTTTTAATATGAGAAAAAGGGAGTGATTTGAACTTTTGTGTTTTTTTACTTTTCACTGTACTTGTTAGGGGACTTGAACATGCGATCATCTGGTTTGTGCTATATACATCAGTACCACCACTGGCGTAGCTAGAGCTTTTGCCGCCCGGGGCTGTTCCCAAGTTTGGCACCCCCCCCCCATTGCCGTCACTCAACGCAGGGCGCCGCCCCCTCAGCGCTGTTTACCCATGAAATCCGGCACCTGCGCTGTGTATCGCAGTTTGGTGCAGGCGTAGAGAGCTCTGGCCGTCTGACGTCACAGCCAGGCTTGCAGACTGTGCCTGTGCGGCGAGTGCGGCCACCCACCTTGGTAATCCCAGCCCCGCAGTGTGTTATGCATTATGCAGAGTGCAGGGCTGGGATTCACAAGCAGGGCGGCCACACAGGCGCAGTGTCCAGCATTGCCTCAGTGTGTCCAGCAATCTGCCCCAGTGTTCAGCATTGCCCCAGTGTTCAGCAATCTGCCCCAGTGTCCAGCATTGCCCCCAGTGTGTCCAGCATTGCCCCCAGTGTGTCCAGCAATCTGCCCCAGTGTCCAGCATTACCCCCAGTGTGTCCAGCAATCTGCCCCAGTGTTCAGCATTGCCCCAGTGTGTCCAGCAATCTGCCCCAGTGTTCAGCATTGCCCCAGTGTGTCCAGCAATCTGCCCCAGTGTCCAGCATTGCCCCCTCTGTGTCCAGCAATCTGCCCCAGTGTCCAGCATTACCCCCAGTGTGTCCAGCAATCTGCCCCAGTGTTCAGCATTGCCCCAGTGTGTCCAGCAATCTGCCCCAGTGTCCAGCATTGCCCCCAGTGTGTCCAGCAATCTGCCCGTGTGTCCAGCAATCTGCCCCAGTGTCCAGCACTGCCCCCAGTATTCAGCAATCTGCCCCAGTGTCCAGCATTGCCCCCAGTGTGTCCAGCAATCTGCCCGTGTCCAGCATTACCCCCAGTGTGTCCAGCAATCTGCCCCAGTGTTCAGCATTGCCCCAGTGTGTCCAGCAATCTGCCCCAGTGTCCAGCATTGCCCCCAGTGTGTCCAGCAATCTGCCCGTGTGTCCAGCAATCTGCCCCAGTGTCCAGCACTACCTCCAGTGTTCAGCAATCTGCCCCAGTGTCCAGCATTGCCCCCAGTGTGTCCAGCAATCTGCCCCAGTGTCCAGCACTGCCCCGAGTGTTCAGCAATCTGCTCCAGTGTCCAGCATTGCCCCCAGTGTGTCCAGCAATCTGCCCCAGTGTCCAGCACTGCCCCCAGTGTTCAGCAATCTGCCCCAGTGTCCAGCACTGCCCCCAGTGTGTCCAGCAATCTGCCCCAGTGTCCAGCACTGCCCCCAGTGTGTCCAGCAATCTGCCCCAGTGTCCAACATTGCCCCCTGTTATGATCCTTAGTGGTTGAGGATCACGAATTACTCCAGCTAAGTAACAAACATAGGACAAGCTCTAGGGAGGTGGCAAACTGGACTAACCGCAAATCTGAACCTATCCAAACACACTAGAAGTAGCCGGTGAACGTGCCTAAAAAATCCTAGACGTCTCGAGCCAACCTGGAACTAACTACCCCTAGAGAGAAAGAAAGACCTCTCTTGCCTCCAGGGAAATAATCCCCAAAGATATAGAAGCCCCCAACAAATAATAACGGTGAGGTAAGAGGAAGGCACATACACAGGGGTGAAAACAGATTCAGCAAATGAGGCCCACTAATACTAGATAGCAGAAAATAGTAAGGGGTCTGTGCGGTCAGTAAAAAACCCTAACAAAATATCCACACTGAGATTTCAAGAACCCCCGCACCAACTCACGGTGTGGGGGGAGAACCTCAGTCCCCTAGAGCAACCAGCAAGCGAGGAGATCACATCTTAGCAAGCTGGACAAGAAACATGATGAATGCTGATAATCAAAAAATGAACGGACAAAAACTTAGCTTGTCTTGGAGAGGCTGGGAGCAAGGTAGTCACAAGGAATCTGAAGAGCACTGAATACATTGATAGCAGGCAAGGAACTGAGTATCCAGGTGAGTTAAATAGGAAACGAACCAAGGATAACGAACCAGCTGATGCAGCCAACCTGCAGAAGACAACACTACACAGTATCGCTTGTGACCACTAGAGGGAGCCTAAAAATAGAGTTCACAACAGCCCCCAGTGTGTCCAGCAATCTGCCCCAGTGTCCAGCACTGCCCCGAGTGTTCAGCAATCTGCCCCAGTGTCCAGCATTGCCCCGTGTTCAGCAATCTGCCCCAGTGTCCAGCACTGCCCCCAGTGTTCAGCAATCTGCCCCAGTGTCCAGCACTGCCCCGAGTGTTCAGCAATCTGCCCCAGTGTCCAGCATTGCCCCCAGTGTTCAGCAATCTGCACCAGTGTCCAGCACTGCCCCGAGTGTTCAGCAATCTGCCCCAGTGTCCAGCACTGCCCCCAGTGTTCAGCAATCTGCCCCAGTGTCCAGCACTGCCCCCAGTGTTCAGCAATCTGCCCCAGTGTCCAGCATTGCCCCCAGTGTGTCCAGCAATCTGCCCCAGTGTCCAGCCCTGCCCCGAGTGTTCAGCAATCTGCCCCAGTGTCCAGCATTGCCCCCAGTGTGTCCAGCAATCTGCCCGTGTGTCCAGCAATCTGCCCCAGTGTCCAGCACTGCCCCCAGTATTCAGCAATCTGCCCCAGTGTCCAGCACTGCCCCCAGTGTGTCCAGCAATCTGCCCCAGTGTCCAGCATTGCCCCCAGTGTGTCCAGCAGTCTGCCCCAGTGTCCAGCACTGCCCCGAGTGTTCAGCAATCTGCCCCAGTGTCCTGCATTGCCCCCAGTGTTCAGCAATCTGCCCCAGTGTCCAGCACTGCCCCGAGTGTTCAGCAATCTGCCCCAGTGTCCAGCACTGCCCCCAGTGTTCAGCAATCTGCCCCAGTGTCCAGCACTGCCCCCAGTGTTCAGAAATCTGCCCCAGTGTCCAGCATTGCCCCCAGTGTGTCCAGCAATCTGCCCCAGTGTCCAGCATATTACCCCCAGTGTGTCTGAGTCAGACATAGAAAAAAAAAACAGTAAAATCCTCACCTCTCCCGTTCCCAGCGCAGGTCCGATGCACTCAGCGTCTCTCCGGCTCTGCAACGCTCGGGACAGAGAGGCTGAGCGCGCAGTGATGACGTCATCGCACCCTCTGCCCTGAGACGTCGCAGAGTCAGAGGGCGCAGAAGACGCTGCAGCTGCCGCAGGAACCAGGAGAGGTGAGTATTAGAACGGGGGCCCAATGCCAGCGCTGGTATCGGGGGGGGGGGGGGGAGGCCCTGGTCGTGGCGGCGGTCGGCGCCGCCCGAAGATTTAAAGGGCCCGCGTCTCTTTTTCTTTTTTTTTTCTTCCTCCTCCTCCTCTCTGGGTCGGACCCGCCCCCGGCATTGTGCCGCCCGGGGCGGACCGCCCCCCGCCCCCCCCTTCCTACGCCACTGAGTACCACAGTATTTCTGCATATAGTAAAAATTACGGGCACATGCAGAAATTCAAGGGAGTTCCATAATGACAAGCAAGGAGTCTTCAATAGACCCCCAGCTGTCATAGCAACTCATCGCCAATCCGGGATCATGTCACGGGTATGCTGATCCTCATAGAATGATTCACCCCTCCTTGTTGATGAGTTTGATAGTGACATTTAACCAGTTAATCGAGGGCAGCACTTCACACCACCCGCGATTTTTAGACATGGGTTCTGGTTGCAACTCACAGCCATTGCCTACCGGGTATAGGGCTCATGTACGGCGCATGTCATAAAGGGGTTAAGACACTATTATTAGTGCATTGTTACTTTGCAGCATTTTTGTACACATGCCTAATACTGTTGCATAGTAGTGTAAATTAGGTAAAATTGTGTGAAAATAACAATATTATAAAGCTATACCTTAATGCTTCACACATGCGATAGCTTAATGTTATATATTTTTTTACCTTTGTATTTTATAGAACATTTTGGATACATGTAAAACAATGTGACATACAGTATTAAAAAGGTGCTGTGTGTTCTTACGGCTTGTGTATGTTATTTCAGTGCTCCAAACTGGGTGCATATAGACAATGTCATAGGCAATAATGTTTGTGTTTGTCAATAAATCAGAATATTTTCAAACTGAAAAGATTTGTGATTAAATTACGCTTTGTCCATGGGATAATATGATGTTTAACATAATAATAATATGCTGATCACGTGGGTTCCCACTAATCATCATGAGAACAAAGTCCCACGACCACTCACATATTCTGTCTAACATTTGCAGACTTGGAAACTAAGACTCTTCAAGGTGTGAAAGGTGAGAACGGACTTAGCAGCACAGGCTCATTTCTTGTGGACAACACTACTGTGGACTTTCAAAGGTTCCCTGACAAAGAAATCCTTCGGATGGGTGGTCCTCTTTCTGCAGACTTCTCTGTAAAGGTATGCTAAAAGTAGCAAGATTCTTGGCTGCACTGGATAGTTTTCTAATCTTTGTTTGCAATGATAGGTTACCAGGAGTTAGTCAGTGAAATATAGATCAGAGTCTACAGGTCAACTTTAGATATAGATACCTAGTTAGAGAAAAACTGGGAGTAAATTTCCTAAGCAAACATGTCCAAATTCTTACACCATTTATTACAAAAACTGACATACAGGGGTTGGACAAAATAATGGAAACACCTAACGTTTTGGCATCATAATCTTTGAACATGTGATAAACATGCAAACCGTGACATAGTGACATATGGTAATGTTTTGCAGTTGATTATTTGTGTTATGTGATATGTGTATGTAAATTAACTGTTTGTTTTGCATAATTGTAAGAACATTGATGAGAACCTGATACCAATGGCAGACCTCTCGGATTTTCAAAGAGGCCAAATTGTTGGTGCTCGTATGGCAGGCGCTAGTGTAACAGAAAGTGCCCGAATGCTTGGCGTGTCAAGAGGTACTGTCTCCAAAGTAATGACTGCTTTTGAAAGAGAAGGAAAAACGTCCGCAGCAAAGCACAGGTACGGCCGAAAGTCAAAGTTGACTGAGAGAGACTGTCGGACTCTAAAGCGAATTGTAAGAGAGGATCGCAAGACCACAGCTCCGAAAATCACTGCTGAGCTCAATGAACACCTACAGAACCCAGTTTCCACAAAAACTGTTCGTCGGGAGCTGCACAAATCTGAATTCCACAGAAGAGCTGCAATTAGAATACCGCTGCTCTCAATGACAAATGTTTCCAAGCGTTTAGAGTGGTGTAGAAACCTCCAGAATTGGTCCCTCGAGCAGTGGAAACGTGATATTCTCAGACGAATCATCGTTTACCCTATTTCCAACTTCCGGCCGAGTGTACGTTTGGAGACAGCCGAAAGAAGCATTCCATCCCGACTGCCTTCTCCCAACCGTAAAACATGGTGGAGGTTTTGTGATGATCGGAGGTGCTATTTTGTGGAGATCCGCCGGGCCAATGATATCCCTTCATGGAAGAATTAACAGCCGAGATTATTTAGGCATTTTGGGCGACCAAGTGCATCCAATGGTTCAAGCACTGTTCCCGGAGGGGAGCGCCATCTTTCAGGATGATAATGCATCAATTCATACAGCTAAAATCGTTAAAGCATGGCACGAGGAACATTCTAATGAAGTTGAGCATCTCATCTGGCCCCCACAATCCCCAGACCTCAACATTATTGAGTATTTATGGTCGATTTTAGAGATTCAAGTTAGACATTGATTTCTGCCGCCATCGTCGCTCAAAGACCTGGAGGGTGTTTTAACTGCAGAATGGGCTAAAATTCCTTTGGAAACAATTCACACCTTGTATGAATCCATACCTCGGAGAATTAAGCTGTAATCGCAGCAAAAGGTGGACCTACACCATATTAAACTAACTTTTGTTAATGTTTCCAGGTGTTTCCATTATTTTGTCCAACCCCTGTACATGCCATGTGCCATGTGTATATGTGTCAAGCCAACTTTTTGTTCCTCACTAGACAATTTTTTAGAAGTATCAAGAAAACGGGGGTCTTAAGAGAGTCTTCAGAAGCACCAAGCTGTGCCAAAATTGTGCCACAATTTAAGAATGCCAACCGTATAGATTTAGGGCAAGTTGGTTCACGTGTCCCATTCCATCAGACACAAAAGCAGCGTGTGGTTTCTGGACAAGAGAGGGAGTACCGCTTCTTACATGATGGTGTCTGCAGCTCTTCTTTTGATTAGCTGGCCTCGCATGATGTTATCCTTGCTGCATAACGCAAATGTAACATTTCACCGGCTAAGCAAAAGTAGAGCCTCGGAAACTGCTAAATTGGAGGCTGCACTCCCTGTTCCATCCAGTTGCCACAGACCACGGTCATCATGGGCGATGGAATAATATATGCAAATAAATTTGCATCAACTCTACAACCAAGAGATGTAGTGAGGAAGATAAGTGTCAAAAACAAAACATGCAAAATGGATCAAATCTGGATGGATCAACACTGTTATAAATTTGGCACTTTTGCCTGACATGTCTAGTTTTGATCTGTCAAAACTTAAGACAGTAATAATAGATTTTCCCCAATATCTCTTATTTTGGAAAATTCCTGTGATAGGTTCTGTTCTCTGTAATAGTGTTCAAGTAATGCTCATAAGTACATCAAATCAACCCAGTTAATCATATAATTAGATTAGTTGATCACTGAAATGGGAATATTTGTATCTCTGCAGTAGTCTTGGGTAGCAGGCGTTGTAGAAATGGTTAAGCATGGACGAGTGACACTGTTCCCATACTCCCACTTGAAGATGCACTCCCATCAAAGTTTTTATCCTCTTTAATATATTGCAGTCATCATATTATATAGCACTATGTACTTACAATTGCTCATTTTGCCTTTCTACCCAGCTAATTCCACCGTTTTCTCTTTTCTCTTCTCTAAGAAGAAACTGGAAGTTTCTTGTCCATGCATGAATCATCCCCTCCTTCAACTCTTGATCCAGCTGCTCCTTCCTCCCCCTGCCAGGAACTTTTGAAGTGATGACTCATGCACGGAAAAGAGACTCACTGTTTCTACATAGAGGTTAGAAGGATTCAGTCAGTCAGTCTTTAATCATGTGATGTCATAGACCTAATGGAAAAAAAAAAGAATTAGCTGGGCAGAAAGGCAAAATGAGCAATTGTAAGTACGCAGTGCTATATAATATGATGATTGCAATGTATTGAGAGGATAACAATTTTGATGAGAGTGCTTCTTTAAAGACACATATCTCCATTTTACTATGAATGGCCAAGATGGGAATTCCTCTTTTATATGGCAGGTCCATTGAGGATAGTTACAGCTAAATTTGTTCTGTCTTGCACATACTAGTACAAAAGTCCCGATGGGGTAGAGTTCCCCCAAAATACAATCTAGATTTTTTCCATTCAAATGGCAGGGGGTCTAAATATGGAATTAAAAATACCAATCGTACAAGATCATTGCAGAAGCCTTTGGAACTTAACATTAAACTACTCTGATTATAGGAAAAACGTATTTTTCTGGATCACCATATGGCATTTAATATAAACCTATGTCCTGAATGCCGAGCTTAGCAGAACAGGTCCTTTTTATGTTTCACCCTGAAATATATGTAGCATTGTATTCCAGGAATAATCATTTTCGGGTTTCTTTAACGCTTAGTTGATGAAGGCTCTTTGGAAACATTTTGGGATAAAGAACAGTCCACCCTGAGGTTTGAACAGATGATATTTTGCCTGCCATGAACACTGAGCGATCTCTCTCAGGCAATACTTACTAGCGACATGCAACTTACATGATTTGCATGAAATTAATATTCAACATGGCAAAATGAATGTATTGATTAGCTTTTCCCAAGACATCGGTAGGCACATTGAACTTTCAACTAATATGTGTGCACTGACAGATGAAACAGCACAATTTCCCACTCGGTACATGGTTTTCGGCTGTTTGAGATAATGTAAAACACATTGCTGGAAGTAATACTTGCCTTCTTTTAGAACCACAAGAAAAATATAGCATTTGGGAATCACAATAAAATGAAAGCTTTTTAAGAAGGTCATAAAGACCTTGAGAGGCCCTTAGTCACATAACTGTAAAGTGCTACTCTGAATCCAAGACTTTTCGGTAGCGTCAAGGGATCCAAAGTCAGTTGGTGTGCTACCCATTACAAGGGGCTATGTGGCACAAGTATGCTATATATGAAACAGCATCTAATTCATTATTACCCTAGCATTTATTTCAGATATGACTTATTAAAATAATCAGAATTATCTGTTACCGTATTTCATAAATATACAACTCAACGTCGAGCTTTTTGTGCGGGTGGGCGATTAATCCAGGTTTTACAAGTTAATGGTTATGGAAGTCCAGTTCCCAACATTCCATATTTCACTCATTTTAGCCACCCTAAAATGATACTCTGTAAAATATTTTTGATCCAGTGCCAGTTGCTCAGAATTCTTCATATATGTGAACCGTGAACTTTCCGACATCTGCTGCCTCATTAGCGAGATTACTACAGTATATTTATTTTACTGCAGCCATAAGGTAGACGTTTGCAGTTTTTTGTGAAATGTAGACAAAAGATCTATTTGTTTTTAATAAATAAAAATAAGGATATATTTGGACTTATCTTTTTTAGGAAAATAACTACACATATATAAATGTACAGCATCACTTATAAAATAACTCGCCTCCTAAAGTTGTCTAGAAATAAATATTGTAGTAATTAAAACATATCTGTTAGGAGTTTTAACAATGCAAAATCTATACTGTCCTGAATTTTATAAATCTCATACCTGATGAGGCTGGCGTACAGTCAGAATGTCTATAGGTTTAGCTGAATCTTTTCCCAACTGATATTAAAATAGTATTAATATAGAATGCCACTCTATTTATTTAATAGTGTAAAATACTCATTTCAGTATCAGAAGAGAAAACTATAACATACTGTTATACAGCCATTTTGCCATGGATTTTTAAAGTAAGTACATCAGCATCATCCGGTTTTCGAGATGTTTTGAATAAAATTTGCAGTTTGTATTGTGAAATCGAATGAGAAATTCTCTATAGAGTTACAATAAACCTACACATCTATTTTTAGTATAAGAATATAGATATAGCAAAGCTGAGTTTGTAACTTGGGAAAACTTACATTATATTGCAACACATAATCTGTGTTTTTACATAATATTGATCTCAAGAGTTTAAGCGACCTAAGACCTTGTGACTAAAAAGTGACTATACAGTTCACATATACAGTCACGCTTTCTTGTAACCTCTGTTTAGCTTCCGCTGCTTGTTCTGCACAGAACAGCGAACATTGTTCCTGCTTCTAGAATTGTCACCACTGTGCATGGAGATTGCTGGGGTAGGTCTTAAATCATAGCTCCCTGCCTTTCCTTAAGGCTTGTTTTAGACTTACTACTACACTCCTCATTCTAATGAGACAGTCATCCTGGAAGCAGGAGGAATGGAATGTTGACCTGAGCAGATGAGACAGGAAAGACCGGAGCGAGCCGTACCCCTCCCCCCATGGCGTAGGCGGAGGCCTGCATGACAATGGGTGGAAGAGGGGCAGTATCTAGGATAATTAGTGGGGAGGGAAGCTTTGGAGCTGGGGACTATATGTCGGGTTGTGTGGGTGGGATCTATCACTTCCCGCTCCTTTGGATCGCGAGCAGTACCTCCATGGCTAGTGTGGATGCGATCCTTGAGGGCCTCAGGGCCGCGGCAGCTTTACAACCCCCCAGGTGGCTGGAAGCGCAGGTCGCCCACATCATGTCCGCAGGAGCATGGCCGTCTGTTGTTGCTGCGGCGGTCTCGGAGGACGCGGCCCCCCGAGCGCCTTTCACTGGACTCCGGTCCTCGAGTCCCCCGCAGGCGCAGGAGCCCCTTACGGGACCCTCCAGGCCGGGCGCCGGTAAGTAAAGCAGTCAGGCGGCCCCGGCCTGGGAGGAATCCGAATGCCAGACGGGGCTCAGCAGCGGTCGCGAGTCCGGCACCTCGCAGTGCAGCGAGGGCGGAGCCTCGGTGCGCCGGTCAGCGCCTGGGGCCTGTGGGAGCGGGAGGCCGCGGCGGTGAGGCTCCTGCCGCGGGGCCTGCCTCGGCCTGCCTCGGCCTGTGAGGGTGGTGTCTGGTGCAGGCGATGTTGGGGCGGGCGGTCCGAGGCTGGATGGAGCTTGCTGGCCCTAACATCGGCGGCAGGGAGCTCTCCTGCATCAGGTCGGCGGGACAGTGCTTTTTCATCGGCGGCTGGCGCTGGGACGGATGTGAGCTGGTGCGCTGCAGGCCCCTCCACGCAGGCACCTTTCTTCCTGGCGACGCAGAGTCCAGGCCTCCTACCTTCCGTGCCTGTGACGGTGCAGGGCACGCAGGCCAACTTCCTGGGGTTCCGCCATCCGCCGGATTTGGGTAGGTCTGACGGGGACGCCGTGAGTCAAGGTCGTCTGGATGCCAGCACTTCGGCTGGAGGGACCACAGATCCCTTGCAGCCCGGTGAGTATACGTCCATGTCAGGTCTTTGTTCTCCTAATGTGTCATCACCCGCTTTTATGGGTAGTCAGGGGGTTGGTAGTGTTGAGAGGGTGGCGGGTGATAGGGGTTCGGCGGGGGTCCGAGAGCTTTTAGGTAGTATGCAGGATTTGTTGTCCAGGTTGGAGCAGGGTATGTCCGCTCAGAGGCATTTGGGTGCTTGGTTGAGCCCGCAGTTGGGGCCTGTTGGTTCAGTGGTGGCGCCGGTGGCGGCGCCTGCACCGATATCGGTCTCGGTGCAGACGGAGAAGGAGTGTAGGGTGCATTTGGATGATAGGGCTCATGGCGAGGTTTATGTGTGTTTTGAGGGTCCTTTAGGGGCACATCTTAAAAAGGAAGTTAGGGAGAAGATTGCGAAGGACGAATACGTTGAAATTTTTTCATTGCTCCCGTTGGTGAAATTCAATTTGGATAAGAAGAAGAAGGAGGAAGTAAAAAAGGAGGATGAGGAAAAGCGGCGGTGGCGCTTGATTCCTCAGACGTTTGCTAACTGGCTGCAGGCTTTTGCCATTCTGGCCAGCGTGATTGGGGAAAAGGCGCCCGAGAACTGCTCAGGTCTGTTCTGTTATATGGATTCCATTAGTGAGGCCCACAGGGTTTATGGTGGTCAGGCGTGGCTCAGGTATGATGAGCAGTTCAGGCAGAGGAAAGCGGTTCGACCGGCCATTAGGTGGGATCGAAAGGACATTGGTCTATGGTTGCGGGTGATGGCGCAGTACAAGTTCGGCCATCCCTTTCACGGAGGGGCCGGAAGTTCCGGCCAGGGTTTTCAGTCCAGTTCCGCAGGGTCCTCCAGTTCCACTGGGCAGGCAGGGGGACAAAAATTGGGTGTCTGTTGGCAGTTCAACGAAGGGCAGTGTAGATTCGGAGTCAATTGCAAGTTTAAGCACTTGTGTTCTCATTGCAGCGGCTCCACTCATGGGGCCGCAAAATGCTTTAAAAAGGGTAGAGCCAAGCCGGGAGGTGGTAATACCCATGGGGGTGACACCAGTGAAGTGGGAAAAGATGGTCCCCTATCTAAGTAGATATCCAGATAGGGATAAAGCGGCCTTGCTGTTGTCTGGCTTTCAAGAGGGTTTTGTAATCCCGGCCCCTTTGTTTGCGGTTCCTTGTGTTAGGAAGAATTTGCAGTCAGCTTTGTTACACGCCGACGTGGCTTCCGAAAAGTTGCGGAAGGAGGTTTCGTTGGGTCGGATGGTGGGCCCTTTTGAGTCCCCTCCTTTTGAGGATTTGGTGGTTTCCCCTTTGGGGGTTGTGCCTAAGAAAGAGGAAGGGAAATTTCGTCTGATTCAGCATCTGTCTTATCCTAGAGGTATGTCTGTGAATGACGGGATTGACCCCGGGCTTTGCTCAGTGGTTTATGCGTCTTTTGATACAGCGGTGGAATGGGTGCAAAAATCAGGAAAAGGGACTCTCTTAGCTAAGACAGATATAGAATCGGCTTTTCGTTTGTTGCCAGTTCATCCGAATAGCGTTCGGCTGCTGGGTTGTTTTTGGGAGGATCGTTTCTTTGTTGACAGGTGTTTGCCCATGGGATGTTCGTTATCTTGTGCATTGTTCGAGGCGTTTAGTTCCTTTTTGGAGTGGGTGGTTTGGGATGTTTCGGGTTGCGATTCTGTCATTCACTACCTGGATGACTTTTTATGCATTGGCCCGGCTGGGTCTGATCGTTGTAATTCGATCTTGAGAGCAATTGAATGGGTGGCACACCGTTTTGGAGTCCCTTTGGCGCCGGGCAAAACGGAGGGCCCTAGCACGTGTTTATGTTTTCTTGGTATCGTAATTGATACCAGTCTGTGGGAATTTAGGTTGCCCATCGAGAAAGTGGTGGTTTTGCGTGAAGAAGTGCTGCAGGCTTGTTGTTTGAAAAAGCTGTCATTAAGGGATTTGCAATCGCTTCTTGAAAAACTTAATTTTGCTTGCTGCGTTATGCCCATGGGCAGAGTTTTTTCTAGGAGATTGGCCATGGCTACGGCAGGAGTTCGTGCTCCCCATCACTTTGTAAGGTTGTTAGTGGATCACAAAGAGGATTTGGCGGTGTGGAGTAGGTTTTTACAGAATTACAATGGCCGGTCTTTGTTCATTGAGGGAGTGGTGGATAACGAGTCGTTGGATTTGTTTACGGATGCAGCCGGAGGGTCAGGTTTTGGTGCGTATTTTCGGGGGCAATGGTGTGCAGCAACATGGCCTGCATCGTGGATTTCTTCTGACCTGGTTCGGAATATCGCACTCTTGGATATTTTTCCCATTTTGGTGGCGGTGCATCTGTGGCAGGAAGTTTTTCGGAACAGACGCGTTCGGTTTTACTGCGACAACTTGGGGGTGGTTTGTGCGATAAACAATTTGTCGGCTTCGTCTCCCCCGGTTGTGCGTGTGTTGAGGCAGCTGGTCTTATTGTGTTTGAATTTGAACGCGCAAGTCACTGCTACGCATGTTCCTGGCGCTCATAATTCCATTGCCGATTCTCTCTCTCTCATTCACAGTTCGAGCGTTTTCGGTTTCTGGCTCCGGATGCGGAGGTCGTTGGGCTGGAATGCCCTGCAGAACTTTGGCTTGTGGTGTCCGAGATGCAGAGGCGCTGATCAAGTCGTCGTTGGCTCCCAGAACGTGGGAGGCTTACCAGGCTATTTGGCTGGATTAGGTGGAATTGTTGCATGCTGCTGGGTGTGGGTCGAGCGAGCAAGAGCAGGCTGGGGTGTTGTTGTCTTGGTTGAGTCGGGGAGCTGCAGCAGGTTGGTCTTCCGCCAAAGTGTCGCGAGTCTTGTCAGCCTTGGCTTTCGGCTTTAAATTGCGCGGTCAAACGGATTTGACCAAGATTTTTCTGGTTAAGCAAGCGGTAAAGGGTTTTCGGTGGCGACCGGGACGCATAGATGCGAGATGTCCGGTTTCTTTCAGCTTGTTGGAAAGGTTGGGGGGCATTTTGCCTTCGGTGTGTGTGTGTCAGGTTTTGAATTGTGTTTATTTCGTTTGGCTTTTTCTTTAGCCTTTTTTGGTGCATTGCGCGTTGGTGAGTTGGTTTCACCTAGCAAGAAAGTTATGGGGGGTTTGTTGGCTTGTGATGTGTTCTTATCGGCGGGCAGGATTGAGTTGTGGTTGCGGCGTTCGAAGTCTGATCAAGAAGGTAGGGGTAGCAGGATTGTGTTGGGTTCGGTCCCGGGGTCGGTTATGTGTCCAGTTTCCTGTCTAAAAAAATTTTGGGATTTTTGGCCCAGTCGAGACCGGTCGTTACTATGCCATATGGATGGTTCCTCATTGTCCCGGTATCAATTTAGAGTGATTTTCAGAAAGGCGATCAGGCTTTTGGGCCTGGACGAGGCTTGTTTCGCTCCTCACTCTTTTAGGATTGGGGCAGCGACGGAGGCAGCGCTGGGGGGACTGGGGGTTCCGGAAATTCAGCGCATTGGTAGGTGGCGGTCAGATAGATATCGGAGCTATGTGCGCCCTTAAGGTGCGGGCTGATGGTTGTGTTGGCAGGTGGGGGTGCTGTAAGGCCGCTGTATTGGGTGTGCTGATTTTGAGTTTCTGCTTTGTATTTTTTCAGGTCCCCTGCCTTTGTTGGTGTGGATTTTTGGCCATTCGTATGTCCATTGGGGAGCGCTGCGTGCCGACGTGCGGAACGACGGGAGACAATTGGGTTTTGATCGCGAGGTAGCGGTAATTCGTTGGTTGGGTTTTAGGGGCATGGTTTGGCATAAAGTTTTAAAGGAGATCAATAACAGTGTCCAGTTGGACAGGGTTCCTAATATTTTAGTTTTGCACGTCGGGGGTAATGACTTGGGGGCCCGACCCTTTAGGGACTTGATAAAAGATATCAAACAGGATTGTTTGCGTTTATGGGTCCTGTACCCGGGTTTGACCATTGTTTGGTCAGAAATCGTACCGTGGAAACGATGGAGGAACATGACCGAAGGTGAACAAAGCCCGGATAAAGGTTAATCGGGCGGTGTCTGGATTCGTGGCCAGGAATGGAGGTGTTACGGTGCGACATTTTGAGCTGGAATCAGGGGAAGGGGCCTTTTGGTTGGCCGATGGAGTTCATTTGAACGCGGTGGGAATGGATTTCTGGGCCCTTGCTATTCAGGAGGGCATTGAGCAGGCCATATTTTTTCGGTGTGGTGGGGTCTCAGGCCTTTAAGGGGTTCAAAGGCCTCTCGTTGTGGCGGCTGGGGGGAGTCCTCAGAGTTGGTGGAAATTGGTTTTGGGGATCCATTTTGGCATATGACTCCTCTGTTTTTGGTGGTAATATCTTTTGAATCTGGTGAATGGTGGTTGGGGAGTTTCGGCAGGGGTGGTCGGATCTCCTGGGATTTTTACCGTGAACTGTGAACCCTCTTTTGGGTTTTTGGTGCTCCCGAGCCAGGGGTTTTGAACGGCTGGGAGTAAAATTGGCGTTTTGTACGTTCACGGTATGGTTTGTCAATCACCTGATTCTTGGGGCTCTGAGGACTCCTTCTAGTCTTTAAAAAATGTTATTACTTTGTTATTTATGTATTTATTGTTATATGTTTAATAAAAAAGGCTACTGTGGCCTATATCATTCCAAGGAATTTAACTTGGTCGTGTTTTTATTGGGTAGAAGGGGGTTGGTTGGTGGGCCACGGAGTGGAGAGGTATGAAGGGGTGGGGGTGGTTATTCTGCCAGATAAACTACACCTTCGACAATACCAGGGTCAAGGAAAGGCCGGAGCAAGCCGCACCCCTCCCCCCACGGCGTAGGCCTGCATGACAATGGGTGGAAGAGGGGCAGTATCTAGGATAATTAGTGGGGAGGGAAGCTTTGGAGCTGGGGACTATGTCGGGTTGTGTGGGTGAGATCTATCACTTCCCGCTCTTTTGGATCGCGAGCAGTCCTGCCCTCCCGCCCTTAATTTTGGGGTTCGGTATAGGGGGTTGTAGGGTTTTTGTTTTTTTTTAATGGCAAGGATGTTTTTTCCTTTTTGGGTCATTGTGGCCGGGGCGGCTGGGGGGAGTCCTCAGAGTTGGTGGAAATTGGTTTTGGGGATCCATTTTGGCATATGGCTCCTCTGTTTTTGGTGGTAATATCTTTTGAATCTGGTGAATGGTGGTTGGGGAGTTTCGGCAGGGGTGGTCGGATCTCCTGGGATTTTTACCGTGAACTGTGAACCCTCTTTTGGGTTTTTGGTGCTCCCGAGCCAGGGGTTTTGAACGGCTGGGAGTAAAATTGGCGTTTTGTACGTTCACAGTATGGTTTGTCAATCACCTGATTCTTGGGGCTCTGAGGACTCCTTCTAGTCTTTAAAAAATGTTATTACTTTGTTATTTATGTATTTATTGTTATATGTTTAATAAAAAAGGCTACTGTGGCCTATATCATTCCAAAGAATTTAACTTGGTCGTGTTTTTATTGGGTAGAAGGGGGTTGGTTGGTGGGCCACGAAGTGGAGAGGTATGAAGGGGTGGGGGTGGTTATTCCGCCAGATAAACTACACCTTCGACAATACCAGGGTCAAGTGGTGGTGGGCAAGTGGAAGGCACCAGGTTAGGTGACTGAACTTGTGAATTGTAGAGACATTTTTCAGTCCCATATTAGAGGATCTCTTAAATGTCATTTTAAGGACTCACTCACACTGGTGAGTAGCCAGCATGTAACTTGGATGAGTGCTATGTGATGTGTCATTGGATAGCACTCGCTCCAATGTTATACTATGGAGCAGTGCCAACTATGCTGCGATTGGCAGCATATTTTTGATGGCGTGCAGCCATACAAGTCTATAGGTGTGTGCAAAACATCGGATGTCATTCAAGTGCTGTCCGACTCACACAGAGTGTGAGAGATGTGGAGAAGATGGAAAACTTAAGTTCTCCATCTTCACCACACCTGTCATTTGATTCTCTCATGCAAGAGAATTGGATCACAGTTAAATAACACTCAGCACACGCTTGCCGCAAAATTTGAGCTAAGGGTCATTTGCATATAGTATCTGATTGTCTCGTATGAGAGAGTCATTGGATGCCACTCGACCAGTGTGCGCAAGCCCTAAATACACTAATCTTTAGAAATATTACAGAAGCAAGACTTCCAATGCGACCAAAAAGTATGAACTGTTTCAATAAGCATGGCATTAGCAGGGTTGGACCCATAGAAGCGTCTTTGACGCGAAACGTCCGTCGTCCTTCCCCACATTCCTCCTGCACCTGTCTGTCCCATGAACTTTGTCTACAGATCCACAATGGTTTAATAAAGGACTTTGTTGAAACAGTTCATGAGTGAGTGCTGCATCTTTTCCGCTCTTGCACATTTATTAGCAGGGTTGAACCTACAATTTATGTGAAAGAAAGCCCTACTGTGGCTACTGCGGGAAGGCAGAAAGTCCCCATGTGGCTACTGTGGGAAGGGATAAAGCCCCGCTGTGGCTACTGTGGGAAGGGAGCAAGTCCCGCTGTGACTTCTGTGGGAAAGGAGAAAGCCCCGCTGTGACTACTGTGGGAATGAAGAAAGTCCTGCTGTAACTATGGTGGGAATGGAGAAAGTCCTGCTGTGACTACTGTGGGAAGGGAGAAAGCCCTGCTGTGACTACTGTGGGAAGGAAGAAAGCCCTACTGTGACAACTGAGGGAAGGGTGAAAGCCCTGCAGTGACTACTATCAGAAGGGAAAAAGCTCTGCTGTGACTACTGTGGGAAGGGAGAAAGCCCTGCTGTGACTACTGTGGGAAGGAAGAAAGCCCTACTGTGACAACTGAGGGAAGGGTGAAAGCCCTGCAGTGACTACTATCAGAAGGGAAAAAGCTCTGCTGTGACTACTATGAGAAGGGAGAAAGCCCTGCTGTGACTACTATATGAGAATAGAAAGCCCTGCTGTGACTACAATCAGAAGGAAAAAAAAGCCTTGCTCTGACTACTGTGGGAAGGGAGAAAGTCCTGCTGTGACTAATATTGGAAGGGAGAAAGCCCTGCTGTGACTAATATTAGAAGGGAGAAAGCTCTGCTGTGACTACTGTGGGAAGGGAGAAAGCCCTGCTGTGACTACTGTGGGAAGGGAGAAAGCCCTGCTGTGACTACTGTGGGAAGGAAGAAAGCCCTACTGTGACAACTGAGGGAAGGGAGAAAGTCCTGCAGTGACTACTATCAGAAGGGAAAAAGCTCTGCTGTGACTACTGTGGGAAGGGAGAAAGCCCTGCTGTGACTACTATATGAGAATAGAAAGCTCTGCTCTGACTGCTGTGGGAAGGGAGAAAGCCCTGCTGTAACTAATATAAGAGGATAGGAAGCCATGCTGTGACTACTATATGAGAATAGAAAGCCCTGCTGTGACTACAATCAGAAGGAAAAAAAAGCCCTGCTCTGACTGCTGTGGGAAGGGAGAAAGTCCTGCTGTGACTAATATTAGGAGGGAGAAAGCCCTGCTGTGACTTATATTAGAAGGGAGAAAGCCCTGCTGTGACTACTGTGGGAAGGGAGAAAGACCTACTGTGGGAATGGAGAAAGCCTTGCTATAACTACTGTGGGAAGGGAGAAAGCCCTGCTGTGACTACTATCAGAGGTGAAAAAACTCTGCTGTGACTACTATATGGGAAGGGGGAAAGCCCTGTTGTGACTACTATGAGAATAGAACGCTCTGCTGTGACTGCTGTGGGAAGGGAGAAAGCCCTGCTGTAACTAATATATGAGAATAGGAAGCCCTGCTGTGACTACTATGGGAAGGGAGAAAGCCCTGCTGTGACTACTATGAGAATAGAAAGCCCTGCTGTGACTGCTGTGGGAAGGGAGAAAGCCCTGCTGTGACTAATATATGAGAATAGGAAGCCCTACTGTGACTAATATATGAGAATAGGAAGCCCTGCTGTGACTGCTATATGACGATATAAAGCCCAGCTGTGACTACTATATGAGAATAGAAAGCCCTGCTGTAGGCTACAATATGATAAATGAAAGCCCTGCTGTGGCTGCTGTGGGAAAGGAGAAAGCCCTGCTGTGACTACTATATTAGAATTGAAAGCCCTGCTGTGGGAAGGGAGAAAGCCCTGCTGTGACTACTGTGGGAAGGGATAAAGCCCTGTTGTGATTACTGTATGATAATAGGAAGCTGTGCTGTGGCTGCTGTGGGAAGGGAGAAAGCCCTGCTGTGGCTGCTGTGGCTGCTGTGGGAAGGGAGAAAGCCCTGCTGTGACTACTGTGGGAAGGGAGAAAGCCCTGCTGTGACTACTGTGGGAAGGGAGAAAGCCCTGCTGTGACTACTATATGAGAAGTGAAAGCCCTGCTGTGGTTAGGCTACGTTCACATTTGCGTTGTGCGCCGCAGCGTCGGCGCCGCAGCGCACAACGCAAACGAAAACGCGGTAAAACGCTGCGTTTTGCGCCGCATGCGTCGTTTTTGGCCGCAAGTTGGACGCAAAAAAAAATGCAACTTGATGCGTTTCTTGCGTCTAACGCTTGCGGCCATGCGGCGCTAAACGCAGCACAACGCATGTCCATGCGCCCCCATGTTAAATATAGGGGCGCATGACGCATGCGGCGCCGCTGCGGCGCCCGACGCTGCGGCGCTGACTGCAAATGTGAACGTAGCCTTAGAGATCTGCAAGGGAATGTGTAATCTGAAGAGGGGATGTACTGATGTGACTAATGTGGGAAGGACGGCACTAGCTCAACTACAAGTGAGATGTCCTTCCTGTATGTTGTCCTTGAGAGAGCTTCCTTGTTGCTTCCAGTCTCTGTAAAATTTCACAGCTCTTTACATGGTATAGAACCCGTGCTGTCATGTAGAGTAATGAGGAATATAAACTGGGCAATCTGAGAGCTCCTAGGAAGCGGAAGCCCCATACAGTAAACTGCCTGTGAGATGCAGTTTTCTCTTTCTAGCCAGCGTATTCCACAGTGCGTTACTCTGGGGCTCACAGTCTACATCCATTATCAGTAGGCCTCTGGAGTGGAGGAGGAAACCCATGCAAACATCAGCAGAACATGCAAACTCCCTGCATGCTTAGATCCTGTAGTTATTCAAAAGAGCACATAAATATGATTTGGGACATGTTGTAGACGCTTATCATTTCATATGAGCAATTGGTTGATTCAGTCGTTCTGTTATGGCCTCATACCTCTAGATGAGACACCTAATGAGCACCTTATTTAGTCTGATGGCTCTGTCATTTCTAAAACGCACATGGTTAGGATGTAGGGTATCATGTCAGAGAGTCAGAATACCGTGAACCAGGTCTCAGTGAATCCCATGTTAGGGACTGCTCTGGCTGTAGAAATAGCCCTGAGGTCAGAGATGATTAGTAAGATTTGTGATTTTCCTCCAAGAACACTTTAATATTGTTCTATGCAAATTCCGTTGGAATGTTCCTGTTGTGGGCAGCATGACCTGGAAGTGCCCGGGCAGCAGGAGGTAGAAAAATAAACTTTCACAGCTGGCACGGAAGGACCCATCCAGTTAATTAATAGATGCACTACTGAACCTATTATTATTAACTATTTGTGGTCGCCATGATCTCTACTCATGTTGGTACTGTATTCCACTAGCCATATAATTGTTTGTAGCCCACTATATACAACCCTACATGTAGTGTACATGTAGAGTCAGATACACTGTTTTATGCAATCAGTGCCACAATAAACTACATTAACAATATTATGGCGACTACAACTAGTCTAAGTAGTTGTGATCATTGTGATATTTTTCATGTAGTTTATTGTGACATTGCTTGCATTTTTTTTTACAATGACATTTAGGGCTAATTCAGATTAGCTTATTTTAGGTACGTGTGCTGTCTGTATGTAAAGCATGTTGAAAGCACACAGACCAATGCAAGGCAATGGCCTAATGGCTGCCATTTTTTTACAAATCCATTTCAATTATTAACATAGAGAACTGTGTATGGCTTATTATTATTTTAGATTATTAATGTGCAAAACAGATGATTCTACACAGTCCAACTTTTCTGGATGAAAAACGGCCGATTTTATATACACACAGGTGAACTCAGCTTGGTTAAAACTTTATGTGAGCTTATGAAATAAAAAACTGGTCAATAATAAGATAATAATTAGTTTTGAAAAATCAGTGACTCTCATGGTTGGTGTCTAGAAGTCTGGATTCACCTATAGAAACAATTGTAGGGGTCAGAGAAATAACCACTATGCAGCAGTCCATTCTGAGACTTGTACCTCCACTTTCACAGGCAAATAATTCTAGTGTAAGACTGCACTATAATCATTTTATTAAATCACTCTGTTAGCAATTTAGATGATAATTAGTGATGAGCGAGCATGCTCGGATAAGGTGTTATCTGAGTGTTGTAACCGAGTATCTTCGGCGTGCTCGAATAATGTGTTGGAGTCCCCACGGCTGCATGTCTTGCGGCTGTTCTACAGACACAACACATGCAGGGATTGCCTGTTTGATAGCCAATACTTGCATGTGTTGTGTTTGTCGAACAGGCGTGAGACATGCTGCCGCTGGAACTCAAACATATTTTGATGGCACACTCAAGATGCTTGGTTAGCTACAATTAATTTCTTATCGATATGATTTTAGGGTGCTTGCTGTCACACTAAATACCGTAGAGAAGGGACGAGCAGGTAGCAGCTTAATTAGTTTACTGTGATGGGAAGGAGAATCACTGGTAGGAGTTACAGCTCTCCGCCGGCAGAGATCAGCACCAGGCAGGTACTTAGCATCGACCTACCTATTAGGTCTTAGCCCCATACACAAAAACAAAAAAAATTAACCCTTTTAAATAATTCCTCTAAAAGTAAGACCACATACCATTTTAAAAGGCTTTGGGCATTTTTTCATATCCCACAGCTGCCGTATGAAAGGGCCTTAGAAATCTGACAGTAAACCGAGCAGGGATTACCAGGAGGAGATCTGTTCAATTTGTTGATTTTATATGTTTTATCTTGATACCTTTCACTCTAGAATTTCTAAAACTGTTCCCTGAAACCATTACCCTACCGACGAAATATCTTTATCACTGTGAAAGTGAGAAGCACATCTTAAATTAGCCTACAAGCTACTTACTACATGCCTTACTAGTTTGTAATGAGTGTGACAAATGAGCACCTAATGAATAAACGATAAGCTATCAGAAGTGTGCGGCTCTACTCGCACATTAAGATACTAGCGTGTTCCCCTGGCCGTTTTTATTTTTCTATGTAATAAGAGGTCAGCCTTACATTTGCCAGATGTTATTCATATACATTCTTCGCATGCTTTCCAATTTGAGGATATAACTTGTGCTTGTCCTTGCTTTTTCCAGAACCTGCCAATCATTTCCTAACCAGTTTCCACCTCTAGGATTTATATGGTCTAAATGTTTAAATCATTAGATTTAGAAATGTGCTACTTATATAACGAATATACATATTATATGCAAAGTGTAGATGAATCGTACGTCCTCAGTGTATATAGAGGCTGAGCTTGAAATTAGAAACAGAATAGCTATTTAGCTTGGATCCAATAGTAAAATGAGTTTTCCTAAATATGTGCAGATTCGGGGAATGTGTAATATACTAGGGAAAGGGGGAGTGTGACTATTTAATGCTCACAGAATGCACTTAATTGCATTTTATGTTCCATCTTTATGTAATGAAAAGTTATGCAATTTTCTAATATACATTGTTTTCAGTCCCTCGCCATTTCTTTGCAGCTGGACTAGATCAGGATGTGTTTTCAGTCTCTGAATGAAGACAAGAATGTTTCCATTCACAGACAGGCTCTGTTCAGACCCGTTCTTTGAGATCCGAATCCATGTTCCGCTTTACCAAGGAACTCATATAGAAAATTGATCTGTTGCAAAACCCGAAAAAGAAAGGACTTGTTCACTAGAATTGGGGCTGTCTGGTTTTCATTTTGCATCCATTTCAGAAAACATCATTTGTTCCCTTCAATGAACAGAAATAAATAGAAACCAGTCAGGCCCCATTATACTCAATAGGGCCTTTCTGCTTTAGTTTGAATCCATTTTGTATTGCATCTTTTTTCCCATGAATTCTGTTCCTAAACTGTAACTTAACTCAAAACACTCAAAGTTGATATACAATGATAAATACACTCTTCAGCATTGAAGGAAAAATCTAGAAGTTGTAGAAATATGGAAATCACATGATGGATAGAAATATTAATGATATGGAAATTATGAAAAAATTGAATCAAAATAATCAAAGCATCTCAATTTATTCATTATCAAGTTTAAGTGCCATGTGAAGAAATACACCTACTTACATGATGCGGCATGCTATCAATGAGGTTAGTAATGATTGTCAGAAGAATAGAGCAATAGAGTGCCACACTGAATGCATTTGTGTGTGCAAATCAAGGTCTGCTGCTAAAAGGTCCCTTTGCATTTGCAGACCAATGATGTACCAGATGTGCTGGATGGGAGATGAGTCTGGTGACTTTGCAGGCCATGATAGCATGTTTCAAACACAAAGGCTGCTCATAGTAGCACGGGCAACTTGCGTCCTAGCGTAATCATATAGAAAATTGGCTTTTGGGACACTTTGGAGAAATGGTCATGCCACTGGTTCCACCAACAAATTAATGTAACACCAAGCTGTTTGTGTACCTAGAGTAAAGATCAGAGGGGTCTGGCTACTGTACATTAGGCCACCCCACACCATAATCCCAAAAGAAAGACTGGTGTGATGTTCCCTAGTGAAGGCTCCTTCATGGCGTTGCCCATGTGGTCTTGTCAGATTTGAAGAATCAAATATAAAGCAAATATGAGATGTCATTGCAATTACAATGTGAGCTACCAGGAGTGAATCTTGATGATTTACATGCCTAAGTGCATTAAGAGCAGCAGAACATTCCTTAGTCAACCATTAATAACCTCATTGATAGCAGCCAAGGCACGTGAGTGTGTATTTCTGCACGCGGTGCTCATGCTTGATATTGAATAAAATTAGATGCTTAGAATTTTTTTTGCCATTTGATGAGTTTCATAATGCCACCAATTTTCCTTCTTGATGTTGCAATTTCAATTTCATTTATTAGTTATTAATACCTGGACAACACTTTTTTAAATTAAATAGTAAAATATACTCACCCCTTGTACCGCCGCTGTTCCAGCGATGTCGGCACAGGAGACCCGTGGCTCATGTGACATTGTTATACCACGTGAACCCTGTGGGCAATCAACTGCGCTATTACTTTATTCGGAACAGCCTCGGACAAGTGGAAGAAGGAGCGAAGAAAGCCAATAGCGGCTACTGATTGTCCGCAGGGCTCACTTGGCATAATAATGTTAAACGACACCCGTGAGACCCAATGTCAATATAGCTGGAATGGCAGCAGTATGGGAAGTGAGTAAATATAATATTATTTTTATTTTACAAGGGTTACTATTTAATTTAAAATGAGGTTGTCTAAGTGGTAATCATTAGTTAATGAAAAGATTTTTTAAATTCTACCGTCCTTAACATTAAATATAATGTTTTTAGATTACAAAGAACACTACTTCTTATATGAAGGTGTTTACACCATCTTTAATTTTCCATGAGTCAAAGGAAACATTTAAACTTTTAAGTACATGATTAGGATGTTGTCTAAGCTGTTGGTTTATTTTTCAGGTTCATTACGCAGGTGCTGCTGATAGTGTGGTGCAGTTTATCTTCTACCAGCCTATCATACATCGCTGGAGAGAAACTGACTTCTTTCCATGCTCAGCATCTTGTGGAGGAGGTAATTAAAGACTAAAATTTATACTAAGTTGGCATTCAGGGTTTCTAACCTAGTTGTAACAACTCTGCTGGCATCACGGCATGGCCTCGCATCTCTCACACTATCTTACCCACTGCTTCAGGTCATGATGTGGTTTCTGTTTCATGCCAGCTCGAAGTTCTGTGTCTCTGCTCTCTGCATGATTCATGGCTGTGTGTATAGGGCGCCTGAACTCTCTGGATCTTATAGGAATCAGGTGCATCTGTCTAATCTGTTCCTGACCAATTGCCAGGAGGCCTCCAGTATTTAGTGCAGCTCCACCCAGTGGTCTGGTCCTGTGCAATGTGTTTGCTCAGTTAGTGTTTAGCTGCTGAGTTTGCCAGGTCTTGCTCTGAGTTACTCCCTCTCTGGAGGCTTTTCTCTGTGCTATTGCCTTGGTCTTGTTGTCCGCCCTCCAGGAGGCAGAATATCCTGGTCCCTGTGTCTTTGTCCTTGTTTCTTGTCTTGTTCCATTTCCTTGTCTGAACTTAGTCTTATCTCGGTCTCCTAGTCTGTGGCTTCCTTACCTGCTGTGTCTTTCCTCGTGTTCTCAGTCTGCTTACACTCCGCACTCTTGCGGCTCTGCCTGCTCTGTACCTTTGTGGCTTTACCTCTGCTCCACACTCCTGCGGTTCTGCTCCTTTCTACTCTGCTTATCTTCTGCTGCTGCAGTTATCCCTTGCTGCAGCTCCTCTCCACATTCTTTGTGGCTCCGCTCTGCTTTGCTGCAGAAACCTCTCGCTGCAGCTCCTCTCCGTATTCCTTGCGGTTCTGCTCTGCTTAGCTTTTGTTGCTACACTATCTCTTGCTGCTCTACCATTCCTATCCACAGCCTTGCGGTTCTCTTCCTGTGTGAACAGGTCCCAACCTGTTCCTTCATTCTTCTTTCCTTCTGACTTGTTTCCGTACCTACATCTCCTGTGTGAACAGGTCCCAACCTGTTCCTTCATTCCTCATTCCTTTCTGCTTGTGTCCTTTCCTGCACCTCCTGTGTGAACAGGTCCCTACCTGTTCCTTCATATTTCATATCCGTCCCTGCACCTCCTGTGTGAACAGGTCCCTACCTGTTCCTCCACACTACATATCCGTACCTGCACCTCCAGTGTGAACAGGTCCCTACCTTTCCTTCATAAACCACATCAACCAGTCCTGTGTTCTCTGCCGTGCCTTCCAATCCAGTGTTCCTGCCGTGCCTTCCAGTCCTGCTGTTCCTGCCGTCGTAGCCAGTCCTGTGTTTCCTGCCGTCCCTGCCAGTCCTGTGTTCTCTGCCGTGTCCCTGCCAGTCCTGTGTTCTCTGCCGTGTCTCTGCCAGCCCTGTGTTCTCTGCCGTGTCTCTGCCAGCCCTGTGTCTCAGCCGTGCCAGCCTACTCGTCTGAGTTTCAGCCGTATTCTTCTGCCAGTCCTGCCTGATGACCGCACCAATCCTGGTGTTCCTGGCTCCCAAGTGGGATCAGCAGCCACAACCAGACACCACCCTGGAGTAGCACCTGGCAGCTGCCTGCTGCACAAGCCTGACCTCACCATCAGAGGCTCCAGTGAAAACCCAGGCAGCTGTCATAGTCACGCCCCTTCCAGGGTAGTCTGGTTTGTGGCAAAGTGGGGCCACAAACCCCCCGAGCTCACGCCCACCAGTCAGGGCATGAGCGTGACACTAGTATTCACATTTTTCTGCACAACTGATCCAAACTTCACAGACAGTCCCAAATTTTTACAGACATTTTGCCATGCCCCCATAAATATGAAACCCCCACAAAGACCATGCCCCATAACAACATCCTGAATACAAGATACTAAGAATTACACCCAATATATAGGGCAGAATTGGTTCTGTGCAGTGTATACATACAGAATATACAGATACTGAGGAATACACCCAGTATACAGGACAGGAGAAGTGGTACTGGCTGTGCAGTGTATATGTACAGGACAGGAGGAGCGGTACTGTGCAGTGTATATATACATATACAGGACAGGAGGAGTGGTACTGTGCAGTGTATACATACAGGACAGGAGGAGTGGTACTGTGCAGTGTATATACAGGACAGGAGGAGTGATACTGTGCAGTGTATATACACAGGACATGAGAAGTGGTACTGTGCAGTGTATATATATACTGGACAGGAGAAGTGGTACTGTGCAGTGTATATGTACAGGACAGGAGGAGTGGTACTGTGCAGTGTATATATACAGAATAATACAGGTACTGAAAATTACACCCAGTATACAGGACAGGAGGAGTGGTACTGTGCAGTGTATATATACAGAATAATACAGATACTGAGGGTTACACCCAGTATACAGGACAGGAGAAGTGGTACTGTGCAGTGTATATATACAGAATAATACAGATACTGAGAATTACACTGTGCAGTGTATATATACAGGACAGGAGGAGCGGTACTGTGCAGTGTATATACACAGGACATGAGAAGTGGTACTGTGCAGTGTATATATACTGGACAGGAGAAGTGGTACTGCGCAGTGTATATGTACAGGACAGGAGGAGTGGTACTGTGCAGTGTATATATACAGAATAATACAGGTTCTGAAAATTACACCCAGTATACAGGACAGGAGAAGTGGTACTGTGCAGTGTATATATACGGAATAATACAGGTACTGAAAATTACACCCAGTATACAGGACAGGAGGAGTGGTACTGTGCAGTTTATTCAGAATAATACAGATACTGAGAATTACACCCAGTATACAGGACAGGAGGAGTGGTACTGTGCAGTGTATATATACAGAATAATACAGATACTGAGGATTACACCCAGTATACAGGACAGGAGAAGTGGTACTGTGCAGTGTATATATACAGAATAATACAGATACTGAGGATTACACCCAGTATACAGGACAGGAGAAGTGGTACTGTGCAGTGTATATATACAGAATAATACAGATACTGAGAATTACACCCAGTATACAGGACAGGAGGAGTGGTACTGTGCAGTGTATATATACAGAATAATACAGATACTGAGGATTACACCCAGTATACAGGACAGGAGAAGTGGTACTGTGCAGTGTATATATATACAGAATAATACAGGTACTGAGAATTACACCCAGTATACAGGACAGGAGGAGTGGTACTGTGCAGTGTATACATACAGTATAATACAGCTACTGAGAATTACACCCAGTATACAGGACAGGAGAAGTGGTACTGTGCAGTGTATACATACAGAATAATACAGGTACTGAAAATTACACCCAGTATACAGGACAGGAGAAGTGGTATTGTGCAGTGTATGTATACAGAATAATACAGATACTGAGAATTATACCCAGTATACAGGACAGGAGAAGTGGTATTGTGCAGTGCATATACAGAATAATACAGATACTGAGATTTACACCCAGTATACAGGACAGGAGAAGTGGTATTGTGCAGTGTATACATACAGAATAATACAGGTACTGAGAATTACACCCAGTATACAGGACAGGAGGAGTGGTACTGTGCAGTGTATACATACAGTATAATGCAGATACTGAGAATTACACCCAGTATACAGGACAGGAGGAGTGGTACTGTGCAGTGTATACATACAGTATAATACAGCTACTGAGAATTACACCCAGTATACAGGACAGGAGAAGTGGTACTGTGCAGTGTATATATACAGAATAATACAGGTACTGAAAATTACACCCAGTATACAGGACAGGAGAAGTGGTACTGTGCAGTGTATATATACAGAATAATACAGGTACTGAGAATTACACCCAGTATACAGGACAGGAGAAGTGGTACTGTGCAGTGTATATATACAGAATAATACAGGTACTGAGAATTACACCCAGTATACAGGACAGGAGAAGTGGTACTGTGCAGTGTATATATACAGAATAATACAGATACTGAGAATTATACCCAGTATACAGGACAGGAGAAGTGGTATTGTGCAGTGTATGTATACAGAATAATACAGATACTGAGAATTATACCCAGTATACAGGACAGGAGAAGTGGTATTGTGCAGTGCATATACAGAATAATACAGGTACTGAGATTTACACCCAGTATACAGGACAGGAGAAGTGGTATTGTGCAGTGTATATATACAGAATAATACAGATACTGAGATTTACACCCAGTATACAGGACAGGAGAAGTGGTATTGTGCAGTGTATGTATACAGAATAATACAGGTACTGAGAATTACACCCAGTATACAGGACAGGAGAAGTGGTACAGTGCAGTATATATATACAGAATAATACAGATACTGAGAATTACACCCAGTATACAGGACAGGAGAAGTGGTATTGTGCAGTGTATATATACAGAATAATACAGATACTGAGAATTACACCCAGTGTACAGGACAGGAGAAGTGGTACTGTGCAGTGTATATATACAGAATAATAGAGATACTGAGAATTATACCCAGTATACAGGACAGGAGAAGTGGTACTGTGCAGTATATATACAGAATAATACAGCTACTGAGGATTACACCCAGTATACAGGACAGGAAAAGTGATACTGTGCAGTGTATATATACAGAATAATACAGATACTGAGAATTAGACTCAGTATACAGGACAGGAGAAGTGGTACTGTGCAGTGTATATATACAGGATAATACATATACTGAAAATTACACCCAGTATACAGGACAGGAGAAGTGGTATTGTGCAGTGTATATGTACAGGACAGGAGGAGTGGTGATGTCATGATTAAGGGAGCTTAGTCTCCAGAAACGTGTTGAGATTCTTACCCATATGGTTCATGCTGAAGTCTGTATCCTCCATGTTTAAAGTTTGTGAATAAAGAAAACTCTTTTTTACGGACTCGGTGAAGCTGGACATTCTTTTCTTTTTTGCAGTTTATATGCACAGAATAATACAGATACTGAGAATTACACCCAGTATACAGGACAGGAGAAGTGGTACTGTGCAGTGTATATATACAGAATAATACAGATACTGAGGATTACACCCAGTATACAGGACAGGAGAAGTGGTACTGTACAGTGTATATATACAGAATAATACAGATACTGAGAATTACACACAGTATACAGGACAGGAGAAGTGGTACTGTGCAGTGTATATATACAGAATAATACAGATACTGAGAATTACACACAGTATACAGGACACGAGAAGTGGTACTGTGCAGTGTATATATACAGAATAATACAGATACTGAGGATTAGACTCAGTATACAGGACAGAAGAAGTGGTACTGTGCAGTGTATATATACAGAATAATACAGATACTGAGAATTACCCCCAGTATACAGGACAGGAGAAGTGGTACTGTGCAGTGTAAATATACAGAATAATACAGATACTGAGGATTACACCCAGTATACAGGACAGGAGAAGTGGTATTGTGCAGTGTATATATACAGAATAATACAGGTACTGAGAATTACACCCAGTATACAGGGCAGGAGAAGTGGTACAGTGCAGTATATATATACAGAATAATACAGATACTGAGAATTACACCCAGTATACAGGACAGGAGAAGTGGTATTGTGCAGTGTATATATACAGAATAATACAGATACTGAGAATTACACCCAGTGTACAGGACAGGAGAAGTGGTACTGTGCAGTGTATATATACAGAATAATAGAGATACTGAGAATTATACCCAGTATACAGGACAGGAGAAGTGGTACTGTGCAGTGCATATACAGAATAATACAGCTACTGAGGATTACACCCAGTATACAGGACAGGAAAAGTGATACTGTGCAGTGTATATATACAGAATAATACAGATACTGAGAATTAGACTCAGTATACAGGACAGGAGAAGTGGTACTGTGCAGTGTATATATACAGGATAATACATATACTGAAAATTACACCCAGTATACAGGACAGGAGAAGTGGTATTGTGCAGTGTATATGTACAGGACAGGAGGAGTGGTGATGTCATGATTAAGGGAGCTTAGTCTCCAGAAACGTGTTGAGATTCTTACCCATATGGTTCATGCTGAAGTCTGTATCCTCCATGTTTAAAGTTTGTGAATAAAGAAAACTCTTTTTTACGGACTCGGTGAAGCTGGACATTCTTTTCTTTTTTGCAGTTTATATGCACAGAATAATACAGATACTGAGAATTACACCCAGTATACAGGACAGGAGAAGTGGTACTGTGCAGTGTATATATACAGAATAATACAGATACTGAGGATTACACCCAGTATACAGGACAGGAGAAGTGGTACTGTACAGTGTATATATACAGAATAATACAGATACTGAGAATTACACACAGTATACAGGACAGGAGAAGTGGTACTGTACAGTGTATATATACAGAATAATACAGATACTGAGAATTACACACAGTATACAGGACACGAGAAGTGGTACTGTGCAGTGTATATATACAGGACAGGAGGAGTGGTACTATGCAGTGTATATATACAGGACAGGAGGAGTGGCACTGTGCAGTGTATATACAGGACAGGAGGAGTGGTACTGTGCAGTGTATATATACAGGACAGGAGAAGTGGTACTGTGCAGTGTATATGTACAGGACAGGAGGAGTGGTACTGTGCAGTGTATATATACAGGACAGAAGGAGTGGTACTGTGCAGTGTATATATACAGGACAGGAGGAGTGGTACTGTGCAGTGTATATATACAGGACAGGAGGAGTGGTACTGTGCAGTGTATATATACAGGACAGGAGGAGCGGTACTGTGCAGTGTATATATACAGGACAGGAGGAGTGGTACTGTGCAGTGTGTATATACAGGACAGGAGGAGTGGTACTATGCAGTGTATATATACAGGACAGGAGGAGTGGCACTGTGCAGTGTATATACAGGACAGGAGGAGTGGTACTGTGCAGTGTATATATACAGGACAGGAGAAGTGGTACTGTGCAGTGTATATGTACAGGACAGGAGGAGTGGTACTGTGCAGTGTATATATACAGGACAGAAGGAGTGGTACTGTGCAGTGTATATATACAGGACAGGAGGAGTGGTACTGTGCAGTGTATATATACAGGACAGGAGGAGTGGTACTGTGCAGTGTATATATACAGGACAGGAGAAGTGCTACTGTGTAGTGTATATGTACAGGACAGGAGGAGTGGTACTGTGCAGTGTATATACAGGACAGGAGAAGTGGTACTGTGTAGTGTATATATACAGGACAGGAGGAGTGGTACTGTGCAGTGTATATACAGGACATGAGAAGTGGTACTGTGCAGTGTGTATATACAGGACATGAGGAGTGGTACTGTGTAGTGTATATATACAGGACAGGAGGAGTGGTACTGTGCAGTGTATATATACAGGACAGGAGGAGTGGTACTGTGCATTGTATATATACAGGACAGGAGAAGTGATACTGTGCAGTGTATATATACAGGATAGGAGAAGTAGTACTGTGCAGTGTATATATGTAGGAGGAGTGGTACTGTGCATTGTATATATACAGGACAGGAGAAGTGGTACTTTGCAGTGTATATATACAGGACAGGAGAAGTGGTACTGTGCAGTGTATATATACAGGACAGGAGAAGTGGTACTGTGCAGTGTAAATATAGGACACGAGGAGTGGTACTATGCAGTGTATATACTGTATACAATACAGGAGGAGTGGTACTGTGCAGTGTATATATACAGGACAGGAAGAGTGGTACTGTGCAGTGTATATATACAGGACAGGAGAAGTGGTACTGTGCAGTGTATATGTACAGGACAGGAAGAGTGGTACTGTGCAGTGTATATATACAGGACAGGAGAAGTGGTACTGTGCAGTGTGTATATACAGGACAGGAGGAGTGGTATGGTACTATGCAGTGTGTATATACAGGACAGGAGGAGCGGTACTGTGCAGTGTATATATACAGGACAGGAGAAGTGGTACTGTGCAGTATATATATACAGGACAGGAGGAGTGGTACTGTGCAGTGTATATATACAGGGCAGGAGGAGTGGTACTGTGCAGTGTATATATACAGGACAGGAGTGGTACTGTGCAGTGTATATATACAGGACAGGAGGAGTGGTACTGTGCAGTGTATATATACAGGACAGGAGGAGTGGTACTGTGCAGTGTATATACAGGACAGGAGGAGTGGTACTGTGCATTGTATATATACAGGACAGGAGAAGTGGTACTGTGCAGTGTATATATACAGGGCAGGAGGAGTGGTACTGTGCAGTGTATATATACAGGACAGGAGTGGTACTGTGCAGTGTATATATACAGGACAGGAAGAGTGGTACTGTGCAGTGTATATATACAGGACAGGAGGAGTGGTACTGTGCAGTGTATATATACAGGACAGGAGGAGTGGTACTGTGCAGTGTATATATACAGGACAGGAGGAGTGGTACTGTGCAGTGTATATATGCAGGAGGAGTGGTACTGTGCAGTGTATATATACAGGACATGAGAAGTGGTACTGTGCAGTGTATATATACAGGACAGGAGGAGCGGTACTGTGCAGTGTATATATACAGGACAGGAGAAGTGGTACTGTGCAGTGTATATATATATATATATATATATATATATATATATATATATATATATATATATATATATATACAGGACAGGAGGAGTGGTACTGTGCAGTGTATATATACAGAACAGGAGAAGTGGTACTGTGCGTGCAGTGTATATATACAGGACAGGAGGAGTGGTACTGTGCAGTGTATATACAAGACAGAAGAAGTGGTACTGTGAACTGTATATGTACAGGACAGGAGAAGTGATAATGTGCAGTATGTATATAAGGCTACTTTCACACTAGCGTCGTACGACGCACGACGAATTGCGTCGTTGCGAGGTACCGACGCAAGCAGTGAAAGTGCCGCACAACGGGGGCAGCGGATGCTGTTTTTCAACGCATCCGCTGCCCGATTGTGAAGTGTGGGGAGGAGGGGGCGGAGTTCCGGCCGCGCATGCGCGGTCGGAAATGGTGGACACGACGCACCAAAAAACGTTACATGCAACGTTTTTTGGTGCCGACGGTCCGACACAACATGACGCAACCATCGCACGACGGTTATGACGTATGGCAATGCGTCGCTAATGTTAGTCTATGGACAAAAAAACGCATCCTGCAAGCAATTTTGCAGGATGCGTTTTTTAGCCACAACGATGCATAGCGATGTGCAGTGCACGACGCTAGTGTGAAAGTAGCCTAATACTCAGGTACAGTAGTGACAGGAGCCATCTGCTCAGAGATTACAAGCAGTGATTAGTGGCAGAGCTCCATGCATGGTCCAAGCAGTGGACTGACAATCACTAATCACTGGAGTTTCGAAATGAAATCAACATTATTAAAAAAAAAAAAATGATGCAGGCCCTGAATCACGTTGCATAGCAACTGCCCCGGTGGTGTATATTCTGTATAGTGTGAGGTTACACCATGTAGTATGTACACCGCACACTCCGTTATTCTCACCCAGCGCTGGTCACGAAACTTCAGCACAGGACTGGGCTGCTTTGGAGATCCAGCGCGCTCAACGGTGATTGGATCTTCTCTCCGACGTCCTTCTACCGGTGAGGTCCTTTTTGTACAGTGCATGCGAAGTTCAAAGACTGTGCTGCGGACGGCAGAGAAAACTACCATATTTTTTTTGGACTGTCTGTAAATTTGCTGACAGATGGCAACCCAAGTATTATTAGGCCACCGTGGTTGATCGAGTATTCATTTTTATATTTTGATAGACACTGATGAGGCGCCCTATAGTTTTGGTTAATTAACTTAATTTTTTTTTACCAATGTTTCGGTCTTTAACCTAAGCTAAAGACAAAAAAGATTGGCATAGTCAGTGCAATTAAGACCATGGAAGTGCTTAGATTGTGCTGTTATATTTGCAGGATACCAGCTGACGTCGGCTGAATGTTATGACATGAGAAGTGGCAGGGTAGTGGCAGATCAGTATTGCCATTACTATCCAGAAAACGTGAAGCCCAAACCCAGGCTCCAGGAGTGTAACATGGACCCATGCTTAGCAAGGTTTGCCTTTTTTTGCATTATCTGCTAGATGTTATCTGCAATGCTGCTTGTAATACATTTGCATGTACTGTAGACTTAGGGTACTGTCACACAGTACCATTTTGATCGCTACGACGGTACGATTCGTGACGTTCTAGCGATATCGTTACGATATCGCAGTGTCTGACACGCAGCAGCGATCAGGGATCCTGCTGAGAATCGTACGTCGTAGCAGATCGTTTGGAACTTTCTTTCGTCGCTTGATCACCCGCTGACATCGCTGGATCGTTGTGTGTGACAGCGATCCAGCGATGCGTTCGCTGGTAACCAGGGTAAACATCGGGTAACTAAGCGCAGGGCCACACTTAGTAACCCGATGTTTACCGTGGTTACCAGCGTAAAAGTAAAAAAAAAAAACCGTACATGCTCACCATCTGATGTCCGTCCGGTCCCTTGCCGTCCGCTTCCCGCTCTGACTGTCTGCCGACCGGAAAGTGAGAGCAGATCACAGCGGTAACGTCACCGCTGCACTCTGCTCTCACTGTACGGCCGGATCTGTCAGAGCGGGAAGTGGACGGCAAGGGACCGGACGGACATCAGATGGTGAGCATGTACGGTTTTTTTTTTTTTTACTTTTACGCTGGTAACCACGGTAAACATCGGGTTACTAAGCGCGGCCCTGCGCTTAGTAACCCGATGTTTACCCTGGTTACCCGGGGACTTCGGCATCGCTCCAGCGCCGTGATTGCAACGTGTGACCGCAGTCTACGACGCTGGAGTGATAATCATACGATCGCTGCGACGTCACGGATCGTGCCGTCGTAGCGATCAAAATTGCACTGTGTGACGGTACCCTTAGGCTGGAGATACTCGGAGACGTGACGCACCACAGCAATCCTCTGAAATGGTGCGCAACTAAACCATTAATGCAACTTGTCTGTGACTTGCTGGTGCACAGTTATTTTAGAGCTGTGATTTTGCTGTAAATTTAGCAACCACTTGTTACATAGTTAGTAAGGCCGAAAAAAGACATTTGTCCATCCAGTTCAGCCTATATTCCATCATAATAAATCCCCAGATCTACGTCCTTCTACAGAACCTAATAATTGTATGATACAATATTGTTCTGCTCCAGGAAGACATCCAGGCCTTTCTTGAACCCCTCAACTGAGTTCGCCATCACCAGCTCCTCAGGCAAGCAATTCCAGATTCTCACTGCCCTAACAGTAAAGAATCCTCTTCTATTTTGGTGGAAAAACCTTCTCTCCTCCAGACGCAAAGAATGCCCCCTTGTGCCCGTCACCTTCCTTGGTATAAACAGATCCTCTGCGAGATATTTGTATTGTCCCCTTATATACTTATACATGGTTATTAGATCGCCCCTCAGTCGTCTTTTTTCTAGACTAAATAATCCTAATTTCGCTAATCTATCTGGGTATTGTAGTTCTCCCATCCCCTTTATTAATTTTGTTGCCCTCCTTTGTACTCTCTCTAGTTCCATTATATCCTTCTTGAGCACCGGTGCCCAAAACTGGACACAGTACTCCATGTGCGGTCTAACTAGGGATTTGTACAGAGGCAGTATAATGCTCTCATCATGTGTATCCAGACCTCTTTTAATGCACCCCATGATCCTGTTTGCCTTGGCAGCTGCTGCCTGGCACTGGCTGCTCCAGGTAAGTTTATCATTAACTAGGATCCCCAAGTCCTTCTCCATGTCAGATTTACCCAGTGGTTTCCCATTCAGTGTGTAATGGTGATATTTATTCTTTCTTCCCATGTGTATAACCTTACATTTATCATTGTTAAACCTCATCTGCCACCTTTCAGCCCAAGTTTCCAACTTATCCAGATCCATCTGTAGCAGAATACTATCTTCTCTTGTATTAACTGCTTTACATAGTTTTGTATCATCTGCAAATATCAATATTTTACTGTGTAAACCTTCTACCAGATCATTAATGAATATGTTGAAGAGAACAGGTCCCAATACCGACCCCTGCGGTACCCCACTGGTCACAGCGACCCAGTTAGAGACTATACCATTTATAACCACCCTCTGCTTTCTATCACTAAGCCAGTTACTTACCCATTTACACACATTTTCCCCCAGACCAAGCATTCTCATTTTGTGTACCAACCTCTTGTGCGGCACGGTATCAAATGCTTTGGAAAAATCGAGATATACCACGTCCAATGACTCACCGTGGTCCAGCCTATAGCTTACCTCTTCATAAAAACTGATTAGATTGGTTTGACAGGAGCGATTTCTCATAAACCCATGCTGATTGTTGCATATGACTTGCATACAAGTGACTAATCATAGGAAATGCAGCACATTTGGAAGCGTTTACATCTCTGTCTTAGATGCAGGTCGCAGCGTGTCACCGTAGGTGGCCAGTACATCCAATGCTGCAATGTGCCATTGTGTTTTCAGTGTTTTCAGAGACATACTTTTACTTTTTCTAAGGGTTTTTATATCATCAGTGTACTCGAGACGTATTCTCTAAACCTATGTAAGCTAGAGTCAAATTGAAAACTAAACCACTGTAACTAAATGTGATTTTTCTTCTCAGACTTGTCTTAAATACATATCAGAAAATCACTATAAGATTACCAATGCTGGACAACTGTATGCTATATGACTAGATAGATAGATAGATAGCTAGATAAAAAAAACCTGACCTTCACCTCCCAAGTGTGAATAGGTGCAAGCTTTAGTGACTACTGCAAAACAAGTATAAAAAAGCACTGCAGCACTCTGTGAATGCCAAGACATATGGTGAATGTAGAAGAATGCAAGTCCGCAAGGACAGGGTCCTCTCCCCTCTGTACCAGTCTGTCACTGTAAATTTGTTTACTGTTAACGATATCTGTAACCCTGTATGTAACCCCTTTTCACATGTACAGCACCATGGAATTAATGGTGCTATATAAATGAATAATAATAATATGGTGTCAATGGAAATAACAACTTCCAACCACATTGTCACTCAGCAACATGTACTTACATAACAGCTAAGGTTCTTAGCGCATAAATTGGCTAATTCATGTGTGCCCATCAACCACTGCAAGGTGACGCTTCTCTGATGGGTCCTAACAAGTGTCACCTTGCCGTGGTTGATGGGCACACATGAATTGGCCAATTTTTGCTCTATGAACCTTCGCTTTTTTGTAAGTACATCTTGCTGAGGGACATTTCGGTTGGAAGTTATTTCCATTGACACTATATGTCTTGGCATTCACAGAGTGTAACTTTCATACACTTTGATGCAAAAACTCAGGGAAAAGAAAAGCACTAAGGTTTTGTCATTTGTTACTCCACAAGCTGGCTTGTTTTCTCTTTGTATCAGATTTCCACAGGTTATTAGAAAAACACTACAGCAGAGAATAACCCATGCAGAGATGGATGCTGTTTTGGCACTCGGGGGATTTCTGCCTTTTCTTCTCTCTAAAGTGCCTGTGAGCTTTCTTTTATTTTGATATTTTTGCAAACTATTACCTCTTAGCGCTTGTTGAAACAGGCTGCAAAGAATCCCCACCCAGCTCTACTTTCCTCACCTTCAGACAAGCCGGGCTGCCATAATAATGAATTGCTCTCTGAGGTTGAATGAGGCTAACCTTTCACTTTTTCACTGGGGTGAAATTTGTCCACAGTGATATTTGGACAAGTCATTAACTCTTTAACTTTTCAGAAGCAGACAGAGAACATTCAGCACTTGTAGCCTGCAGCGTCTCATTAGATCTCTCTTCTGCTACGTTTTTCTTTTTTTTTCTATATCATGGGCTGAGAGACATATTATTTCAGATTGCAATTTGCAGTGTGTCTGGTGGTCGTTTCATGCACATAGTATATGATTGCTGATCATAGAAACAATTACGGTATATATTGATGAGAAGAATTCTGCTACTGCCATTATATCCCAAACTAATACAGGTTTGATTACTGGACATTTTTTCAGGCCAGGAACACTGCATGGGTAAATCCTAAAAAAATTGATTGAGCATATTTCTCTCGTAGTTCAGTGAAATATTCTGTACAATGCATGGGCTGGTTTTCATAAACTTATCAGTCTTACAAAAACTCAATATGGTGGTAAATGGGATATTTTTGGCAGTGTATATTTGTGCCCAAAGAGACCTTACCTTAATGTACCGTATATAGAATTCAGGCCTGGAAAAACAGCCAGAAACAAAAGAGCATTAGGTGTAATGGCGGTACAAGGCCAAAAATGCTAATACCATGATCTCGTGAAGCCACATACAGGGTGTTTTACTCTTGCCATAGAGTGTGCATGTGGACTGGATCCAAGCAATCCCAGCAGGGAGTTGTGGCTGCACATGGACTTTATTAAAATTGTCAGATTAAACTTTACCGAAAACCAAGTTCTCAAAGTAAAAGCATGGAAAAGGATATAAGAAATATCCCAGGAGGATAGGATTAGTAAGGTCATTTCATTACCTAGTGAAATGTCAGATGTTCGTAATGCTACTCTTTGAACAGATAGTAAATAAAATATTCTGCAGATGGCGCAAAACAATTTATTGAGTTGAGTAAGTATATAGATGAGTGTACAAAGTCAAAGTAGCAGTGCATAGTATATGGAATTGCCTTTAACAATGTAAAAAAGGTAAAATTATTAGTTTAGTAGATTTTTTTAATGTATTTTTCTATTACTTAAAGAGGACCTGAGTAGTCCGCTTTTTGTTTTTCTTAAATCCACCTTACGGTTCCAGAGATATAGGCCTTTTTCTGTAAAGATGATTTTTATGGTCTTTCCAAGGGGGCGTGGCTCATAGAATTCTGTGGGGACGTGCCTTTAGACTGCTCTGTATAATTACTTTTGAACCACTCTCCCTTGAAGAAATCATGAAAAGCAACACTAAATAAAAAGACCACCTCTGAAACAATATATACAAGATTTTAAAAACTCAGTGGAGAAGTGGGAAAAAATAAGAACAAAAGGTGGCCAATTTTAACCAGGTGACAAGTCACCTTTAAATCCTGCCATCATATTCTCCTGAACTATAAACAGAGTAATTAATATGGTTACTTGTGTCCATGTGGTGCACACTGCCTTTTTCACTATGACCTATACATGTTGTATGTTTGGGCTTTGAGAGAAAAATGGAATACCAAGAGGAAGCTTACAGGTGTGTTCTTTCGAAGCTTTCCTTTTGGTTAGAACAACATTTCCAAAGATGAGTGGCGTGCAATGATTAGCTATTCATAGTTGCTTTTGCACCTATTTCTTGTCTAGTTTTGTGTGTTTTGTACCTTTTTTTTTGTTTGCACCAGTTCATTATTCTATTTGCACCTTTTCTGAAGTCTACGTTATATGTACTTATGTGCTCGCCTACCTTTTAGTTTTCAACTGTGGGGACAGAGTCTAGCAATTCCAGAAGTTTTTGCCCGATTCAGAAATTTCGACTTTTTAAAAATAGAAAAAAAATATACACAACTTCACTCCATTCACCCCCTGTGTATTTTTGAGTATACTAGTATTTTGGCACAATCTTCTTCCTTTTTGCATAACATGTAACTTTTGACACCAAATACTTAGACTTTTACTGCCAAAAAAACAGTTCAGGACAAAAAAAAAATATTTTTTTTACTTTGCTACAAATTCATGAATCACGTGCACCATTTTGTAGAGATTGGCACCAAAAACAACAACTAACACCACAGGACAAAAAATAAAAAGTGACTTAAAAAAACACAAATGATCAATTGGTTGCCTCTGTGTCTATTTGTGGCCACTCAGTGGTTAGGATGTGTGTTGCAGCTTGTTGAGAGTTTTGTTAGCAATCTATAATATATTGAATTTATACTGTGAGAATTTTTTGAAAGCAAAGAGTGGAAAAAGTATAGGAATCACATACAGTCTCCTTAGTGAAGTTGTCTTGGTCAGATCTAGGTATAGGGTATTGAGAGGTACTTAGTATGGGAATTGACCCTTGTGCCACATAAGAAAAGACTGGTATTATAAAAGGCACATTTAGTAATCCAGTTGCTATATGGTCATGGCTTTTATGGTGGGTAAGTCAGAGATGGGCAGTATGCCCACCCACCATATCTCCACCTCCAGGGTGTGTCTGGAGGGAGTTAAATGTCCACTTAGTTTTTTTTTCTCTGTGTTGTGTGGAGGAAGGAAGCCTCCAGACTGCTATCTCCTGCAAGAGGTGCTATATGTGTGGTCCCAGAGGCACTGGGCAGGAATGTGTATTAACTTTTTATTGGAACTTGAGCCGGACAGGCTTTTTCTATTACCAGTTTGGGGTTTTGGTTTATGAAGTAATAAACCATCCACAGACTTTAACGAAGTGTGGTCCTGTGTCTACCTCGAGGAGCAGCTAAGTGAGCCAACCTTCCACAAGTGGTGTTTCGGATGCGGGCAGTGTTCCAGGAACACGGGTAGTAGTGGTGGATAAACTATTTGTCCTGGGTGAAGGCGGCTACAGGGTTGGAACAGTGGTCGGACAAGATGGAGGAGCTACGCAAACACCTGATCCTGAGCCAACAGCAGCAGCAGCACAAGGTACAGCAGGAGTCTAATAAACTCCTGATGCAGCAGATTCAGCAACAACAAGGGCAAATGCAATCCCTGGCGGGAGATTTCCACAGCGGAGAATCCACCACTCCCCCACGTCAAGGTGATTACTCCTGCATCCGGGAAGCGGTAAGACGAGCCATGGAAAAGATGACCACAGGGGATGATATAGAGGCGTTTTTGACTGTGTTTGAGCGGGGTAGTCAGAGATTTACTACACCTTGTGATAATCGGGCAGGCCTTCAGCCTGTTCTGTGACTTGTGGGGGAAAGCAGGAGTGCCCAGTGTCTCAGGCAGGAGCCAGCGCACCCCTGATGATTACCCGTCGGAGGTGGAGGAGTTCCCCTTGTGTGTCCTAGCTGGTGATGAGGAAGAACCGGTGACCAGTGAGGCCGAGGTTCCTGAGCTGGGGGTTTCTGGGGAAATTTTTGGGACTGCTCAAAAGTGGGATCTTACCCTAAAAGGTGCCTTTGAAAATGTGTTTGTGATTGATTGGGTTGCTCAAAAGCCAGGGGCTGACACCAGATTCTCACACTTTGCAGTCAATAGCGAATTGTTGTATCGAGTGACCACACTGAGGGGAGGTGAAATAGAGGAGCAGCTGTTGGTTCCAGGTCCATAACGGCGGAGGGTTCTAGACATGGCCCATTCACATGTTTTGGGGGTACATGTGGGGTGTGGAAAACGCAGGAGAGAATAATGCAGAGGTACTATTGGCTGGCATGTTACCCTGAGATCCTGAATTGTAGGTCGTGCCCCACCTGCCAGATAACCGATCCCTCTTCTCACTTCCGAAGTCCTCTGGTTCCATTACTGGTAATAGAGATCCCGTTCGAGCGAATTGCCATGGACCTAGTAGGTCCTTTAGTTAAGTCTCTGCGATGGTACCAATATATTCTAGTGGTCATGGACTATGCGACCCGGTTCTCTGAAGCAGTACCACTAAGGACCTCTTTGGCTAAAAGTACGAGAACTTGTCCATATTTTTGCTAGGACAGGCCTCCGAAGAAGATTTTGACAGACGAGGGAACCCCATTCATGAGCAAGGTATTTAAAAACTGTGTAGGGTCCTGCAGATTGCCCATCTGCGAACCTCTGTGCACCAGTCACAGACCGACGGCCTAGTAGAACTCATCAATAAAACCTTGAAAGCTATGGTCAAAAAGGTCATTGAGAAGGCCTTTCAAGACTGGGATTACCTGCTTCTGTTTTTGCTCTTCTCCATCAGCGAAGTTCCCCAGACCTCTACTGGCTTCTCTCCGTTCAAGCTCTTGTATGGTCAACATCCGCGAGGGCTCCTGTACATCGCCGAGGAAACGTGGGAAGCTGAGGTCACGCCACACTGGAGCATCATTGAGCATGTTGCCCAGCTGCAGGAGAGAATGACAAAAGTGATGCCTATAGTGAAGGAGCATCTTCCCCAGGCACAGGAGGCACAGGCAAGGGTGTATAACCAATCACCGAGGCTGATGCAGTTCCAGTCAGAGGACCGTGTGCTAGTACTTATCCCCACGGTGGAGAGCATGTTCCTAGCCAAGTGGCAAGGAAGCAGGAACCTGAAGCAGGCTCTTTGTAAACATCCTGTTCTGGTAGCACCAGACTTCAGCAAGGAGTTTGTGGATGCCTTAGAAGTTGGGTTGGGAGCCGTGCTGTCTCAGGAAATAAATGGGGAAGAGCATCCCATCCTGGATCTGAGCCAGAAGATCTCATCATGCGAGAAAAATTATGCCACTGTGGAGGAGTGTCTAGTCATAAAATGGGCCGTGAATACATTGAGGAATTATCTACTAGGCTGGAAGTTTAAATTTGTGTCCGATCATGCCCCTCTGAGATGGTTAAGGATAAGAATGCCCGGGTGATGAGGTGGTTCTTAGGACCAGGATTTCAGGTTCCACATAGAACATAGACCTGGGAAGTTACACAGGAATGCAGATGCCCTCTCCCGAATTCCCTGTTTTGTGTCCGAAGGTGCCGAAGCCCCCAGCTTTTGGCAGAGGGGGGATATGTGACAGGGTCACTGGTGCCGTACATGAAGGGAGATATATGTCACAAAAGTTGCTTTCCTGCGTGAATGGAAAGCCATAAGTGTTTTATCCAGCATGATATGTGCTGAGTGCAATCCAGTTGCTATATGGACATGGCTTTTATGGTGGGTAGGTCAGAGATGGGCGGGACGCCTACCTACCATATCTCCACCTCCAGGATGTGGCTGGAGGGAGTTAAATGTCCAGCTAGTTTTTTTTTTTTCTCTGTGTTGTGTGGAGGAACGAAGTCTCCTGACTGCTAGCTCCTGCAAGAGCTGCTATATGTGTAGTACCAGAGACACTGGGCAGGACTGTGTATGAACTTTTTATTTTCATTTGAGCCAGACAAGCTGTTTTTTCTGTTACCAATTTGGAGTTTTGGTTTATGAATTAATAAACCACCCAGAGACTTTAGCCAAACGTGGTCCTGTGTCTACCTCGAGGAAAAGCTAAGTGAGTCAACCTTCCACACTGGCTATTATGAATAGCCAACATCAGTCAATAAGAAGCAATGCAAAATATTTCCTTTGACATTGATTCTGATTTTTTACATACATTGTGTAAATGTTTAATATTCTATCTTAGCGGTTTATCGTATCCAGTTACTGAAGGGCTGATCATAGCAACTGCTTCTATGTGGTCTCAAGGTTGGCTGAAATCTGTCTGTGTTTAGCATCTGTGCATTATCAGACCTTATCGGACTGCACAATCTCTACCGATGTCAGTCACATTGGTTTCAAATCAGTTTTTCAAATGCCAGAACTCTCGAATGGTTTCCTGGCTTGGCAAAGACCTCTTCCTATCTACAATGATAATGAAGGAGGGTCTCCAGTGGTTTGTTGTCTTTTATTGTTTCAGATCAAACTAACTGCATGGCTCAAGTGTTTCTTGTACAGCCCAAGAGAGGAAAGTTATACAGAAAGTGGAGTCTGTATTGTAGGTTTTATCAGGGTCTGGTTTTATGTGATGACTAAATTAATGTTATCATGAACTTTCTGACTAAGTCTCAGAGGTTGTTTCAGTTCACCCAGAAATTGGCAGATTTAACAGGATGTTGCCAGCAGTTTTTACTCTTAATCTGTCACCACTTTTGTTTAAGCAATTCACTTGATTAGGTTTCTAATACAATAAGTCCTGTACTCTAGTCCTTTCTTTCACGAAAGATGTCCAACCTAAATTCTATTCATTGTGTTTGAGCTGAAGTTTGGTGTCATACAAAATGTGTGTGTTTTACTAATGGTATATTGTTTAGGACCTGTTTAAACTGACACCGTGGCTTCTGCTTATATATTGACATTGACAAACCCTATTAAATTTATTGGGGGCCATCATTGTTCGAGGTGAAAATAGACATAAAAATAATGGGTAATACAACATAAAGCCCTAGTGAGTGAGAAGAGTCCAGCATCTCCTGAAGAAAAGCATGATAAATGAATAATACTCTGTTCCTTTGCATTTGTATTTATTCAATTTTTTTATTACTTGCAGTGATGGCTACAAACAAATTATGCCTTATGATCTCTATCATCCTCTTCCCAGGTAAGACTGCTAAAATGTGTTACCCTTGTGGTCACAGTTATGATTTTATATTGAGTTGTTGAGATGGGTATTGAATTGATTCGGGTGAAAACCACATTTTTAACCACCCATAGTGGAAATTTTATACTAATACCAGTTTTGATCCACAATAACCCAGCGAAAAAATGCATCATTGTCCCTGTTGTTCATAGAAGGGTAAATTTATTTTCCTACACATCTAACATAGTAACATAGTTAGCAAGGCCGATAAAATACATTTGTCCATCCAGTTCAGTCTATATTCTATCGGAATAAATCCCCAGATCTACGTTCCTTCTAAAGAACCTAATAACTGTAAGATACAATATAGTTACGCTCCAGGAAGACATCCAGGCCTCTCTTGAACCCCTCGACTAAGTTTGCCATCACCACCTCCTCAGGCAAGCAATTCCAGATTCTCACTGCCCTAACAGTAAAGAATCCTCTTCTATGTTGGTTGAAAAACTTCTCTCCTCCAGACGCAGAGAATGCCCCCTTGTGACCATCACCTTCCTTGGTATAAACAGATTCTCGGAGAGATATTTGTATTGTCCCCTTATATACTTATACATGGTTATTAGATTGCCCCTCAGTCATCTTATTTCTAGACTAAATAATCCTAATTTTTCTAATCTGTCTGGGTATTGAAGTTCCCCCATCCCCTTTATTAATTTTGTTGCCCTCATTTGTACTCGCTCTAGTTCCATTATATGCTTCCTGAGCACTGGTGCCCAAAACTGTACACAGTGCTCCATGTGCATTCTAACCAGGGATTTGTACAGAGTAAGTATAATGTTCTCATCATGTGTATCCAGACCTCTTTTAATGCACCCCATGATCCTGTTTGCCTTGGCAGCCGCTGCCTGGCACTGGCTGCTACAGGTAAGTTTATCATTATCTAGGAGCCCCAAGTCCTTCCCCATGTCAGATTTACCCAGTGGTTTCCCGTTCAGTGTGTAATGGTGATATTGATTCCTTCTTCCCATGTATATAACCTTACATTTATCATTGTTAAACGGCATCTAGCACCTTTCAGCCCAAGTTTCCAGCTTATCCAGATCCATCTGTAGCATAATACTATATTCTCTTGTATTGACTGCTTTACATAGTTTTGTATCATCTGCAAATATCAATATTTTACTGTGTAAACCTTCTACCAGATCGTTAATAAATATGTTGAAGAGAAAAGGTCCCAACACTGACCCCTGCAGTACCCCACTGGTCACAGCGACCCAGTTAGAGAATATACCATTTATAATCACCCTCTGCTTTCTATCACTAAGCCAGTTATTTACCCATTTACACACATTTTCTCCCAGACCCAGCATTCTCATTTTGTGTACCAACCTCTTGTGTGGCTGTAAGGGGGTTGACTAAAGCCCTGAAATATGTTATGGATATTTAATGTTTATTTATGCTTTTAAATATTGTATTTTTTCTAATATGTATTAGGGAGAGTGTAGTACCCTAGTTGGCCCACTAGAAGGGGGTGGAGTGTAAATAGTTAAGTGGGAGGAGCTAACGACCATTAACCTGGGAAATATCTAGAATTTGAATCAGTTGGCAGGGCAGTTAGCTCTGTAACGTTTTAAGACAGGAGCCCAGCCATCAAGAGCCACAGGCCACGACAGCAACAGGCCAGGAAAACAGCAAGAGAGAGCTACAGTGAGATACAGCAGTGTGGTGCAGAAGCTGAAGGAAAGGCCAGGAGAGTACAGGGATGCAGGAGACTCAGAGAGGATGCTGCATTACCATTAAAGGCAGTAGGTCCCTGTAATGTACTGAAGGCCATAAGAAGTACCACAGGAAAAGCTATGGCAGTACAGAATGGCAGGTCACTCGCTGTGTGACAACTGACTTTGGGTACAGATGATCTGACATCTGGGGTGAAACAGACAGAAGAATGTCTGCAGAGGCAAACAGGGAGGACGCTGAGAGACTGTCTGGGACGGTCCAACCCGGACACGTGCTGCTTAGCCATGAGATAAGCACAGGGAAAGATGACGAAAAGTGTATTGTGCAACCTATAATAAAAGCTGTGGAGTGCAAGGATGTCCTGTGTAAAGAAACTAGTAAAGTCGTTCATTTAAAAGTTGCAATGGACTGTGCCTCAGTTTGTGTGAAATCGTCTGTAGAGAGTCCCCTGCAGAAGAGAGGAGACTCTGAAGGAGTTGGACCTGGAGACACAGGTACACTTACTAATGGACATTATGTTTATGTGAGGGGAGGCCAGGGTGTGATGGAGCAGAAGTCCTCAGTCACGACTACTGCCCTGACCCACCCTCACATGACACAGTATCAAACGCTTTGGAAAAATCAAGATATACTACGTCTAATGACTCACCTTGGTCCAGCCTATAGCTTACCTCTTCATAAAAACTGATTAGATTGGTTTGATAGTAGCGATTCCTCATAAACCCGTGCTGATGTGGAGTTAAACGGTTATTCGCATTGAGATAATCCAAAATAGCGTCCCCCAGAAACCCTTCAAATATTTTACCAACAATAGAGGTGAGACTTACTGGCCTATAATTTCCAGGTTCACTTTTAGAGCCCTTTTTGAATATTGGTACCACATTTGCTATGTGCCAGTCTTGTGGAGCAGACTCCATCGCTATAGAGTCCCTAAATATAAGAAATAATGGCTTGTCTATTACATTACTTAGTTCTCTTAGTACTCGTGGGTGTATGCCATCCGGACCCATAGATTTATCTACTTTAATCTTATTTAGCCGGTTTCGCACCTCTTTTGGGGTTAGATTAGTGACCCTTAATATAGCGTTTTCTTTGTCTCTAACTAAGCTGGAACATTTTTTTAATCCTTATTCTTTTCCTTTGATTCAAGAGTGTATTCATTTGGTTGCTAATGTTGCAGTGCTTTTTGAAAGGAACCCACACCTTTTTGCCAATAGCCTAGAATGGGAGAACTCTGCAATAGCGGCATTTATGGTATATGATGTACATCCTATATAATAATCGCCAGTTGGGACTTCCGGCCGCTGTCCCCGAATCCCATAAGGCACCACGGCAGTGTTACTTGCGCAGGCATGACCCGGGCGCCCTGAATAGAGAGGGCGAGCTACGGCTGGGGAAGGAGGGCTCAGCACTGTTGACACACAAAGGAGTGTAGCACGATGCTGTGTGTATATACATGTCGCAGGCGGCGGCCCCACCTCACAGCAGCAACTCTTCCACAGTAACATTTTCTCCTGTGGCCGCAAGGCCACGATCTGCGCCTGCACAAAAATACAAAAATGCAGAGGGATGATATTGAACAGATATGTTGGAAAGCGCAAACGGTGTGAGACATGTCCGCTGCTCCTGTCAGCACCACTAAGCATAAACAGATGTTCATTTCACGCAGTCCTGATGTGATAGCATCGGGCCTATTTCTAGTTCTTTATAATAGTTACTCTGCCTTTTATATATGAAAGAGTGTTGAAATGGCGTCTTCTATTCTTTTGCACAAATTAAGAATTTGTACTTTCCAAACCCTACCATCGTGTTCTGGGCTGTCAAGGACTCTCTGCCATTGATTGTTCTCAGCCGTACAGAAACACCATCTGACACCGATGGCATACTAGAGGTCTGAGGGACACTCTTTAGGATCGATGATTGCATTGCATGTAAGATGATGGTGCCATGGCTGGGTCAAAAGGCAGCATTGGCTCTGGACATGTGGGGACCAGCGGACAGTGTCTGCATCGTAGCTAGCTAGATGTAGACATGAGTAGCTCTCACTATATATGGTGGGCAATCCCGGGGCTAAAGTAGGGGACATGGAAGAGCAAAACAGGATGTTTCAGCTTGTACTTTCCTCCTTGTAGCCTATCCCAGATGGGGCTAAACCACACACCTACATGAGAGAGTGCCACCATTATTGGCACCATTAAAGGTTGAGGATGTCCACCACGGAAAAGAAAAGAAAAACATATTTTTGTGAGCGAAGAGTGAATCCGCTAGATAGTAGAGTGCCTGTGAATGAAGAGGTTTGTTACCAAAGATACAGCAGAGAGAATATTGTATGAATGTGAATGACTGTTATGAATGTGTGATTTAGCCCTCTGAGTGCACAAATATGCTATTACAGGCCATTGCATTACTGTCAGGAGGGGAGACAAGGAGTTGAGCGTAAGAGTGCTGTGTTGTAAAAGGAGTGACAGAGACTGTGCAAGAAGAGCTGCAGAGGAGAATTCCATCAGATTGTATGAAATATTGAAAGTGCAAGCCCACCAACAATCAACTGCCAATCATATGCCTCAGGTTAAGTTGTTCCCTTATGTCATAAACTTTGTAACTACCATGCTTGTTGCCTTTAAAAAAGACTATTGAACTATCAAACTTTATGCCTCCTCTTGAGTAGAGTTTTATTGAACTGTTGCCATTGTGTGCCTGCACGCTTAAAGGGGTTGTCGTTCAAAATCGATAAATCTGCAGTGTGACTGCAGACATATGAATCCACCCAGCGCTCGCACGGTACACTGCAAGGATTCACTGGTTTCGAAGGGTATGTATGAGTTTCAGGGCTGGGGGGTATGTATGAGTTATAGATACTCCTGGCCAGTGGTTGCAGTCTCGCTTCCGTACAGTTGTATGGTGCAAGACCGTGCCCTCTAATCTGCCACACCTACTGGACGGCCGTGTCACTAGATGGGGCGTGACCTTGCTCAATGTAGCGAGGCCACACCCGCTAGACGGCTTCAGTCCAGGAGTATGTATAACTCATTCATATCCTCCGGTCCCTACTCAGGATTCAGAAGTCTGCAGTCACACAGAATGAAGGCAGACTTATCGCTTTGGACCAGACAACCCCTGGCGGGGCCACCATCATCAAATATACTATCTTCTTTTACAAATATGTTAAATAAGGACATTTTGTATCAGCAAGCATCCTTATTAGAAATCCATGACCATCTACAGGTGCTTCTCACAAAATTAGAATATCATCAAAAAGTTAATTTATTTCAATTCTTCAGTACAAAAAGTGAAACTCATATATTATATAGAGTTATTACAAAAAGAGTGATCTATTTCAAATGTATATTTCTGTTAATATTGATGATTATGGCTTACAGCCACTGAAAACCCAAAAGTCATTATCTCAGTAAATTAGAATACTTTATAATACCAGCTTGAAAAATTATTTTAAAATCCGAAATGTTGGCCTACTAAAATGTATATTCAGTAAATGCACTCAATACTTAGTTGGGGCTCCTTTTGCATCAATTACTGCATCAATGCGACGTGGCAGAGGCGATCAGCCTGTGGCACTGCTGATGTGTTATGGAGGCTCAGGTTGGTTTGATAGCAGCCTTCAAAGGAATCTGTCACCTCATTTTTCGCATATAAGCTGCGGCCACCGCCATTAGGGGCTTATCTACAGCATTCTGTAATGCTGTAAATAAGCCCCCGATATAACCTGAAAGATAAGAAAAAAAAATTAGATTATACTCACCTAGGGGCGGTCCTTTGCAGTCCGGGTCCGATGGGCATCGCATGTCCGGGTCCAGCGCATCCCATCTTCATATGATGTCGTCATCCTCCTTGCTTCGTGTCACGACTCATGCACAGGGGTACTGATCTGCCCTGTTGAGGGCAGCGTAAAGTACTGCAGTGTGCAGGCGCTGGGCCTCTCTGAGCTTTCCCAGCACCTGCGTACTGTAGTACTTCGATCTCCCCTCAACAGGGCAGAGAATTACGCCTGCGCATGAGCCCCGACAGGAGCAAGGAGGATGAAGAATCGTATGAATTTGGGAGGGGCCGGACCCGGACCTGCGACACCCATTGAACCCAGACCGCAAAGGACCGCCCCTGGGTGAGTATAATCTGACTTGTTTTTCTTATCTTTCAGGTTACATCAGGAGCTTTTTTACGGCATTACAGAATGAGTAGATAAGCCCCTAATGGCGGTGGCCGCAGCATATATGTGAAAAATTAGGTGACAGATTCCCTTTCAGCTCTTCTGCATTGTTGGCACTGGTGTCTCTCATCTTTCTCTTCACCATACACCATAGATTCTCTATGGGGTTAAGGTCAGGCGAATTTGCTTGCCAATCAAGGACAGTGATACTGTTGTTTTTAAACCAGGAATTGGTGGATTTGACATTGTGGACGGGTGCCATGTCTTGCTGGAGAATGAAATGTCCATCTCTAAAAAGTTTGTCGGCATGAAGTGCTTTACAATTTCCTGGTAGATGGCTGCACTGACTTTAGTCTCGATAAAACGCAGTGGACCTACACCAGCCAATGACATGGCTCCCCAAACTGTCACTGATCATGGAAACTTCACACTAGACCTCAAGTAGCTTGGATTGTGTGCCTCTCCACTCTTCCTCCAGACTCTGGGACCTTGATTTCCAAATGAAATGCAAAATTTACTTTCATCTGAAAACAACACCTTGGACCACTGAGCAACAGTCTAGTTCTTTTTCTCCTTGGCCCAGGTAAGAAGCTTCTGGCATTGTCTATTGGTCATGAGTGGCTTGACACAAGGAATGTGACACTTGTAGCCCATGTCTTATATACGTCTGTGTGTGGTGGCTCTTGAAGCAATGACTCCACCAGCAGTCCACTCCTTGTGAATCTCCCCCAAATTTTTGAATGGCCTTTTCTTAACAATACTTTTAAGACTTTGGTTATCCCGGTTGCTTGTGCACCTTTTTCTACCACACTTTTTCCTTCCACTCAACTTTCCATTAATATGTTTGGATGCAACACTCTGTGAACAGCCAGCTTCTTTAGCAATGACTTTTTGTGGCTTACCCTCCTTGTGGAGTGTGTCAATGATTGTCTTCTGGACATCTGTCAAGTCATCAGTCTTCCCCATGATTGTGGAGCCTACTGAAACGGACTAAGGGACCTTTTTAATCGCTTAGGTTGTTAATTACCGTATTCTAATTTACTGATATAATGACTTTTGGGGTTTCATTGCCTGTAAGCCATAATCATCAATATAAACAGAAATAAAACACTTGAAATAGATGACGCTGTTTGTAATGATTCTCTCTAATATATGAGTTTCACTTTTTGTATTGAAGAACTGAAATAAATTAACTTTATGATGATATTCTAAGTTAGTGAGAAGCACTTGTATGGTGGGAAAAAGATCAAAATTGACAGAAAGAAATCAAAATTGACAGAAATAAATTCTAGATCTGGAAAGTAGACTTTCACAATATCTACATGTGTTATTTGTATCTATATATGCTCTACTTATTTATTCAGGTAAGGTATTTTGAAAATATATTCTGTATTTAATTTACTCTGTTATGTAGCACCATCATATTCCGCAGTGCTTCACAGACATTATTATCACTGTCCCCAATGGGGCTCACAATCTAAATTTCCTATCAATATGTCTTTGGAGTGTGGGAGGAAACCGGAGTGCCTGGAGGAAACCCACGCAAACACAGGGAGAACATACAAACTCTTTGCAGATGTTGTCCTTGGTGGGATTTGAACACAGAACCCCAGCTCTAACCACTGAGTCACCGTGCTGCCCCTATGTGCATGATGTACATGTGCTATCTACACTGGCAACACCATTTCTTTTAATATTATTCTTTCAGTATATATTACGTGGATATGATGGATTATACATTTGTAATATATTGTGATTGCACTAATTACATATATTTTTATATAATAAAGTATTCACACAAATACATGCAAATTGTCCCTGCAGCATGTTATTAACCTCTTCTGTGTCTAGTTCATTGCATTTGATCACCTTGTAAAAGAAAATTTATTTTATGTGAGCTTAACCCTTATTCTGCTGGTCATGTGTTAATTCATATGAGTTAGTGTTTCACAAAGGAGTTAAATAGAAGTCATTTCTTAGTAGAAGCCCGAGTGGTTTTGAAAGTAACATGATTCCTACTTTGCTTCTGCTTCTGAAATCATTTTTTTAATGACCTCAGCTTCCAGCCTGGCTACTCATGAGTGTGAAAATATTAGTTTTAAGTCTCATTTTACAGGTCTAAAGTCAGGGCTGCCTTAATGATCGAAAGTGAGTCCCCGACCATCTCCCTTGGAAACCGGATGCTTACTATTGTTTCTTGCATAATAACCTGTATAGAAAGTCCACAGTAGCAGTGATATTCTGAGTTCACGTGTCACTTTCCTTTTTCTGTTTTTCTTTTTTTTTTTTTCAGCTTTCTCTAGCACATTATATAATCTGAGCGTCCAGAGATCTGCTGCAATACTTTTTGCATAGGAGGATAAGTTACAACTAACTTTGATGTGCTGCCCTATACTACTAGAAGCCTCTTTCACAACCTAAACAAATGCAGTTCCGTGATATTAAAGTGTGTCGATGAAATAAGCAGATGGACATTTGTAACACTCTTTTTATTGCTTTTCCGTATTCTATAACTCTTGAACTTGTCATATGTACTATTTTCTCTATGGGAAGTCCTGGCAGGATGACTAATATGTGAATGTAAAAATTTTAGACATAATGTGCAAATCATAATAGGTGTCAAAAATCATTATTATTCTTAAAATTATTCCTAATATATATTTTTTTTTTATTGTTTTCAAATCCTTACATTTGTTAAACAGTGTGTTCAGTGAAGTTTAATGTTTAGGGGATACTGTGAAACATAGAAAGCACTGACTTATTTCTAGGATATAGCAATAAGAGCACCGATCATAGGCTGGAACCTAGCAACCACACCAGGACCTATTCTGATTGGTGCAATCAGACAATTATGTCAATGGCACCAGAGGGCAGAGACGCGATTTGAACTCTCAGTGACCACTCTGTACTTTCTCATTCCGGCTTCCAGACGTGAGGAGATCAGTCACTTAGAGTTCTGTCACGTTGTGCTGGGCCTTGTGGTGCCACAGACTTTACAAACCTGTGCCACTACTGCTGGTGTTCCTGCTGCTGCTGAAGAAAAAAGAAGACGTTCCTGATCCTTCCCTGATCTGTTAATGATGAACCCTGATTTTCCTAATCCGCCCCCAATCCCCCTCTCACACCTTTTTCCCCTGTTTTCTCCTCTCCCCCACCCCCCTTCTGCAACCGAGCGCTGATCTGTAGCACAAATCACTGATCCGCACACCTGGCATCTGTATAAAAGATTGCTTCAAACTGTATCACACATCCATGAACTACTAAATTAATTTCTGACTTACACTAATGTATGCCAACCTGACGTACACTACACAACTCACGTATCCCAACCTGACGTACACTACACAACTTACGTATGCCAACCTAAAGTATACTGCACAACTCATGTATGCCAATCTGATATACTCTACACTATTCATGTATGCCAACCTGATGAACTCTACACAAATTACAAATGCCACTACATTATAAAATTCAGCAATACCAGGAAACACTAGTTCAGTTCCAAAATGGTGTCACTTGTGGAGTTTTTCCACTGTTTAGTCACATCAGGAGCTCTCCAAACCCAACATGACACCCGCAGACCATTCCATCAAAGTCTGCATTGCAAAACGTCACTCCTTCCCTTCCGAGTCCTGCCAAACAGTAGTTTTCTTGTACATATGGGGTATCAGTGTGCTAAGGATAAATCGTGCAATAGATTTTGGAATCCATTTTTTCCTCTTACCCTTGCAAAAAAAAAAAATTGGAGGCTAAAAGATAATGTTTGTGGAAAAAATTTAATATTTAATTTTCATGGCTCAAAGTTATAATTTTGTGTGAAGCACCTGGGGTTCAAGATGCTCACCACAAATCTAGATAAATTCCTTGGAACGTCTAGTTTCCAAAATGGGTGCACTTGTGCGGATTTCAACTTTTTAGAAATATCAGTGACTCTCCAAACATGACAAGACTCCCACATACTATTCCATCAAAGTCTGCATTCCAAAATGTCACTTCCCTTCAAGCCCTACCGTGCACCCAAACAGTAGTTTTCCGCCACATATGGGTTATCATACCTGTTCCCCTTGCGAAAATAAAAAATTTGGGGCTAACAGATCATTTTTGTGGAAAAAATTTTTTTTTTTTTTATTTTCATGGCTCTATGTTATAAACTTCACCCCTTCAAGCCCTAGCCTGCTTTCATCTTCATGACCAGGCCAATATTTTCAATCCTGACCAGTGTCACTTTATTAAGTAATAGCTCTGGAATACTTCAACGTATTCCAGTGATTCTGAGTTTTGTTTTTTTCATGACGTATTGCACTTCATTTTAGTAGTAAATTTAGGACAGTATTTTTTGCGTTTATTTGTGAAAATATTGAAAATTTGGCAATTTTTAATCTTTTAATTCTTATGCCCTTAAATTAGAGAGTTATATCACACAAAATAGTTAATAACATTTACCATATGTCTACTTTCTAATTTTTCCAACAAAATTTACAAAACCATTTTTTTGGGGACCACATCACATTCTAAAAACTTTACCCCTCAAAGTGCTTGAAACCATATTCAATTAGTATATTAACTGTTCAGGTACTTTATAGGAATTAAAGCAATGTGGAAGAAAAATGTTTCCTTTTTCCAACAAAAGCGTTACTTTAGCCCCAAATTTAGCATTTTCACAAGATTATTAGGAGAAAATGCACAATGCTGAGTATGCCGACACGATACCTCACATGTAGTGGAAAACTACTGTTTGGGGCACAGCAAAGTTCTGAAGGGACACAAAAATGGTTTGAAACTATAGCGGACACCATGTCGTGTTTGGAAAGTCTCTGATGTGCCTAAACAGTGGAAATCCCCACAGGTTACTCCATTTCGGAAACTAGACCCCTCAAGGAATTTATTTAGATATGTGTAAGCACCTTGAACTCCCTGGTGCTTCACAGGATTTTATAAGTATGAGCCGTGAAAATAAAAAAGTCAAATTTTTGCCCAAAAATGTTCTTTTACCCCATATTCTTTATTTCCACAAGTGCAGTTGCAAAAAATGGAGCTTAAATGTGATTTGTCACCCAAAAATGTTGCTTTAGCCCCACATTTTTTCAATTTAACAAGGGTAGGAAGAGAAAATGGACCCCAAAATTTGTGCAAAAAGGTGGACTTTCCCCTAAGTGATCCCATTTTTGGAAACTACACCCATCGAGGAATTATCTAGAAGCATAGTTATAGTAGTTATGGTTTTGGTTTTACTGGTTCATGAATTTATAATGTGGTGGTATGTGTAAGTCGTGCGGAATACATCAGATTATAAAAATGTGTTGTGTTAACAGGGTAATACCAAATTTTATCAATTTATGGATGTGTGATGCGCTTTGAAGCAATCCTTATGGCCGGGTTTCTCAGATTTCATTATGGTAAATTGTGTGATTTTGTGTTCCCCTCCTGGAGCATACTCTTTTTTTTTTTTTTTTTATCTCTTCCTAGCAGTTTGGGGAACCTCCCTGGGAAAATGTTGTCGTGGTATAATATGGGCACCATCAGATTCAGATGTACTGGGACCTTGACTTTCTTGACTGCCAAACATTAGTGCCTTGATAACTACATCCTGAAATTGAAGGAAGCTCCCTGTATTGTCTGCACATTGAAAAAGCACAGATGTATTGTACAGTGCCATCTTTACAATGTGCACAGCCATCTTTTTGTACCATACTTTTGTTTTTCACATGGCACTTTATGGTTTGAGAACCTAATCTGAGAGATCTACCCCCCCCCCATGAATTTATTATAATTCGTTATATAATCTGGCTTTGGGACGTCTGTTGTGGTACCTCAGACAGTGACAAGGTAGCTGTGGTCACATTGTATGGTGTTCAAGATAAGGACATCTCTCTTGTCCTTATACTTGACCACAAGCCTGTTGTTTCTGTATTGGGCTCTACTGTCACCCTTTCTCAGCAGTTGCAGAATTAGCTGCTTAGGCTACGTTCACATTTGCGTTGTGCGCCGCAGCGTCGGCGCCGCAGCGCACAACGCAAACAAAAACGCTGCAAAACGCACGCTAAAACGCTGCGTTTTGCGCCGCATGCGTCCTTTTTGGCCGAAAGTTGGACGCAAAAAAAATGCAACTTGAAGCGTTTCTTGCGTCCAACGCTTGCGGCCATGCGGCGCAAAATGCAGCACAACGCATGTCCATGCGCCCCCATGTTAAATATAGGGGCACATGACGCATGCGGCGACGCTGCGGCGCCCGACGCTGCGGCGCTGACCGCAAATGTGAACGTAGCCTAAGGGAGACCTCTCTGATTTCTTCACATGGTGTTGCATGCAACTGTACCTCAGAGAGGGTCTTAAAGACTGGGATTTAAAAGTGATCTATCTAGACATGATAACGTTTATCCAGCATTGGGTGTATCAATTTCCTCACAATTTTCCCACTCACCCCCCAGACAGTAGGGCATTCAGAGGGGTCAATCCAGGTGTCCCTCCCTTGGTAGACCCTAAATCTGTGGGTGAACCATGAGCTACTCTCGCACAGCTTGTAAAGCTTAAAGTTTTACTCTGGGGAGGTAAAAAAAATGTTCATTCTCTGCCCTTATGGACTATAAAGATGAGATGCCCAGTGCACTTACTTATCTTTATAACACATGTAATTCCGTATTGTGAGGAAAGAGGGAGACACAAGCACAAAATAGTGTCTTATCCCACAAATAGAGTAAGCGGTTTGACAAAAAACTGCTCACCTGGTGTTAGGTATTCAAAGTATGTGTAGATAAGGGCTGCCACAGATCCACAAGTCGGTCACCGACTACATGAAACAGAACTCTGCAAAGGAATACGTGAATTTCGTCCGTGCTGCCCAAATGATGAGATTCCAGAAAGTTATTAAAGTTTGACAGTGGTTTAGTCTATGCGTTTCAAGGTTTTTTGCAACCTCTTCTTTACAGGGAATACCACCCTGGTAATTGTTTGTTGAGTAATAGGCAACTGTTTCTATTGGCTAATTATCGAGCATGAAATCTTTTTGTCGACAGTTGCCAACTGTAAGTGCACGTCAAGAGATTAAACTTCTAGCCTAAGTACTAGCATAGATATATATTTTATGTTTCTTGCTTAGGTGGGAAAGCACACCCTGGACTGCTTGCTCCTCATCTTGTGGTGGAGGGATTCAAAGCCGAACAATCTCCTGTGTGGAAGAAGACATGCAGGGACAAATTAGTTCTGTGGAAGAATGGAAATGTATGTACACACCAAAGATGCCTATAGTCCAACCATGCAATATTTTTGATTGTCCAAAATGGTTCGCTCAAGAATGGTCTCCGGTGAGTGTCACATACTACACATTTTTCATCACTTAGCAAATTGATAATAGTTAGAGATAACATAAGTAGTGATTATAATTCTGTATGTGAATGAAATACTGAAGTAAGGATGACAAGTTACAAGACTGAATAAATGGGAACATTTGCTTATAAATTGTCTTCTAGTGCACTGTTACCTGTGGTCATGGACTGAGGTACCGAGTAGTTCTTTGCATTGATCACAGAGGCATACATACAGGGGGCTGCAGTCCTAAAACAAAACCTCACATCAAGGAGGAATGTACTGTACCTATACCTTGCTTTAAGATCAAAGGTAAGTTATGCCATGCACTATGTATATAGCACTTTAACTAGAAAAGATTAATAGAGACTTTTTTTTATTTAACATGGAAACCAAGTTTTTATTTTTAACAAACCAGTCTTTAATCAGTAGAAGACATACCTATGTCTTTCAACACTAATTCAACCCTAAGCTTTTAGATCTCACTGTAGTTCCACCCTAAATGTTCAAGATTTTTGGAAAACTATGCTGTATGACTCTGAATTAAAGTAGATCATGATCAAAGTAGCAGGGACTACCTATGATTAACAAGGACACTCAGGACCCTGTACTTTTTCAAATTGTGGTTAGTGATTGGATTGAGATTGTTTGTAAATACAGGTCTTTTTTCATTTATTGTTTTTAAAATGATTTGGAAACTTGGATATTTGTCTATAGCTAGATTTGAAGGGATCCTCTAACCTACAGAAAATTGAAATATAAAGGGTTTTGACAACCGATACCCTGCCGATTGAGGCCTACTAGTTAGAAAGTTACCACTGATTTAATTTAAGTCCCTAAACAGGCTTAACTAATTAGAATGTGGTTAAGCATGGCATGCAGGTATGTCTCTCACTTTCTGCTGTTTAACATGGCGCTAGACAAGGTTCAAACACAAAATTTATGTAGCTTCAATTACAATCTATATGTTTGTGTTTATGCATTAGGGAATTTTCCAGATTTGCTGATCTGTTTATATCTTACTTGAGTTATAGTATATACAGGTAGTAGTAAATCTCATTTGGAAGCTTTTCCAATAGTAATGCATTAGTGCGGAAGGCACACAATGTTTATATTATAGTACTTATGTGGCATGTATTGGTACTATAGTTACACTGAGAGTTAAAAATTAGAAAATCAACAACGTTTCTTTTAGAAAACCCAAGGATCAAGATCAGACATTGATAGCTAAGGGCCCCTCTGCATGACTTGTGTTTGGATCACCACATGTAAACTCTCACATACAGAGGTGTAGCTAGGGTTTTAGTTCGGGGGGTGGCAAAACTTCTGAGTGGTCCGCTTACCAGGTAACCCTGATTATTACTATAATGGTGCACCCTAATAGTGGATGCAGAAGAATCTCAGCAGATGACTGCGTGGTTACTAAAAAAAATTCTAAACAAAGACCAACACTGATATTACCATCATATAGTGACCATACAGTGGTAGATACCAGTCCTGCAGAAGATACATGAGATTACAGTACAGTTAAAAATAGTAACTTACAGCTGTATAATGCACCCCATAGTCCTCTGTATAGTATAATGCACTCCTTATAGGCCTCTATATAGTATAATGTACTCCCCATGGGCCTTCATATAGTATAATGCAAACCCCATAGGCCTCTATATAGTAAAATGCACTCCCCATAGACCTCTATATAGCAGTGCACTCCCCATAGGCCTTCATAGAGTATAATGCACTACCCAAAGGACTCTATACAGTATAATACACTCCACAAAGGTCTCTATATAGTATAATGCACTCCCCATAGGCCTCTATATAGTATAATGCACTCCCCAGAGACCTCTATTTAGTGTAGGGCACTCTCCTTTATCCTCCATACAGTGTAATGCACTCCCTATAAAAAAATATAATACTTACCTCTCCTCCTCATTCCCCCACTGCTCCGAGCACCTCCTTATCTCAGCACAGTGGGTGCCATGTACTGATGTCATCATGCCCGCTGTCGGTGTCTGCATCCTTGTCAAGAGACACAGGAGGAATGATGGGAGAAGGAGCGTGTAGCTCCCTGTCTCATTATTGCTTTCAATTGGATTGGCATTAAGCTGATACAGTTGAACTTGCAATGACAGATGTGGGGCCCAGCGCTGGCACCGGGCCCCCCTTCCTGCTCAATGTCCCCACAGCGGCTGGTTGGCAGTGCAGGGAGATCGATTTATCACTAAAAACTCTTAGGACCTCAGCTCATTGTTTTATTATTATTATTATTATTATTATTATTATTATTATTATACTACAGGTATAAAGGACATAAGAATGAAAGTTTGATTCACCCAAGAAGGTTGTAAATTGGGTGCAATATGTGCAACACACTTACTTACAGTGTTCCGCATAAATAAGAACACCACTTTTGAAAAGTATGATTTTAATCAATATTTCACTGAACACAAAAACAATCTCCCAAATTTTGCAAGACTGAGTTTCATAAAAACTTTTTTTAACCCATAACATGAAAGTAGTGTTAGTAGTATAACTTTTATTACAAAATCTTCCATTTTAGTCAAATTAGGTGATACAAAAATGAATGCACCCTACATCAAAAACAATTATATCTAGTATATTTTATGACCTACATGATTTTTAAGGAAGCACCATTTTCTGGACATGGAATGAACTAGTTGTTGACATATTGTAACATCTACCTTTTTCCATTCTTCAAAAATGACCTCTTCTAGTGCCTGGATGCTGGATGGCGACTGATGCTTAACTTATGTCTTCAGAATTACCCATAGATGTTTGATTGGGTTAAAATCAGAAGACATACTTGGCCACTGAATCACTTTCACTCTGTTCTTCAAAAATGCAACAGTGGCCTTAAATGTTTGTTTTTGATAATTGTCTTTTTGGAAAAGTGTACAAGGGCACAGTAGAATCTTCTCTTCCAATGTAGATCAGTACATCTGTAAATTCATGATGCCGACAATGAAATGTAGCTCCTTGACACCAGGAGCGCTCATGCAGCCCCACATAAGGACATGTCCATGATCATGTTTCACTGTAGGCACCATGCATTTTTATTTGTATCTCCTCACCTTTGCAATGCCATACAATTTTCAACAAATCAGTTCCAAAAACCTTTATCGTCACTGCAAAGTATGGAGTCTTCATATTTTTCATCAGGGGCCCTGACAATTTGTAGGCAGGCTTTTTGAGCATGGACTATAGAAAAGGCTTCCTTCGGGCATGACACTCATGCATTCCATTCCTCTAGCTTTTTTAATAGGATTTCACTGACATTTTCTTAGTTACATTAGTTGCATTTTTAGTTGCTGCAACAAAGGGATCACATTTTTGATAGTTATCGGTAATGAGAAGGATATAAAAAAATTCCAAGGCATTAGATGCACAGTGGAACACTGTAAAGAGGGTCATTAAAAAGTGGCTCAAATTTGGCAGAAGTCTTTTCTTACAGAAAGAAAACATTCAAGCCTGGGTATGTTCTACCAAAACCTGCATCATGTCTGCCAAAAGCAAAATTAAGGTCTGATGAGACCAAGGTTGTACTTTTTGGCCATAATTCTAAAAGGTATGTTTGGCACCAAGCCAAAAACACATCACCAAAAGAACATACCGAGAATGAAGCATGGTAGAAGCAGGAAAATGCTTTGGGACTGGAATTTGAGGTTTAGTTAAGGTAGAAGGAATTATGAATAGTTCCAGATATCAATGAATTTTGGATCAAAACATTTGGACCTATACTAAAAACCTGAAGAGGAATTTTACACCTCCAAATCAACAAAGGAATAGCTTTGCCAGAAGAAGATCAAAGTTTTGGAATAGCGCATCCAGATCCGAGACCTGAAATCAATTGAAAATCTGTGGGTTGACCTGAAGAGGGCAGTATATAGGAGATGCACTCGCAATCTGCTGTTGTTCACAGATTGTGAACCTCTGATAATCTTTTTTTCTGAGTGGCTCCATTTCTCTAAGATGCTTTTTAATACACTGTCAAGTGATTTGGGTAATAATTGACCCTCCAGTTGTTTTTCATTAGTATCACTTACTTTTCTAGACTTTTGTTAACCGTGTTCCCATTTTTTGAGATGTGTTGCTGCCATCAATTTCTAAATTATGTTTATCTTTTTAAATAAAATTGAAAAATGTCTAAGGGTACTGTCTCACAGTGGCACTTTGGTCGCTACGACGGCACGATCCGTGACGTTCCAGCGGTATCCATACGATCTCGCTGTGTATGACACGCTACTGCGATCAGGGACCCCGCTGAGAATCGTACGTCGTAGCAGATCGTTTGAAACTTTATTTCATCGCTGGATCACCCGCTGTCATCGCTGGATCGGTGTGTGTGACACCGATCCAGCGATGTGTTCGCTTGTAACCAGGGTAAACATCGGGTTACTACGCGCAGGGCCGCGCTTAGTAACCCGATGTTTACCCTGGTTACCATTGTAAATGTAAAAAAAAACAGTACATACTCACCTTCTGATGTCTGTCACGTCCCTCGCCGTCAGCTTCCCGCACTGACTGTGAGCGCCGGCCGTGAAGTAAAAGCAGAGCACAGCGGTGACGTCACCGATGTGCTGTGCTTTACGGCCGGCACTGACACAGTCAGTGCAGGAAGCTGACGGCGAGGGACGTGACAGTCACCGGAATGTGAGTATGTAGTGTTTTTGATTTTTTTACATTTACAATGGTAACCAGGGTAAACATCGGGTTACTAAGCGCGGCCCTGCACTTAGTAACCCGATGTTTACCCTGATTACCCGGGGACTTCGGCATCGTTGGTCGCTGGAGAGCTGTCTGTGTGACAGCTCCCAGCGACCACACAACGACTTACCAACGATCACGGCCAGGTCGTATCGCTGGTCGTGATCGTTGGTAAATCGTTTAGTGTAACGGTACCCTAACTTTCAAATTCTGATACATGTTTGTGGATAAAGTATGGTGATAAGAGATTTTTCAATCATTCCATTCTTATTTTATTTACATTTTTAAGTGTTCCATTTTTTTTCAAAGTAGGGTTGTACTAAATATAGAAAACTTAGTAAATTAAATCCATATTTCATTATCATACTCATTACCTCAACTGTCCATAAGCTTAAGTCATCTTTAAAATGGTTTAAAAAGTTTACACTTCGTGAAGAAAAAGGACTTTCTAGCAATTCTGTTTAAAATTTGTAAAACCCTGAGAATAATGAGCCTGGGGTCAAGCCGGGTGGCTTGCCACATATAAACATCTACCAACTTTCTGCTTTGTGTCTTTACCTTCTGTTACAGATGTGAATTGACAACGCTTTAGCATACCTTGCAATTTAGCAGTTCCCACACAGGGCCAATGTGCTTTCAGTATATAGCTTCTCATACCATGACATAGAGGACAATTAAACCTGTATCCATATGTGAGGAAATTATAGATACAACAGTTTGCCATAACATTGGATCAAGATCAGTCACCCTTGTCAGCAAATGAATTCCTTGCACGGATTTCACTACCTTGAGAGCAAAAATCTGAGAATTATCGTTGGCTAATTGAGGGAAAAATGAAATGAACTGGAGAATAAGACAGTGTGTTTGACATTTTATGTCCTGTTTTTCATCAGTAATAACTAAACAAAATATGTTCTTCATTCTTGAAGTGTAACTCCATCGATGAGCTGATAAGATGTGTTTTGTCCTTTTTATTGTACTTTCTTTCTTTCCTGCTTAAAGTTTTCAAGTACAGATTTCATCTTAAAGCTTACATATTCTACCTTTTTATGACGTTTTACGCAACAACTTGATTATCTTCGCAGACACCATCTTGGGTCTCATATTACTTTTGTAAAGCTTCTTCAGAACTTGTGGGCCCAGTTTATTTTATTGGTTTTCTCGACATAGCTATTTCTTGCTTCCAAACTGTTTGTTATCTCTTTAACATGTGTTTTCAGGGATAGGCGAGTCACTGTATTAAATTATGTTTTATTTAAAAAAGAGGAAACTATATTATCTTTTCAACTGCTCGGTCAGCTGTAACACAACCACTCTTTATCATACACGTCTTTCTGCTGTACTGCAAGTTAAAATCTTTCAATTTTTATGTTTCCATTACTGAAACTAACAGCATGTATCATTATAAGAATAATGCATCTTATTATAGTCTTTTGCTGATCTGTTTATTATAACTGGTTCTTCTATATAGGACCTTTTATATAGCTATCACCTACGAATATTGCAAGTCAGCAGAAAGTATTCTGCAATTTCCAACTGCCTTATTAACCAATGTAATGTCAAAATTGTGTCTATTATAAGTTGTGCTCACTGGGGGAAGGGACTCTAAGGAAACAGACTGAGAAACTATAGCAATTTCTAGGTCATTTGAGTTCAATGGGTGGAATTTGGTGGCTTTCCAGTTGTGATGCATAATAGGAAGCACTGCTAAGGAGGCCAAATTTTACCATGACTTATTTAATAAAATCCACCCTAAAGCAAAGCAATTAGAAAGTGGTTACTTGTGAAAATATAAAACACTATGAAATTGATATTGTTTCTTTTAAATGAAAGATTAGCTGCTTTATTACCCTGGGGTAAGTTTAGTATTCTACGTTTTTCATTACCAGGCCACAGAACGGTCCATGAGGGAGCAACGGTTATGCAGCATTATATGTACTGTATATTGACTTAAGGTGCATGTATATTGAAGAATATGAGAGTGAAAGTTTGATTCACCCATCAAATACTAATGTTAATGGTGACTGTTTCTCATATATGCAATTGTTTAGTAAAATCATGTTAGGTGTATGTAAAAAGATATTTATAATTACTAAACACATAAAAAAATGATAAATTAAATCCATATTTCATCAGTATTCTCATTACCTCAACTGCCCATAACTTTAAGCTATCTTTAAAAAGGCTTAAAATGTTTCTAAAACAAGAAAAAACAAACTTTTTTAGCAATTTTGTTTAAAACATGTAAATTCCGGAAAATAATGAGCCTGCAGTCAAACTTGGAGGCATGCCACTTATGACCATCTCCCATTTCTCTGCTTTGGGTCTTTACCTTCTATTACAGATCTGAATTAGCTAGGATCGCTCATTTCTCAAAACAGGCTGCTGGTCACCCGATGAACAAGCAACACTTTTGCTCAACAGGTGAAATGATCTTTGGTGCTGCATAAAAGATCATCGTTCTCAGCAGTACTTCTGTAAACTGGACTTGGCAGCCTATGTGATTGCAGATTGCTCAATGTGCACCGAAAGTGCGTTCTTTCTGTGTAAACAAGCTATTAAACAGCCGCCAATCGGCAAATATTTACTGATTTGGGGCCGTTTATTGTCTCAATCACAATTAAAGAGGTTGTCCACCATTGGGACATTTTATTTTCTTATCATTCAAATATCATTTTTGCAAATGAGTTACATTAATAGTTTTGCCTCCTCCGCTATCCGCTGTATTACACTGGCTGTTGCTGGAGAGCTGCGAGGAAAGCAGCACTAAGAGCAGGATGAGGACCTGGCATACCTATATAATAGTGTCACAAAATCATTACCATAATAAATCTGTTAAATAAAGATAATTTGGCCAACCCCATTGACTCACTCTGCTGCCAGCAATTATCCATGTAATACAGCGGCTATAGGAGGCAAACAGTGTAATAAAATACAATTGCAAAAATGATTTTTAGCATCAATTGCATGTATTTACATGAAAAAATTATGAAGTAAGATCCCAGGCGTGGAGTAAGGTAAACATAAGAGAGGGAAGAGATAGGGAAAGAGTAAAAAAAAATGGAAAAAAGGGTAAAGAGGGAAAGAGAGTCATGTAAATGAACCATAACATCCTCTGGGTCAGAGGAAGGGTCCCCTTCACCTAACATGAATACAGTCTTTTGAGAAACTAATTGGGGAGCAAAATGAAATTTTATTTCTAATGGAAAAAGCAAGGTCTTTTATAGTGTCATTCATTTTAAAGGGATTGGAGAAGCTGCTTTTCATAAACTTTGTCACAACTGCAGTCACATACAGAATAGTCACTTCTGGTCTCCAAATTACAGTGGATGCTTGAGGTGGGTTGGAGGAAGCTTCCTTCTGTGAAGACTTTTCATTAAGGATGAGCGGACCCATCGAAGTTCGAGTTCTTGTACCTGACACATACTTTAGTCCAAAGTTCGGTTCGGGTACCAGAACTTAACTTGAACTTGAAAAAAATCTCTCACTCACTCTATCTGCAATGGAGTTACCCCAGAACTCAGGACATTGAAACGGACTTCCGGAATAAGTCTGTGTTTGGTATTTAGCACCGGACACTAACTGTCCGGTACAAACCGGAGACAGCAGGCAGAATAATATCTTGTTGTTACTTTAGAGTTTAGCTTTTCGTGAAAACATGACGTATTTTTTTATCATACAGAAAAACTACCCGTGGAAGCCAAGTTGCCATGGTACAAGCAAGCACAGGAGTTGGAGGAGGCCACAGCAGTATCTGAAGAACCTTCGTAAGTTTTAGCTACCTGCAATTGATATTTTAATATTTTGCTTTGATTTATTTGTTTTTATCCATGACTATTTGTTACTGAATGAATCTATACATCAGTCATTAGACATTACATCCTGCATATATCTATATATGTTAGTCATCTTATTATGCATTTGTTTGTGTTTATAGATATTTATCTCACTTCTGCTTGTCCCTATGTAGAGAGATCATATAACTGTTTCAAAGGGGTTTATGATCCATGTAGACCTGGACATTTGTTTATCTGATCACTACATTTATTGTGTCCTGCTGTCTCAACTGAGTTAGATTGATTGGTAATGAGAAAAAAAAAAAGTGAGATCTAAGAGCTGGCCTTCTACAAATGTAGACACACTTTGGGGATGCATTCATGCAGGGGTGCATTCGTGCACTATTATTCGTGTACTTTTATTCAAAGTATTTTTTTCTAAGTATTCGGCAGTTATAACATGACAGTTAGACAGGGCAGGAGACAGGTAAGACAATCTAAATCTATTCCCTATTCATTTGGAACAGGACAAATACTCACCATATGTACCGTATTTTCCGGCATATAAGACGACTGGGCGTATGAGACGACCCCCCAACTTTTCCAGTTAAAATATAAAATCTTCTTAAAAGTCGGGGGTCTTCTTATACGCCGTATGTCATCTTATAGGGCCGGTGAATATGTGCCTTTTGGCGTGAGGAGTGGTCCCGATGACGAAGAGAGGGGGCGTCTCACAGTAAAGTGTGAGTGGAGTATATCCCCCTATTACCTCATTGCGGCAGCGTGGGGGGTCTCTGTGCTGGGAGCGGCAGCTCCTCTTTGTGCCGTGGGTGCTCTGTGCTGTGGGGCGGCGGCGCATCTTCGTGCCGTGGGTGCTGTGGGGCGGCGGCGGCGCATCTTCTTGCAGCGTCGGGGCTCCTCCGGCATCTCCTCCAGGCCCCGGAGGCACTGGCAGCCCCATTGCTGTGATGCGGTGGCCTCCGGGAAAATGGCCGCTGCTCAGATTCAGATCTCGTCTCCCGAGATCTCGGGAGACGAGATCTGAATCTGAGCAGCGGCCATTTTCCCGGAGGCTGTGATGCGGTGGCCTCCGGGAAAATGGCCGCTGGGGGCGGCGCATGCTCAGATTCAGATCTGAATCTGAGCAGTGGCCATTTTCCCGGAGGTCACCGCATCACAGCAATGAGGCTGCCAGTGCCTCCGTTCTTGGAGGAGATGCCGGAGGAGCCCCGACGCTGCAAGAAGATGCGCCACCGCCGCCCCACAGCATTCACGGCACGAAGATGCGCCGCCGCCCCACAGCACAGAGCACCCACGGCACGAAGAGGAGCTGCCGCTCCCAGCACAGAGACCCGCACGCTGCCGCAATGAGGTAATAGGGGGATATACTCCACTCACACTTTACTGTGAGACGCCCCCTCTCTTCGTCATCGGGACCACTCCCCCCCACCCACCATATGCATATTTTATCTGTACCCGGCGTATAAGACGACCCCCGACTTTTAAGAAGATTTTGAGGGGTTAAAAAGTCGTCTTATACGCAGGAAAATACGGTATTTGTATTATCTATATCCTGGCTGCTGCATTCACTCACAGTCACCGCCCTTGCATAAACTCTTTACACTCCATCCATATCGGCCCCTCTGTCCTTGCCTCTCCTATGTATAGCACTCATGCTCTGTTCACATTTCTTAACAGCGCAGATATATTCAGTCCCACCATCCAACACAAGAGACGCTCTCACAAATCACTTAACCATCTGCTCACTCTTTCTATCCTCCTTCTCCTAGTCACTGGAGACATCTCTCCAAACCCCGGCCCCCCATGTTATAGCCAGTCAAACCTCCCAATTGCTACACCCAGAAACCCCTCTAACCTTATTAATATTCCATGCATGCCTTCTGTCTCTTTCAATTGTGCCCTTTGGAATTCTCGCTCTGTGTAATAAACTCTCCTTCATTCATGACTTTTTCCTTTCTAACTCTCTTAATCTCCTGGCTCTTACTGAAACCTGGATCCAGCAGTCATACACCACCGCTGCTGCTGCTCTCTCATATGGTGGACTACACTTTTCTCATACCCCAAGATCAGACAACAGAGCAGGTGGAGGCGCTGGTCTGCTCCTTTCACCCAAATGTACCTTCCAAGTTATCCCCCAAGTACCCTCACTTGTATTCCCTTCCTTTGAGGTCCATGATGTCAGACTCTACGTCCCCTTCTCCATGCGAGTGGCGGTGGTGTATCGTCCTCCTGGCCCCTCTCATCAGTTCCTGGATCATTTTGCCACCTGGCTTCCACACTTTCTCTCCTGTGACACCCCCACCCTTATCATGGGTGATTTCAACATCCCCATTGCTTCTCCCCTCTCCCCATCTGCTTCTCACCTTTTATCTCTAACCTCCTCTTTCAGCCTCTCGCAGCATACTAACTCTCCAACGCATGAAGATGGAAACTCCCTTGACTTGGTCTTCTCCCGGCTTTGCTCACTGGATGATTTCACAAACTCCCCTCTCCCGCTCTCTGACCACAACCTTCTTTCATTCTCTATCAAGAACTGCCATCCCGCTCAGGTCACCCCCACTTTCCACACTTATAGAAACATAATACCAAAACAAGGCAACATACTAGATACTAGGAGGGGTGAGATAGCGCTAAATAGTGCCAAACTACCCCTCACCATAAGAAACCAACTCCATATAGGCCATAGAAGAAAAGGAGAGACTTTGGAGTATATAGGTAATAAATACTTTATTGATATAAATACATAACAATTAATCCGTGTAAAAATGGATAATTAATAAAATACACAACCAGGATGGTAAAAAGAATGAGTGGGGATCACCAGGTGTGCGTCACCTATGGAGCCAGCATGCAAACCATACTTGGTAAGAGACCTATTGCTATAATAGCATGTGAGTCTATAAGCCAACCTGGCGTGAAAGTGACAGATAATAAAGGTAACTCTTACCGCTGCTGAGCACCAGAGTGGCGCACACCCGGACAGATCCTTAGGCACAGTCCCCGACGCGCGTTTCGCCCACGATTTTAAGTTGCTTTATCAAGGGGAGATGCCCCTGAGCGTACCCGCCATCTTTTAAATGTGGCTGACCTGACCCCATGTGACCGGTCACATGTAGTGCGGCAGCCAATAGAAGCTGGATGTGTCGGCGCGTGCGCACGCCGCACGCCGAGTCCCATGCCGTAGAGGGCGTCATGCATCGCAGGCGCGCCTGGGACCGAAGACCCAGAGCGCACGCGCGAGGCAGGGGAGACGCCGCCACGGGAGAGGACAGGGAGAGAGGCGGCGCACGCGCACTCCAGCAAATCAGTCAGTATGTATACCACCGCAAAGAAAAACATATAACAGCAATATGAGACATCAAAGTTGAAAGACAAATCGAGTCCATTTTGTTGTGGAGCGGTGGAGCTTGCAATATGCTGGAAATCATTCTGTTGCGGCCAGAGATGATATACATACAAGATGGTGCAAGACACACTCAGACATCAATACGTTAAAACTGCAAGAAATAAATATATAATCAAGGAAAAGAAAACCATTAATGAAAAAATAAAAACAGATAAAATAACCATACTAGGATCCTACGTGGATACCCACCCACGGGGAAAGATGGTACAGAGGGCACAAAAATGGTGGAGACGACAAGAGCATAATTGAAAACACAATACTACTTAATATATACTTGACCAGAATATGTCAAAGATTTTACAGTAATGGTACAAAGTACCACAAACCAAAGCCTTCACAAGAAGGAGGAAAAGAATAGAAACATACAGGCCATTAACACCCAGAAACTTATGAAGAACTTGCAGTCCTCATTGGCCCCAATCTTCTCCATCTCATGTCCTGATTCTGCTCTGAAGCATTACAATGAAACCCTGCAAAGTGCCCTGGATGAAGCTGCACCTCCTATACATAGAACCACTCGACACAGACGGCGACAACCGTGGCACATGCTGCAAACACATTTCCTGCAGCGGTGCTCCAGGTGCGCCGAATGTCTGTGGAGAAAATCTAATCTACCCGAAGATTTCATCCATTATAAGTTCATGCTAAAAACATACAACTCTGCCCTTCACCTCTCCAAACAAACCTATTTCAACACCCTCATCACCTCGCTGTCCAATAACCCTAAACGTCTCTTCGACACTTTCCAGTCCCTACTCAACCCAAGAGAGCAGGCCCCAACCACAGATCTCCGCGCTGACGATCTGGCCAATTACTTCAAAGAAAAAATTGACCACATTCGACAGGAAATCATCTCCCAATCTCTTCATACCATGCACTGTCCTCCCTCCCCCACTGCATCAAGTTCACTCTCTGACTTTGAACCAGTTACAGAAGAAGAAGTAAGCAGGCTCCTTGCATCTTCTCGCCCGGCCACTTGCGCCAGTGACCCCATTCCGTCACATCTCCTCCAGTCCCTTTCCCCGGCTGTCACCTCTCACCTAACAAAAATATTCAACCTTTCCCTCACTTCCGGTATTTTTCCCTCATTTAAGCATGCCATCATACATCCATTACTTAAAAAACCCTCCCTCGACCAAAATTGTGCTTCTAATTATAGACCTGTCTCTAATCTTCCCTTCATCTCTAAACTCCTCGAACGCCTGGTCCACTCCCGTCTTACCCGCTATCTCTCAGATAACTCTCTTCTCGACCCTCTTCAATCTGGCTTCCGCTCTTTACACTCTACTGAAACTGCCCTCACTAAAGTCTCTAATGACCTACTAACAGCTAAATCTAATGGTCACTACTCCATGCTAATTCTGTTGGATCTCTCAGCAGCATTCGACACTGTGGATCATCAGCTCCTCCTCACTATTCTCCACTCCATCGGCATCAAGGACACCGTTCTCTCTTGGTTCTCCTCCTATCTCTCTGACCGATCCTTCACTGTATGTTTTGCTGGTTCCTCCTCCTCTCACTTCCCCTTACTGTTGGGGTTCCTCAAGGATCAGTCCTAGGCCCCCTCCTCTTCTCTTTGTATACTGCCCCTATTGGACAAACAATCAGTAGATTTGGTTTCCAGTACCATCTCTATGCTGACGACACCCAATTATACACCTCTTCTCCTGCTTTCACGCCGACCTTCTTAGAAAACACCAGTGATTGTCTTACCGCTGTCTCTAACATCATGTCCTCCCTCTATCTGAAACTGAACCTGTCAAAAACTGAACTCCTCGTGTTCTCTCCCTCTACTAACCTACCTTTGCCTGACATTGCCATCTCTGTGTGCGGTTCAATCATTACTCCAAAGCAACATGCCCGCTGCCTTGGGGTCATCCTTGATTCCGAGCTTTCATTCACCCCCCACATCCGATCATTGGCTCGCTCTTCTTATCTGCATCTCAAAAACATTTCTAGAATTCGCCCTTTTCTTACTTTCGACTCTGAAAAAACTCTTACTGTCTCACTTATTCATTCTCGTCTGGACTATTGTAACTCTCTACTAATCGGCCTCCCTCTTACCAAACTCTCCCCGCTCCAATCTGTCCTGAATGCTGCTGCCAGGATCATATTCCTCACCAACCGTTACACCGATGCCTCTACCTTGTGCCAGTCATTACACTGGCTACCCATCCACTCCAGAATGCAGTACAAAACTACTACCCTCATCCACAAAGCACTCCATGGCTCAGCACCACCCTACATCTCTTTGGTCTCAGTCTACCACCCTACCTGTGCCCTCCGCTCCGCTAATGACCTCAGGTTAGCATCCTCAATAATCAGAACCTCCCATTCCCGTCTCCAAGACTTTGCACGTGCTGCGCCGATTCTTTGGAATGCACTACCCAGGTTAATACGATTAATCCCCAATCCCCACAGTTTTAAGCGTGCCCTAAAAACGCATTTGTTCAGACTGGCCTACCGCCTCAACGCATTAACCTAACTATCCCTGTGTTGCCTGTTCTCATACACTTTATGCAGTTAATAGCACTCTGTGTCTGTACTGCTACATACTTAGGCTGTTAACTTTTTCATGCAGCTTTACATGAACACCCGAGCCTTACACTATGGCTGGTCCAAATAACTAAAGCAATTGTTACCATCCACCTCTCGTGTCTCCCCTTTTCTTCATAGGTTGTAAGCTTGCGAGCAGGGCCCTCATTCCTACTGGTATCTGTTTTGAACTGTGATTTCTGTTATGCTGTAATGTCTATTGTCTGTACAAGTCCCCTCTATAAGTTGTAAAGTGCTGCGGAATATGTTGGCGCTATATAAATAAAAATTATTATTATTATTATTATTATTACATGTCTTATTTATAGGTTTTCTAATGACTGCACAGAATTCTAACAGTCAAACCAATTTTCAGCCACCTACCAGAACTATCATGTATCTAATATTACTATATGCCATTACTAATTATTAGCTTCTTACTAATAGCAAGTTACATACCGTAGTTATTATTATGGTTGAAAGAAAGACACATATAATCAAGTTCAATGCTAAGAGATGGGTGATATGTACAAAATATTGAAATACGGTAATCCCTCTATTTTTTGCTACATTTCTACAAGATCATGTGTCTGCAAAATTTTCCGCATGATCCTAAAATAAGTAGTGTGTGCAAGATAATCTTTTTGTAGTTTTCTCGTTAATTTCTAGTTTCTAAGGAAACTGCTGTAAAGTCTTTCTCAATGTACAGTAAAATTAATCTAAAAAAAGGGCAGTGTAAAAATTGTAAAATTACAAATTTTGTTTTTTAATAAAGATCATGATATGAAAAAATATAGCAAAAATGTTTTTAAAAAACAGGTATAACACAAAAACATAATCAGTTTAAGGGTGACCTTTGAAAGCTTTTAACCCCTTCCCGACATCGGTCGTACTATACCGTCCGATGTCGGGTCCCCTGCTTTGATGTGCGCTCCGGCGGTGAGCGCACATCAAAGTCGCGACATGTCAGCTGTTTTTTACAGCTGACATGTGCGCGCAATAGCGGCGGGTGAAATCGCGATCACCCGCCGCTATTAACTAGTTAAATGCCGCTGTCAAACGCAGACAGCGGCATTTAACTACCGCATCCGGCCGGGCGGCCGGAAATGAGCGCATCGCCGACCCCCGTCACATGATCGGGGGTCGGCGATGAGTCAGGAAGGTAACCATAGAGGTCCTTGAGACCTCTATGGTTACTGATCGCCGGTGGCTGTGAGCGCCCCCCTGTGGTCGGCGCTCACAGCACACCTGCATTTTAGCTACATAACAGCGATCTGATGATCGCTGCTATGTAGCAGAGCCGATCGGGCTGTGCCTGCTTCTAGCCTCCCATGGAGGCTATTGAAGCATGGCAAAAGTAAAAAAAAAAGTTAAAAAAATGTGAAAAAAATAAAAAAAATATAAAAGTTTAAATCACCCCCCTTTCGCCCCAATCAAAATAAATCAATAAAAAAAATATCAAATCTACACATATTTGGTATCGCCGCGTTCAGAATCGCCCGATCTATCAATAAAAAAAATCATTAACCTGATCGCAAAACGGCGTAACGAGAAAAAAAATCGAAACGCCAGAATTACGTTTTTTTGGTCGCCGCGACATTGCATTAAAATGCAATAACGGGCGATCAAAAGAACGTATCTGCACCGAAATGCTATTATTAAAAACGCCAGCTCAGCACGCAAAAAATAAGCCCTCACCTGACCCCAGATCACGAAAAATGGAGACGCTACGGGTATCGGAAAATGGCGCAATTTTATTTATTTATTTTTTTGCAAAGTTTGGAATTTTTTTTCACCACTTAGGTAAAACATAACCTAGACATGTGAGGTGTCTATGAACTCGTACTGACCTGGAGAATCATAATGGCAGGTCAGTTTTATCATTTAGTGAACCTAGCAAAAAAAACAAACAAAAAACAAGTGTGGGATTGCACTTTTTTTGCAATTTCACCGCACTTGGAATTTTTTTCCCGTTTTCTAGTACACGCCATGGTAAAACCAATGGTGTCATTCAAAAGTACAACTCGTCCCGCAAAAAATAAGCCCTCACATGGCCAAATTGACAGAAAAATAAAAAAGTTATGGCTCTGGGAAGGAGGGGAGTGAAAAACGAAAATGGAAAAACGAAAAATCCCACGGTCATGAAGGGGTTAAAAACCACTGTAGCATTGTATAAACCAAATTATTGTTTTTAGCTTGTTTTTATTTATTTTTTTACATATAACTACTTTTCCTTTTGCTGAAAGAACAAGGCGCAATATGTCGTTGTTTAGAATATTTCATTTTTTCCATAGTTTGCTATTAGTAGCTTTCCCTTTTCTCATTTAGTAAGTGTAAGATTCCGAATATATTACTGCTCAGGACTGTCCTTATATTGTTAAAAAAAAAGCTAATGGAAAACCAGAGGCGTGAATATGATTTGTGAAAAATTATAAAATGTGATGCTCCTACAGGTAATTATTCAGGTGAGGTTTTCGGAAAGTCATTGAAAGGATATGAAGCTAAAGTACTCAGCACAGTAACCACAGAGTTTCTGTAAGGAAACTAGAAATGCTATTATTAATATGCAGCTTATGTCGATTTCCCGTTGCAGCGTGATTAATGGGGGCTATTTACAGCTTTGATCTGTAGAGTTCCCTGTTCTCTATGCTGGAGCTTATGGGGCTGAAATTGAAATCTTAATGTAGTCAAATAAATTTTCCTTTCAGAGGAGTAGAATTACCATGTAGGGCTACTTAATATACACTGTATTATATTGCAAATGAAGCCCATGTGGCGAGCTACTACATTGCTGGGATCTATTTTTCTATATAACACACATTAGCAGGCAGAATGAATATGACGCTAGGCTTTGCGTTCTCCATTTTACGACTATACCTAACAAAGGCCCTAGTGTCATGTATTATATTATAATACTAATATTCAGGCTTGGCTTGCTCTGAAACCATTCACATTCAGGTGTAGTAATATGTGCACACATAAAATTCTATATGTTACCCAACGGGATGGCTGGTAGGAGGCATTCACCACTCCAGCTGCTGCTACATCAGACATGCATTCATTATATCATTAGCACTTGCCATATGAGTGTTATGCCATTTTGCTCTCTTTAGCCCAATTATTTCTTGGGTTCTATCAGTTTGCCACCATTCATAATTGCTACTTTCTTGTGAAATTAACTTTACACTTGACCATTTAAGATTTTAACTTGATCATAGCCATATTGCAACTTAGTTTTTTTTTCTTATGGCTATAACTATGCTGTTGGCCAGAGCCTTGTTCAATTTTACCTGGCTCTACCATAAACATGCAGCCTTGGCCGAGCATGCGTGTTTATTGCATATTGTCTCCTGTGGGAACAAAAAATAGGACATGCTGAAATCCTACACTTCTGACTCTTCTTTTCTCCATCATATGAAATCAGGAAAAGTTCCATACACATTAAATGCTTCCAACATTTTTACATTTGGTCAACTTTTATCTCCCCCTGTTACTTGTTGTTTGTAAGCACAGGTAGGCATGGTACTATTTCCCTCTGTGTCAGTCTGTCACTGTCAGGTCTTGTTTATTGTACTTGTCATGTATTTTATGTATCCAAACTTACAGCATCCTGGAAATAGTGGTACTATATGGCAGGCTTTATAATTAGCTGCAAATATGAAATTATATTTTTTCCATTTGTGTTATAAAAGTACCTTTAAATGGGTTTGTCTGGTGTTAAACTACAATTCTGCATTCACTCTACGTGACTGCAAATTTGTGGACATAGCACGCATTGCACACTGCGAGGATTCTCCAGTGCCAGCGCTGGGGGGCTGCAATCTGGTGACCGCATGTATGTGATATGCATATTCCCAGCCACACTAGACTAGATGGACGCGGTCTCGCTCAATACAAGTGTATTGAGTGAGGTCAAAAAGAGTCTAGTCCGAATGTTACCAGAAGTATGCATGTCGCATACCTACAGTCACCAGACCGCCGCCCACAGCCATATCACATACTTGTGGTCACATGACCGCAGCGCCCCAGCACTGCCACCGGAGAATCCTTGCAGTGCGGAATGAGAGGATTCACAACTTTGTAGTCACATAGAGTAAATGCAGACGTGTAGTTTAAGACTGAACAACCCCTTTAAGCTACAATTGTGCTGTCTTTAAAAGAGATTTTGAAATTTCTAAAGCAAAGTGGATGAAAACTGGGAATGGGATGAATTACATAATAAAACCTAATGTCACTGCTTGAATCCCTCACCTCTGTAGTATGGCTGATCCGATTGTCTTCAGCAGTGTTGTTTACTTCATGTAGTGACCACACTATCAATTATCCATGTGAACTACGTAGCCAATTGCTGTGGTAATACCACCGTGAATCTTTTTAAATTTAACCTATACCCTACTCTTGGCCTTTTCATAAACTCAGAAAAATCCCATTTAATTATGTCATCATCTCTAATACAAGGTTCCAGTGACTAACGCCTACAGGATCTACAGGACACAACTCAATCACAAATTCACTATGCTGCACTTTTGGTGGGAATGTATAAATTGAATTGAGATGGATATTGATTTTGTGACTTAATTTACAGGGTTTTTTTACAGCTTTTTGCTTAAATTATGAATAGCCTAAGAAAGGTGAATGAAGATTTATGTGTCAAATTGTTAAAAATGTAGTGAAATATTACATAAAGTTTCAAGTAAATTTACAATGAGATTCTGTTCACTAAGTTGATATCTAACCTGAACCTTTCTCTTGTGACTATACAAAGGTGCTCAATGTCTGTTAAGAGATTATCTAAATGATCTTAATGGTATATTCATACTATTTATCTTCATATTTATTATGTCATTTTTGTGTGACAAGACAGTTTCTCTCCCCATTATATGATTTTATGGGCCTGTCTTAAAGAAAGTATTTGATGGACTGAGGGCAGTATTTTACAATCAGCAATTTTACTTCAGTCCAAATGAGAGGAAATTATTTGTCATAACTAGAAAGGGGTTTTATGTTCCAGAAGAGGCAGTCTAAATGAAAGCCTGTATTCAGTCCCTCCATAAGCAAAAACTATTGGGACTAGTAAAGTCTGGATGGAGAATGAATATACTTCTGAACTTTACCTTATTTCACTCATTAAATCAATATATACAATCTATATACATTGATCTATATATTTGTTATAGGTCTCATGTGCAGACACTTCATTAAGTTGAAGCAGTTCTCAAATTTTTAAACATTTCATGGTAAATAAAGGGAGGACTCTCTTGAGTAAGTTTTTTGTACCCTTAGATAGATTTTTTCTATACACCTTATATAAGCTGTTATGCTAGAATAGAAGAATGACTATAGTCTGCCAGAAGTTGCCACCAGCATCACAACTCTGCTTTATTTTCATTATTTTAGTGTCCATTTTGTCCTTTGTATACTGATTCTGGGTCTTTAGTCAGATCTTTGACTGTATGGTGGACCCAGGACCTAATTTATTACTTCTGAAACAATTACTAGATGCTTCTATTTGTGCTCTTTTACAGATTCATTCCAGAACCATGGTCCCCATGTAGTGTTTCCTGTGGGGCAGGTGTTCAACAAAGAAGTGTAAAGTGCCAAGTGCTCTTGTCATTTGCACAGACAATTGCTGATCTGCCTCTAGATGAATGTGAGGGTCCACAACCGGCCAGTCAAAGAACGTGTTATAGTGGATCCTGTGATGGTGAAACAACAGAATTCAACACTGATGAAGAGGAACTGGAGAATGGAGGAATAAAGGATACTGATGAACTCTATGACTGGGAGTATGAGGGCTTTTCTGAGTGCTCTGAATCTTGTGGTGGAGGTAAGTGATTCCCTATATTGATGATTTACCTGAATTTTCAGCTTAAAAAACAGTTTTGTGAATTTTGTCTGCATCCAAGGGCAGATATCTAGATAATCAGCTGAAGCATCATTTGGCCGGCAGCCTTCTAATTTGTATGGCCAGCTTTAGCATTGTAGAGAAAAAAATGTTTTTAAATTTCCCAAAGCTAGTCTCAACCTGGCAAGCACTCCAAAACTCCTTAGTAAATCCTGTCCAATTCCTCTCATTGAAGGCTCCATCATTCATTGACATTCACTGAAATATCACACATGCGTCTTGTGTTCTTGATCCAATGGCTCTACAGTACTCTCTTCATCACTGGTGTACTACGCAAATGCATAGCTTGTGCCATTACTGAGACTGAGCTCAGGGCACTTCCAAACTCATTTGCATAATCAAAGTTAATTTTCTCAACAATAATATTTTTAACTTGTAAATATACCATTGTGAATCACATAAAATCCATCTACCTGAGGCTTTTAGTAGTTTAGTAGGCATTAACAGACTTTTGTAGATGGTCATAGAAAGTCCAAGAGTTTCTAGTGTTTTGATAAGCTGGAAAGTCCTGCAGTCTTTAATTTAATCGTTCTGCAAATCCATAACTATGACTGCTTGTGAACTAGGCCATACTTTTCACTGTTGAGGTCGTTTGACACTTTTTGACTGTGCGTGGTTTGTAACAGCATATATAGTTCAATGAAGTAGCTGGTGTTGAATAATGGTGGTTTAATCAGGTTGACCTTAGCTTCTTGTGGTTAGGAAAACAAACATTTCTGTGTGGAGTCTTTTTGCATCCATGGAAATTGAGGTGCCGAGTGCTTTTATTATTCATCAGGAACTATTTTCTGGCCCATGAGTGTGTTTTATTCAAGTTCCAAGTTCTTACATAAATGTTTTTCCATGAGCATATGTGTGTAGTTCATGAGATCTGCTCAATCAGCTTTCTTTTCGAGAAACATGACCTTCCAAGGTTCAGAGACTGTCTCTGACACCATCTTGTTTACATATATGTAGTAGACACACTCAAGTAGTTCCGTCATTTCAGGAACCAGATTGCTTTCCATGAAAAACTAAAAACTTTAGTTCATTAATTTTGTATTATGGACAACAGAGTTTCTTGGATTTCTAATTAAAGATAAACATAGAACCATGATTGGGGTTAAAAATGTATGCTTGTTTGCAATACACTATTTTTTATGGCAAATGTTAAGTGGACAGCTAGCTTTTTTTCCAAGTTTTACCATGGATGGCATTTCAAAGCAGGATTAGTCAATGTCCAACCACCAGGAACCCTACTTAACAGGAGAGTAACCTTTTCACTGAAGTATTTGACACAGTGTTACACTTGTTCATGTGGAGCGTAGTCACATTTCTGTCTTGTTCACTTGAAGGGAGATGAGCTGTTTACCACATAGCAACATCCTCATTTTGAGACTTGGATTCAAAATGACCCTGCTTTCTGCTAATCAAGTATCATCATAGAAGTTGGATACCAACCACCCAAACCATCATTTTATTGATAACAGAATTTAGACTATCAGTGTTAAAACCTGAAATACATGTAGTATAATAAGTGACATCATATTACCATTTTCCTTATATAATTTTGAAAATCAATATACTTTTTTTGTATGAAACACATAAATGAACATATTACTTATTTTCTAGCCAAACATACTCTGAAAACAATATTAGTAGTACTAGTAATATACCTTGTAGGAAAGAAAAAGCGCAGATAGTGTCTTATCTCACGATTTAAAGGAAGATTCACCAGTAATGTAACTGCTCACCTGATGTAGAAGATTCATAGGCATATAGTGCCGGCTGCCGCAGATCCACCGGTCGACACGCGCCGTAGCTAAAACGCTGAATAGGAGGATTTGTGGGTTATGATCCGCGCTGCCAGCTCATTCAGAAACAGACAAAATGTACAAATGAACAGTGGTTTATTCTGAAAACAATATTAATATGCTCTGCAATATAGCATGGATAGTCATTGTAAAGCACAGTTATTTCCTGCTCATACTATAGACTCCACTTTGTATTTTCTGTAAGAGTTTCTGTACAATTTAGGGAAGCTGAGTGTACTTTTCCCAGAAGGAATAGCAACGTCTGTAAAATGTCTGTTATAAGGCCCTTTTAAAAGCCACTTTTTATGAGTTGTCTTTTGAAGCCGTGCTTTGGTAGTTTAATCATTTTTACCTCTTCCTTACTTTTAAGAAGCCAAAAGTCTTTGCAAAGAATGGAATTACCATTTGTAGCTGCAGACTATATTCACATGTGTGTAAGTGTGACTATATAGGCTAAGTTCTGGCAATGATGTTAGAGATTTAGTAAAAAAAAAACACTTTTTACTTGGTTCTGGATGAGTGACTTTTAAATCTCCTCAGAATCTTCCCACTATACTGAGGCACAGTAGCTTGCAATTTCTCGCAACGCAAAGTCCTTGTGTCCGATGCTGCTAGCTCTCAAGGAACATTCCGTAGCTGTAAATAGTGTGTTCTAAGCAGGTGATTCCGTGTGGTGCATATGGCAAAGTACAAAAATACCTTGTACAAGTTTCAGAATGTTTATTTTATATGGACAGCTGGATGCCATGCCTGTGACCTCATTTAACACGTTTCACTCAATCTACATTGTTACTGAACTGGAACAGGTCATTTCCAGTAATAATATGATTTTGCTTTCTTAGCAGCACGGTTCCACAGGAGTTAAAACACTAGAAAATGTCTGTAATTTTCTAAATAGCAAAAAAAAGTTAAATCAACCCGAGCATGGTTTATAAACCAAATATTCTGAGTATTTTATTTTACGTTTCTTTTCCTCCCTTCCCTGTATTATAAGACAACTTTTTCACAGTGGGGTTCCTGTTTGCTTTTTTTGCCCAAATATTATAAAAATGCATTACCAGATATTAACCCCTTAATCCCCATATGACGTACTATCCCGTCAAGGTGACCTGGGACTTAATTCCCAGGGACGGGATAGTACGTCATAGCGATTGGCCGCGCTCACGAGGGGAGCGCGGCCGGGTGTCAGCTGACTATCGCAACTGACATCCGGCACTATGTGCCAGGAGCGGTCACGGACCGCCCCCGGCACATTAACCCCCGGCACACTGCAATCAAACATGATCGCAGTGTTCCGGCGGCATAGGGAAGCATCGCGCAGGGAGGGGGCTGCCTGCATGCTTCCCTGAGACCCTCAGTACAAGGCGATGTGCTCACCTTGTACCGAGCATCTCCTCCCTGCAGGCCCCGAATCCAAAATGGCCACCGGGCTACATCCGGGTCCTGCCGGGAGGTGGCTTACCAAGTGCCTGCTCAGAGCAGGCGCTGGTAAGCCAGGAGCAGTACACGTCAGATCACTGATCTGACATAGTGCATTGCAAAGTGTCAGATCAGCGATCTGACCTTATAACATGATGCCCCCTGGGGCAATGTTCTAAAGTAAAAAAATATATATATTTAAATGTGGTAAAAAAAAGAAATTCCTAAATAAAGAAAAAAAAATATTGTTCCCATAAATACATTCCTTTATCTAAATAAATTTAAAAAAAACAAGAAAAGTACACATATTTAGTATCGCCGCATCCGTAACAACCCGACCTATAAAACTGTCCCACTAATTAACCCCTTCAGTGAACACCGTAAAAAAAAAAAAAAACGAGGCAAAAAACAACGCTTTACTATCATACCACCGAACAAAAAGTGGAATAGCACGCGATCAAAATGACAGATATAAATAACCATGATACACTAAAAACGTCATCTTGTCCTGCAAAAAACGAGCCACCATACAGTGTCATCAGCGAAAAAATAAAAAAGTTATAGTCCTCAGAATAAAGCGATGCAAAAAAATAATTCTTTTTTCTATAAAATAGTTTTTATCGTCTAAAAGCTCCAAAACTTTAAAAAAATTATATAAATGAGGTATCGCTGTAATCGTACTGACCCGAAGAATAAAACTGCTTTATCCATTTTACCAAACGCGGAATGGTATAAACGCCCCCCCCCCCCAAAAGAAATTCATGAATAGCTGGTTTTTGGTCATACTGCCTCATAAAAATCGGAATAAAAAGCGATCAAAAAATTTCACCTGCCCGAAAATGCTAACAATAAAAACATCAAATCGTCCCGCAAAAAACAAGACCTCACTTGAGTCTGTGGACCAAAATCTGGAAAAATTATAGCTCTCAAAATGTGGTAATGCAAAAGAATATTTTTTGCAATAAAAAGCGTCTTTTAGTGTGTGACAGCTGCCAATCATAAAAATCCGCTAAAAAACACGCTATAAAAGTAAATCAAATCCCCCTTCATCACCCCCTTAGTTAGGGAAAAATAAAAAAATTAAAAAAAGTATTTATTTCCATTTTCCCATTAGGGTTAGGGCTAGGGTTAGGGCTAGGGTTATGGCTAGGGTTAGGGTTGGGGCTAGGGTTAGGGTTGGGGTTAGGGTTGGGGCTAGGGTTAGGGCTAAAGTTAGGGTTAAGGCTAGTGTTAGGGTTAGGGTTGGGGCAAGGGTTAGGGTTGGGGCTAGGGTTAGGGTTGGGGCTAGGGTTAGGATTTGGATTACATTTACGGTTGGGATTACGGTTGGGCGTGTCAGGGTTAGGGGTGTGGTTAAGGATATAGTTGGGTTGGAGGTAGGGGTGTGGTTAGGGTTGGGTTTAGGGGTGTGATTGGGATTAGGTATGTGTTTGGGTTAGAGTTTCAGTTAGAATTGGGGATTTCCACTGTTTAGGCACATCAGGGCTCTCCAAATGTGACATGGCGTCCGATCTCAATTCCAGCCAATTCTGCGCTGAAAAAGTAAAACAGTGCTCCTTCCCTTCTGAGCTCTCCCGTGCGCCCAAACAGGGGTTTACCCCAACATATGGGGTATCAGCGTACTCATGACAAATTGGACAACAACTTCTGGCGTCCAATTTCTCTTGTTACCCTTGGGAAAATAAAAATTTGGGGGGCTAAAAAAAAAACATTTTTGTGGGAAAAAAATGATTTTTTATTTTCACGGCTCTGCGTTATAAACTGTAGTGAAATACTTGGGGGTTCAAAATTCTCACAACACATCTCATCTAGATAAGTTCCTTCGGGGGTCTAGGTTCCAATATGGGGTCACTTGTGGGGGGTTTCTACTGTTTAGGTACATCAGGGGCTCTGCAAATGCAACGTGACGCATGCAGACCAATCCATCTTGCAAGTCTGCATTCCAAATAGCACTCCTTCCCTTCCGAGGTCTGCCATGCGCCCAAACGGTTCCCCCCCACATATGGGGTATCAGCCTACTCAGGACAAATTGGACAACAACTTTTTGGGGATCAATTTCTCCAGTTTCCCTTGGGAAAATAAAAAATTGAGGGCGAAAAGTTCATGTTTGCGAAAAAATATGATTTTTTTATTTTTACGGCTCTACATTATAAACTTCTGTGAAGCACTGGGTGGGTCAAAGTGCTCACTACACATCTAGATAAGTTCCTTAGGGGGTCTACTTTCCAAAAAGGTGTCACTTGTGGGGGGTTTCAATGTTTAGTCACATTAGTGGTTCTCCAAACGCAACATGGCGTCCCATCTCAATTCCAGCCAATTTTGCATTGAAAAGTCAAACAGCGCTCCTTCCCTCCCGAGCTCTGCCATGCACCCAAACAGTGGTTTACCCCCCCATATGGGGTATCAGCGTACTGAGGACAAACTGCACAACAACGTTTGGGGTACAATTTCTTCTGGTAACCTTGGGAAAATAAAAAATTGGGGGCGAAAAATTCATTTTTGTGAAAAAATATTATTTTTTATTTTTACGGCTCTACATTATAAACTTCTGTGAAGCACTTGGTGGGTCAAAGTGCTCACCACACATCTAGATAAGTTCCTTAGGGGGTCTACTTTCCAAAATGGTGTCACTTGTGGGGGGTTTCAATGTTTAGTCACATTAGTGTTTCTCCAAACGCAACATGTCGTCCCATTTCAATTCCAGCCAATTTTGCATTGAAAAGTCAAATGGCGCTCCTTCCCTTCCGAGCTCTGCCATGCGCCCAAACAGTGGTTTACTCCCACATATGGGGTATCGGGGTACTCAGGACAAATTATACAACAACTTTTGGGGTCCATTTTCTCCTGTTACCCTTGGTAAAATAAAACAAATTGGAGCTGAAGTAAATTTTGTGTGAAAAAAAAATTAAATGTTCATTTTTTTTTAAACATTCCAAAAATTCCTGTGACACACCTGAACGGTTAATAACTTCTTAAATGTGGTTTTGAGCACCTTGAGGGGTGCAGTTTTTAGAATGGTGTCACACTTGGCTATTTTCTATCATATAGACCCCTCAAAATGACTCCAAATGTGATGTGGTCCCTTAAAAAAAATGGTGTTGTAAAAATGAGAAATTGCTGGTCAAATTTTAACCCTTATAACTCCCTAACAAAAAAAAATTTTGTTTCCAAAATTATGCTGATGTAAAGTAGACATGTGGAAATGTTACTTATTAAGTATTTTGTGTGAAATATCTCTGTGATTTAAGGGCATAAAAATTCAAAGTTGGAAAATTGCGAAATTTTCAAAATTTTCGCCAAATTTCAGTTTTTTTCACAAATAAACGCAGGTAATATCAAAAAAATGTTACCACTATCATGAAGTACAATATGTCTCGAGAAAACATTGTCAGAATCACCAGGATCCGTTGAAGCGTTCCAGAGTTATAACCTCATAAATGGACAGTGGTCAGAATTGCAAAAATTGGCCCGGTCATTAACGTGCAAACCACCCTCGGGGCTTAAGGGGTTAAAGTGCTTGCCATCCTCATACTTCATGCAGAAATTATATTAACTTTTAGAAAGATGTTTTCGTTTAGTACACACAATTAAATTAGTTTTGCAGATTTATCCTATATAAGGCTCAGTTCACTCCTGCGTTTTGGAATTCCATTTCCTTCTTTTGGATTCCTACACCTGTTACATGACAGATGTAAAAGAAAGAACCCCATTGACTATGATGGTGTCCATGTTTACTTTATGATATTTCTTCTTTTTCTATTTTTCTAGTAACATTTTTCATTTAAATAGCATCCTTTTAACACTAGCTATATATATACAGTACAGACCAAAAGTTTTGCCACACCTCCTCATTTAAAGATTTTTCTAATTTTTCTGTATTTTAATGACTATGAAAATTGTACATTCACACTGAAGGCATCAAAACTATGAATTAACACGTGGAATTATATACTTAACAAAACAGTGTGAAACAACTGAAATTATGTCTTATATTCTAGGTTCTTCAAAGTAGCCACCTTTTGCTTTGATGACTGCATTGCACACTCTTGGCATTCTCTTGATGAGCTTCAAGAGGTAGTCACCGGGAATGATCTTCCACCAATCTTGAAGGAGTTCAGTTGTTTCAAACTTTTTTGTTAAAAGGAACCTGTCACCCCCCCCCCCCCCAGGCGTTTTTAACTAAAAGAGCCACCTTGTGCAGCAGTAATGCTGCATTCTGACAAGGTGGCTCTTTTAGTTCTGGGTGCTGTAACTGCCGAAATAATCAGTTTTGTAATTAGTCCCAAATACCTTTTCTTCAGTCAAGGAGGCAGGCCTTTCCCCCCTGCTGCAGACGCCACACAGCCGTTACTCAAATCTTCTTGGCGCCGGGCACCACCTCCTCATAGCTATTTTGAAATGAGCCGGCACCTGCGCTCTTTTCTCCTGCCTTGGGCAGGCGCAGCGGGTGCTGCCCATCTGTCCTCATATGCAGTCTAGCTGACTGCGCCTGTGCGGCTGCCCTGCCTGTGAATCCCAGCCCCGCAGTGTCTTCTGATTTATTCACATTGCGGGGCTGGGATTCACAGGCAGGGCATCCGCACAGGCGCAGTCAGCTGGACTGCATATGAGGACAGACGGGCAGTGCTCACTGCGCCTGCCCAAGGCAGGAGAAAAGAGCGCAGGTGCCGGCTCATTTCAAAACAGCAGTGAGGAGGCGGCGCCCGGCGCCAAGAAGACTTGAGTGATGGCTGTGTGGCGTCTGCAGCAGGGGGGAAAGGTCTGCCTCCTTGACTGAAGAAAAGGTATTTGGGACTAATTACAAAACTGATTATTTCGGCAGTTACAGCACCCAGAACTAAAGGAGCCACCTTGTCAGAATGCAGCATTACTGCTGCACAAGGAGGCTCTTTTAGTTAAAAACGCCTGTGGGTGGTGACAGGTTCACTTTAAGTACAGTACAGACCAAAAGTTTGGACACGCCTTCTCATTTAAAGATTTTTCTGTATTTTCATGGCTATGAAAATTGTACATTCACACTGAAGGCTTCAAAACTATGAATTAACACATGTGGAATTATATACTTAACAAAAAAGTGTGAAACAACTGAAATTTTGTCTTATATTCTATGTTCTTCAAAGTAGCCACCTTTTGATTTGATGACTGATTTGCACACTCTTGGCATTCTCTTGATGAGCTTCAAGAGGTAGTCACCGGGAATGGTCTTCCAACAATCTTGAAGGAGTTCCCAAGGATGCTTAGCACTTGTTGGCCATTTTGCCTTCACTCTGCCGTCCAGCTCACCCCAAACCATCTCGATTGGTTTCAGGTCTGGTAACTGTGGAGGCCAGGTCATCTGGCTTAGCACCCCATCACTCTCATTCTTGGTCAACTAGCCCTTACACAGCCTGGAAGTGTGTTTGGGGTAATTGTCTTGTTGAAAAATAAATGATGGTCCAACTAAACACAAACCGGATGGAATAGCATGCCGCAGCAAGATGCTGTGGTAGCCACGCTGGTTCAGTATGCCTTCAATTTTGAATAAATCCCCAACAGTGTCACCAGCAAAGCACCCCCACACCATCACACCTCCTCCTCCATGCTTCACGGTGGGAACCAGGCATGTAGAGTCCATCCGTTCACCTTTTCTGCATCGCACAAAGACACGGTGGTTGGAACCAAAGATCTCAAATTTGGACTCATCAGACCAAAGCACAGATTTCCACTGGTTTAATGTCCATTCCTTGTGTTCTTTAGCCCAAACAAGTCTCTTCTGCTTGTTGCCTGTCCTTAGCAGTGGTTTCCTAGCAGCTATTTTACCATGATGGCCTGCTGCACAAAGTCTCCTCTTAACATTTGTTGTAGAGATGTGTCTGCTGCTAGAACTCTGTGTGGCATTGACCTGGTCTCTAATCTGAGCTGCCGTTAACCTGCGATTTCTGAGGCTGGTGACTCGGATAAACTTATCCTCAGAAGCAGAGGTGATTCTTGGTCTTCCTTTCCTGGGCCAGTCCTCATGTGAGCCAGTTTCTTTGTAGCGCTTGATGGTTTTTGCTACTGCACTTGGGGACACTTTCAAAGTTTTCCGAATTTTTCGGACTGACCGACCTTCATTTCTTAAAGTAATGATGGCCACTCGTTTTTCTTTACTTAGCTGCTTTTTTCTTGCCATTATACAAATTCTAATAGTCTATTCAGTAGGACTATCAGCTGTGTATCCTCCAGACTTCTTCACAACACAACTGATGGTCCCAACCCCATTTATAAGGCAAGAAATCTCACTTATTAACCCCTTCATGACCTTGGGATTTTCCGTTTTTCCGTGTTCGTTTTTCACTCCCCTTCTTCCCAGAGCCATAACTTTTTTATTTTTCCGTCAATTTGGCCATGTGAGGGCTTATTTTTTGCGGGACGAGTTGTACTTTTGAACAACATCATTGGTTTTAGCATGCCGTGTACTCGAAAACGTGAAAAAAATTCCAAGTGCGGTGAAATTGCAAAAAAAGTGCAATCCCACACTTGTTTTTTGTTTGGCTTTTTTGCTAGGTTCACTAAATGCTAAAACTGAGCTGCCCTTATGATTCTCCAGATCATTACGAGTTAATAGACACCTAACATGACTAGGTTCTTTTTTATCTAAGTGGTGAAATAAAATTCCAAACTTTGCTTTAAAAAAAAAAAAAAAAAAAAAAATTGTGCCATTTTCCGATATCCGTAGCGTTTCCATTTTTCATGATCTGGGGTCGTTTGAGGGCTTATTTTTTGCGTGCCTAGCTGGTGTTTTTAATGATACCATTTCGGTGCAGATACGTTCTTTTGTTCGCCCTTTATTGCATTTTAATGCAATGTCGCGGCGACCAAAAAAACGTGATTCTGGCGTTTCGATGTTTTTTTTCGCTACGCTGTTTAGCGATCAGGATAATGCTTTTTTTATTGCTAGATTGGGCGATTCTGAATGCGGCGATACCAAATATGTGTAGATTTGATTTTTTTTTTTTATTGATTTATTTTGAATGGGGCGAAAGGGGGGTGATTTAAACTTTTATATTTTTTTCATATTTTTTTTTACTTTTTTTTTTACTTTTGCCATGCTTCAATAGCCTCCATAGGAGGCTAGAAGCTGGCACAACGCGATCACCTCTGCTACATAGCAGCGATCTTATGTTCGCTGCTATGTAGCAGAAAATCAGGTGTGCTGTGAGCGCCGACCACAGGGTGGCGCTCACAGCTACCATGCATCAGTAACCATAGAGATCTCAAGGACCTCTATGGTTACAATGGAGAAGCATCGCAGACCTCCGATCATGTGACGGGGGTCGGCGATGCGCTTATTTCCGGCCGCCCGGCCAGAAGCGGTAGTTAAATGCCGCTGTCTGCATTTGACAGCGGCATTTAACTAGTTAATAGGCGCGGGCAGATCGCAAGTCTGCCTGCGCCTATTACGGGCACAAAACAGTTCAAAACAGCTGACATGTCCCGGCTTTGATGCGGGCTCACCGCCGGAGCTCGCATCAAAGCGGGGCTTCTGACCCCGGACGGGATAGTACGTCCGAGGTCAGAAAGGGTTTAAACCTGACAGGGCACACCTGTGAAGTGAAAACCATTCCCGGTGACTACCTCTGGAAGCTCATCAAGAGAATGCCAAGAGTGTGCAAAGCAGTCATCAAAGCAAAAGGTGGCTACTTTGAAGAACCTAGAATATAAGACATAATTTCAGTTGTTTCACACTTTTTTGTTAAGTATAAAATTCCACATATGTTAATTCATAGTTTTGATGCCTTCAGTGTGAATGTACAATTTTCATAGTCATGAAAATACAGAAAAATCTTTAAATGAGAAGGTGTGTCCAAACTTTTGGTCTGTACTGTATATTATACAAAGACCACTACACAGTATATGAAGCCATACTGTTCTGACTATTTACACAGTTCACATCTGGTTGCATCTAATAACAGCTGATCAGTGAGTGTGTAGGATAGTGGACCACTATGAATCTGATTTTAAAGAGGATTACAGGGAATCTGTCACCACACTTGATCGATCTGACCTTTTAGTATGTGCATAGAGGTTATAGTCTGCTGAAAAAAAGTCCTACCTATGTGCCTCATATCAGATACCTTGTTGTGGAAATATCATCTTTTATCACTTTATGTAAATGTGCTCTTCCAGGCTATGGGGTGTACACTGCCCAGAAGATAATGCTCCCTCCTCAATATATCATCCCATTTTTCTCCTCCCACACTGTGTCCATGTGACATAAGGTGCGCGGATGGAAATCCCGCGCCTTCACATTCCAACTGTTGTCACTCCTCTTCACTGTTCCGTCCTTCTGTGGGCATTGGCTTCACTTTTGTTGTGCACAAGCGTCAGAGAGTCACTGTAACGTCCACTGCCAGTGTTCTCCAGCATGCAGAAAAGGTGTAAATGACATGCTTTTTATGCAGGGCAGGAGGAAGGAAGCCAGGAGTGCGCCTTTTCTGCGCAATGGGAGTGAAAGTTACAGGGACTCTCCTGCGTTTGCACATAACAAAAGTGAAGCCAAAACCCACAGAAAGGCAGAGCAGTAAAGAGGAGCTAGAGCAGTCAGAATGAGCGGGTGCAGGATTTCACACCTGATGTTACAGGGACAGAGTGACAATGTGGGAGGAGAAAGATGAAGGGAGAAGGCAGAGTTATCTTCCGGGCAGCATACGCCCCATAGCCTGGGAGAGGTCATTTATGTAAAGCAATAAAAGATGATTTCTCAACAACAAGGCATCTGATATGAGACACACAGGTGGGACTTTTTTGTCAGCATTCTACAACCTGTATGCTCATATTAGTAGTTTGGACAGGTCAAATATGATGACAGATTCTCTTTAAGTATGTCATGAAAATGTCAATTGTGGACAACTCAATTTTTTCTTATTCTCCATAATTATGTACTAAAAGGTTTTTCCCATTTTGTAAAGTGATAGCTTGTCAATTAGATATGTGATAACTTAATGACTGATGTGCGTCCGACCTACTGATCCTGAAGTCATGAAGGAACAAGGGAATGCAGCTCTGCATCTCTTCCACATTCTTTCCCTGCAAATTGGCTCCTGCATGTTAGAAAAATGAAATGTTTTTTGTTGCCTATTTAGATAAAGGTTCACTTTATTCACTTTAATGTGTGCATTTATTTGAAAAATGTTTAAAATTGAGAGTCCTCAGTGGTTGATACCTTTTAATGGCTAACTGAAAAGATGGTAACAAATTGCAAGCTTTCGAGACTACGCAGGTCTCTTCATCAGGCAAAGACTAAAACAAATTCTAAATGATGATCATTTCTCTGATGAAGAGACCTGTGTAGTCTCGAAAGCTTGCAATTTGTTACCATCTTTTCAGTTAGCCATTAAAAGGTATCAACCACTGAGGATTCTCAATTCTAAACATTTTTCTATCTACTGGCTAACACGGTACCAAGATATATTTCTTTTCTGCATTTATTTGATGACTTTTAGCAAACAGCTTGTTCTTGTTATTGGCCGGTTACATCTTTAGAGAGCATAAAGCTATATCCCAACTCTAAGACTTTTGGAATAAATACTTAGTAAAGAGATGGGGAGAAGAAATGGTTCATTAACAATCCACCTGCACTTGTTTGGATATGCTATAAAATTTTTATATTCAGAGAGGGATTTAATGTGCATTTTTTTCAGTTCTCTTATACTGGCCATGGATCACTTTACATGTAGAATATACTGAAATAATTGGGGCAAATATAAGGAAAATAGTCTGTAAAAATAGGACAGTAAGTCTACAGACTTTATTTCCTTGCACCTTCATTTGGAATTTCCTAAAGCAGACCTGAGTAGAACCACTAGTAGATTGAATTTACACATAGATATAATGAAAAGGACTGAGTCCCAGGGCTTGGAACTCGTCTTCAATAATCTTTTTGTTAAGAATTTAAACAGACCAGTAAGAATATTCAAGGTAATTGTATTGTTTTTAGCGTCTCGAGAGATGAAACTGGATCATCATACCCAGAACCTTTCACCTTGTAGAAGTAGCAAGCAGAAGGAGCTAGTTAGTATTTTAGCCTGCTGTTAGCTTCACGTTTTCCCAATGCTGTCATCAAATAGCATGTAACAATTATGCCATTCTCTACGATATAAGCATTGCTGGGTTTTGTTTTGTTAGACAATTGTAGATCCACATAGAATTTGTCACTTCGCCCATGATTTATGGCCCCCTTCACCTTCCACTCCTACATTCATTCTTTTTCTTTCATTAATATCCTATTCAGGGAAAATATTTCTTAGTAAGAAAACTGCATGGACAGTGTCGTATTCTTTGATTAAATTTGCACCTAAAATAATTTTTCATTGTCGTTATTCTATTCTTGCTGAAAGGTTAGAGAGTTAAGCAAGCAGTCTGCAAGTGGTACATTCAGATTTAAAGCATAGGCTAACGGCAATCATTGCTTCTACTCATCACGTGTCCTAATGAATGGCCCATATGCAATGGAGTAATCTTTTTTGTCCACTGATCATAAGCACATTCATTACAAAAGCAGCATTTTTAACTTTAACCCAGTGATGAATAGCTTTGTCATGGAGAAGGTCCACTATCGATAGAGGTCAGTTGTGTTACATAGCTATCTGCCTCTAACAGTAGCGATCTGAGGGAGCTCCTTTTGCAGCTATTAACCACTTTAATGCCCTGTCAGTCACTGAAAACAGCATTTAAGCTGCAAGATCCTGCCCGGCGTCCAGTTGGAGCACACATAGCCAAGATCATAGATTGCCAATGGGTTGCCTTCTGAAGTCCCCCATGGCTGCTATTTTGGCACTTCTATAAACGCAGCCTGTGGACTGTTGAGATCTATATATGCAAAACTATTGCAGGAAATATTACAAGTGATTAGTGATGAGTGAGTGCGCTCGGATAAGCAAACAAACAATCCCTGCATGTGTTGTGGCTGTCGAACAGCTGCGAGATGTGCAGCCATGGCAACTCGAACATATTATTCAAGCACGCCGGAAATACTCTATTAGCCCATGAGCATGCTAGAATAACACCTTATGCGATCACACTCTCTAATCACTACAAGTGATCAAATGATCACAGGTTCAAATTTCATATGGCATAAAAAAGCGAAAATAAAAGTTTTTTAAAATAAAAGAAATACAAAAAATAATTGAATGGCGATCAGTTGTTAAAGGCAGCTGTGAAAATCTCACTTGTGGAGCTGCTCCATCTTTTGCTGCAGGGTACTACACATCCATCAGAAGACAGTCAAATCTGCAAGTGGGTATTTCTGGCCATTGGCCGCCACCACCTGCACCGATATCAGTTAATCGGCAAGGCCGCTGAGTGTTAAACCCCAAACAATGAGACATTGATGACCTATCCTAGCGATAGGTCATGAATGCTAAAGTAGTGGACAACCTCTTTCTGAATTTTTAAGCCACAAAAATAATAAAAAATTTTTTTTACATATTTATACCATCAAAATCATAATCACATGAAGAATCCTGGTTCCAGGTCATTTCTACTTCACAATTAATGCCGTAAAAGCAAAAGCTACACAATCATGGCTGAGTGGTGATTTTTTTCACCATTTCTCCTCATTTTACATTTTTCCTCATTTTCAGTACATTATATGGTAAATTAAATGATGTAATTCAAAACTACGACGCATTCAGAAAAAAAAAATGCCTTTATACTGCAATGTCTACAGAAAAATAAAAGAAATTTAAGACTCTTTGAATAAGGAAGGGAAAACTTAAATGGAATATTCAGGACATTTGATAGGATGGTCCTACTGGTGTCATGCTGATTGACAGCCTGCTCTCCGCTTCCAGTTGTCAATCAGCATGAAACCAGTAGTCCCACCCTCTCAATAGGAAGAGAAACTGCTGCTCTGTTGAAAGGAAGCAGTTGAATCTCTGGCAGGAGTGGTCAACGACCGGCACTGGGTACAACAGACAGGTTGTTACCTCAGTTAGCAACTACATGCCTTTTTTTTTAAGTCACAGAAATCCCCTTTATGGGGAAGAGAAACTGTCCTTATGATACATCTCCAATTTGTCTTGAAGCAACCTGTGTCTGATTTTAAAGGGATAAATATTTATTAAGGCATTTCTGCCTGTACAATTCTATAATATATACTAGATGGTGGCCCGATTCTAACGCATCGGGTATTCTAGAATATGCATGCCCATGTAGTATATTGCCCAGCCACGTAGTATATTGCCCAGCGACGTAGTATATTTCCCAGCGACGTAGTATATTGGCCAGACACGTAGTATATTGCCCAGCGACGTAGTATATTGCCCAGCCACGTAGTATATTGCCCAGCCACGTAGTATATAGCCCAGCCACGTAGTATATAGCCAAGCTACGTAGTATATTGCCCAGCCACGTAGTATATTGCCCAGCCATGTAATATATTGCCCAGCCATGTAGTATATTGCCCAGCCATGTAGTATATTGCCCAGCCATGTAGTATATAGCCCAGCCACGTAGTATATAGCCCAGCCACGTAGTATATTGCCCAGCCACGTAGTATATAGCCCAGCCATGTAGTATATAGCCCAGCCATGTAGTATATAGCCCAGCCACGTAGTATATAGCCCAGCCACGTAGTATATTGCCCAGCCATGTAGTATATAGCCCAGCCATGTAGTATATTGCCCAGTGACGTAGTATATTGCCTAGTGACGTAGTATATTGCCCAGTGACGTAGTATACAGCACAGAGCCATGTAGTATATTGCCCAGCCACGTATGTCACAGGTTAAAAAATAAACATATACTCACCTTCCGATCCGAGGGCCCCTTGTAGTTCTAACATACTCACCATACTTGTAGTTCTGTCGCCTGTGCGCGGTGCAGGCGGCAGCTTCCGGTCCCAGGGTGTGATGACGTCGCGGTCACATGACCATGACATCATGGCAGGTCCTTCTGCCATATGATCTTTGCTACCGGAACCTGCCGCTTGCACAGAGCGGTTACCGGAGGGTGGCGAGGAGCGGGAAAGGCGGCGGAAGGTGAGTATATAATGATTTTTTATTTTTTTTAATTATTTTTAACATTAGATCCTTTTAAAAATTGGTCACAGGGTTAATAGCGGTGGTAACGGAATGAGTTACCCGCGGCATTACGCGGTCCGTTACCGCTGGCATTAACCCTGTGTGAGCCGTGACTGCGGGGAGTATGGGGCGGGCGCCGGGCACTAACTGCAGGGGAGTAGGGAGGGACTAATCGGACTGTGCCCGTCGCTGATTGGTCGCGGCAGCCATGACAGGCAGCTGGCGAGACCAATTAGCGAATGAATAACCGTGACGGAAGTTGCCGACAGACAGAAAGACGGAAGCAAACTGCATTCATATTCCGACAGTAGTGTTCATGAATTGTACTTTCATTGTCTGTTACGTAATGTGCGAGTTGTTGAATATTGTCCTGGTCGTGCCTTAGTTGGTAGAGCATTCGTTTTTTATGAATTTGGCGATCATGTTGTTCCTGTCGTACAACAGTTTGTTGTGGTGTCTCCGGTTGGTGACGGTGTCTGTGAGATTCCGCATCCTGGGCTTGTCTAGCAGCAGTTTGCTGTGGTGTCTCCTGTTGGCGACGTCTGTGAGATTCCGCATCCTGGGCTTGTCTGGCGGCAGTTTGTTGTGGTGTCTCCTGTTGGCGACGTCTGTGAGATTCCACATCCTGGGCTTGTCTGGCGGCAGTTTGTTGTGGTGTCTCCTGTTCCCGATGTTGTCGTTTTCTTGCTGCTGCTGCTTTTCTGTCATCCTCGGTGGCGTATTTTCTTTTACGACCCATTCTAAGATAGAAACACAGGGAGATGCCGCCCATACAGGGAGACGCAGGCACACACCTTACACAATGGCCGCACTTGACAGCAGTGGAGGACAATGATGATTCCAGAATTCGCGGCTGGCCTCGACCAATCAGCAAGGCGGGATTTCCGAGACAGACAGACAATTAGACCCTTAGACAACACAATGGCGGCACGTGATAGCAGTGGAGGACAATGCCCGTCGCTGATTGGTCGAGGCCGGCTGGCCTCGACCAATCAGAGACTGTGCCCGTCGCTGATTGGTCGAGGCCTAGCAGCCTCGACCAATCAGAGACGCGCGATTTCCAGGACAGACAGACAATTAAACCCTTAGACAATTATATATATAGATAAGTCCAGCCATTCTACTTATCTATGGTGAACCTACATTGTAATGTGTCATCATTTTTACAATAATACATTGAAGAAATGCATAGTTTCCTTTGTTGTACCTATTTTCTATGTGACTTTTATATATCCCTTTTAACCTACTATTTCTATCTGTTACGTATGAAGATTAAAGTAAAATATAAACTCCTCTGAGCTTTGAATGTATAGTTTTTGGTGAAGCGCTTTGATTCAGAACCCCATGGGTGGTCACATCATCAGCATCATAAACAGTGTGCTGAACAAAAGAGCTGCAAGCATATATTCTGTTTCACTAGCCACATACTAATTTGTCTGTGGATGACAAAGAAACCTTTCTTAAGACAGACAAATCGCACTCATGTCATTTTGGTTGTAGAACAGTTGAATACCTCCCAGATTTCTTAATTCACACAGTGCGAAAAGGAAGCCAAGCTGAGGAGTTCTTGAGACTTCGATATGCATCAAATGCTGCTGATAAATGTTCCCTTTTATGCCGTGTGCCAAAAACAAAAGTGACCACAGTCTGCGTGTATTTATCGTGTTGTCAATATACGCTCTCCAACTATTGTTGGACTGTAATTTCCAAAGTACATGCCAGATCAAGAGGCAGCAGATGATTTGAGTTGTGGTCCAGTAACAGCTGGAGATGCTGGCCCTCTGCTCTGTAGTCTACAATACGCTTAAGTAGGAAATATCTAACGTTAATGAGATTTGTCCAAGGTGTCCTTGCCAACACTCACAAAGCGTCCAACATGCCTATGGTAGGCTCCGTCACCTGAATACACACATGGTTCACAGGCAGATTTTCATCTCTGGCTGAACGTTGAAAGGAGCGTAGTAGCTCCACCGCCAATGTAAAAACTTACTGCTCCCAACTTCCCCTTCAAGTAAGTAAATATCCTGCTGATTAAAACCAAACATATGAACGTCAAAACGTCTCTCTCTTCTTAAAGCACACATTGCATCCCACATTAAATTACGCTGTTAGAGACCGGTCCGTTATGACATCTGGTGACGTTTTTAGAGGTTTGTTGGCACAAGAGTGTTTCCTTTCACTTCAGCTTGGCTTCAGTTTATGTGCCTTGACTGCCAAAATTAGGTGAAATATAGAAAGTTACACTCTCCCTTTTGCTTTCTGCTGACTGCCCCATACACTGGGGATCATTTATCTTATACCATGGCAAGGCTGATGCAAATTTAGCTGGGCCAGTCCTGTCCTTTAAGGTTTCACCATACAGCATAGTCTCTTACAAAGTATTTGCTAAACTTTCTTTTTTTTCTTTATTTAATTAAGACTACTGACTTTTCTGTTGAATCTAATTTTTTCTTTGCCAGTGTATAATAGTTTGAGTTTCTGCATTGTTCTTCAGGTATGCAGGAAGCAGTAGTGGTTTGCTTGAATAAACAGACAAGGTCCTCAGCAGTGGAATCCCAGTGTGTGGCCAGTAGACGTCCTCCGCCACTCTTAAAGACCTGCAATATGGAAGCATGCCCCCCAAGGTAAGAATGTTAAAAATCCAATTACCAAATATATATTGTGTATGATTAGAATATCAGTAAAATATCTTGTAGCCCATAGTTAATCTCTACAAATAAGTTCTAGGAACTTGATTTAGTCCTATATGTTGCCTTAAATGGGGTAGTCAAGCCCATCAAACAAATTGCTAAATAAATGTTAAGTACCAAGTTAGATAACTTAAGGTACCTTCACACTAAGCGACGCTGCAGCGATACAGACAACGATGCCGATCGCTGCAGCGTCGCTGTTTAGTCGTTGTGTGGTCGCTGGAGAGCTGTCACACAGACAGCTCTCCAGCGACCAACGATGCCGAAGTCCCCGGGTAACCAGGGTAAACATCGGGTTACTAAGCGCAGGGCCGCGCTTAGTAACCCGAAGTTTACCCTGGTTACCAGTGTAAATGTAAAAAAAAAAAACACATACTCACATTGCGGTGCCCGGCGTCCGCTTCCCTGCACTCCTCCTGCATCCTGTGTCAGCGCCGAACATCTCCGGCATCTCCCACAGAGCAGAGCGGTGACGTCACCGCTCTGCTTTATGGCCGACACTTACACAGGATGCAGGAGGAGTGCAGGGAAGCGGACGCCGGGCACCGGAATGTGAGTATGTGTTTTTTTTTCTACATTTACACTGGTAACCAGGGTAAACATCGGGTTACTAAGCACGGCCCTGCGCTTAGTAACCCGATGTTTACCCTGGTTACCAGTGAAGACATCGCTGGATCGGTGTCACACACACCGATTCAGCGATGTCAGCGGGAGATCCAGCGACGAAATAAAGTTCTGGACTTTCAGCAACGACCAGCAATATCACAGCGGGATCCTGATCGCTGCTGCGTGTCAAACACAACGATATCGCTAGCCAGGACGCTGCAACGTCACGGATCGCTAGCGATATCGTTGTAAAGTCGCTTAGTGTGAAGGTACCTTAACTTATATACTATTATTAACTCTTGTCCTCTAATCCGATGATCTTGATCTTACTGCCACTATTCTTTGCTAAACACAGGACAATGCTTCATGTGTCAGCAAGTGACAGGAGCAGTGAAGTGAAGGGGGTTAGCTGACTGCTAATTTTAATAGCTAAGCTAGCCCCCTTCTTCAATGCATAGACAGAGAAGGGAGTGGGCTTAGCTGTTAAAATTAACACTGAGAATACTCCATTCATGCCCAAAACAGAAAATACTTACTGACCTATGTCAAGCACAAGATTAGAATCACATCGACAAGGACAAGGGATTGGAGTAGCCACCTATGATTCAGTGAAATGGGGCTAATAGGAACATGCTACATAATATACTTACTATTTAATGTTCATTTGGCCATAATTTTGATTTTCTTTAAATCTTCTTTATGGAGGATTATTATATGGATAAGCTGTCGATCTTACCCTGGTAGGCCCGATCAGTCCATGTATTACACAAACTACCTTCATGTACCATGGATACCTAAGCTACTGCAATGCTCTGCACATGGGGTAAGAGTCATAGAGAATCAGAAAAACTATACTACATTTCTAATTGAATGTCTATGATAATATTTTTATTATTACACCTACTACATATTGGAATAGGATCTTGGAGATGGGAATACCCCTTTAATGCTTTTTTTAATGAGCTGCTCCTTTCTGTAAAACAAAGTATTTATCCTTGATCAAGGCTGGCCCTCCAGGAATGATTTCTGTAGAGGTACATAATATAGTGCAATGCAGTAGTTCTGATGAGAATTTTACTGTTCCTGATGTAGAGTTGTTCCTAATGTTTTTTTAGAAGAGTTGGTGGATCTAAAGTACAGTATTGCTAACTTTCTGAGTACAGCGCAAAACATAGAAATTCAGAAGGTAACCTTTCTGCTTAAATCATAAAACATGCAGAAACTATGTGAGTAATCTATTAACAGAGTTTCTTGTTATTTTAAATGCTCAAACATTTGTAGGCTTAAGAGTTTTCATCTGCTCCAAATAAACTCATGAAACCTAGGAATTATATAAAATTTTCTTCAAAATGTGTTTTTTTATTACGAGCTCTTGGGTAAGGAAGGTTGCCTTTGAAATAAGTTTCAGATTTACAGTGAATGACAGTGGATCTAAGACTAGTGAATGTTTTTTTTGTTTTGGAAGACTACAAAAGTTTGCATGTATTAATTTTTATATCTTTTTGAGTTGAAAAAGAAGTAAAATAATGTGGTTGCATAAATATGCATACACTCAACCTAATATTTTGTTGAAGTACACTTTGAATTTATGACAACATTTAGTTTTTTTGGGGGTAGGCATCTGTCAGCATGGCACAACTAGAATTGCAATCTTTGCACACTCATCCTTGCAGTATCACTCCAAATCTATCAGATTGGAAGGACATCACCTGTGTACAGCCCTCTTTGGGTCAACGCACAAATTTAGAATTGCACTCAGGTCTGAGATCTGGTTGGGCCATTCTAAAACTTTGATCTTATGGCAAAGCCATTTTTTTGTTGATTTGGAGGTATGCTTAGTATTGTTTTTGTTCTAATACGTAAAATTCATATTCATCTTCAGATTTTTAGCAAAGGCTTGAAGGTATGGCGCAAAATTGACTGATATTTGAAACAGTTCAGAATTTCCTCCACATTGACTAAATCTCGAGTTCCATCTGCTGAAAAACAACCCCAAAACATAATACTGCCTTCATCATGCTTCACTATGCTTCACATGCTTCATCATGCTTCACTCAACAATATTACATTTTTGCACATGCATTTGGCAGACTTGATGTAGGTTTTGAAAACACATACCTGGGCTTGGATTTTTTTTCTTCATGAAAAAGGTTTACATCTTGCCACCATACCCCACAGGCCAGACATACGAAAAATGTTGGAGATTGTTGTCACATCAGTACATTCCAAGTACTTGAAGAAATTCCTGCAGCTCCTTTATTGTTGTTGTAGGCCTCTTGGTAGCCTACAGGACCAATTTTCTTCTTGTCTTTTCATCAATTTTTGTGGAACATTCAGTTATAGGTAATGTCACTGTGGAGACACAAGAGTCAGTGGGTCCTCTCATCCGTTGGCCTGGATGTCTTTCTAAAGACTACATGGACCAAGGCTCTTCCCATTGAACACATAACACACTACAGTAATAATTTATTGGATCACCAACAGTTAACATATAGTACAGTCCCAGCAAATACACAAGATGATGTAAATGACAGAGTCTCACCTGTCCGCTAGCTTGCTGGGAATTAGAATATCTGCGACTTTGGCACTTCCTGGGTCAATTACCCCAACCAGTGGCACTCCGCTTTTGGCGAGCACCCACAGAGGGTTCAGTAATGGTCAATGGAGCAGATCTGTATTCATCCAGTTGGTGCCATGGTACCTTTGTTGCTGTCCTCTACAGTCTATGTGGAAACAGAGGCAGATCCCCTTTTATACTTCCCAGCTCTTATTCAGGCATTTTTCCACAGGATTGGGGGAAGGTGGGAGAAGATAATCCCTCATTGTTCCAATGTTCAATTAACCTGCTTTTTTGTCCTCCAAGGTTATTTAGAAGAATACTTTGTAGGGGCTGATACAATAGATACAGTTGTGGCCAAAAGTATTGACACCCCTGCAATTCTGTCAGATAATACTCAGTTTCTTCCTGAAAATGATTGCAATCACAAATTCTTTGGTATTATTATCTTCATTTAATTTGTCTTAAATGAAAATGCCCCTGATGGTGGTGGGCTTACCTCATATACGATTTTTGGGGTGACAGATTCCCTATAAATCTGAATGGCTAATTCTGAGGACAACCACTTCCCCAATTATAAGATTTATGCAACCACATGATTTTAGTTTTGTTATTCTTATTTTCTTATTTCTCCCCATCCCCAAATAATTTCAGTTTATTTCTCAATGGATTTGTGCAGATTATAGGTGACATTAAAGGTGGACATACCATTTTATACCTGCTATTGTGATTAAACTTTTACTTGACCATCCTGGTATTATTTGTTTCGGGCTGGTTTCAGACATATCAACCCCACAAAACCACAAATTATTTCAGACACTTTTTTGCACCGTTTTGCAGGTGTAATTCCCAACCCGACTACAGTACTAATGTAATAACCCAAACTAACAGTAACTAGCATTCTTATGATATTGCTAGCTAAGCATTTAAGGCTTGCATTCACACAATTGTAAGCTTGTGTGTATGCAACCTCAGTACCAACAGTAACATTGTATTTGCCCCAATCCCTAGAAAAGACCTTAACATTTTTTAACTAAATAATATTTTTTTATTAAAATTGAATCTGATTTGTCACCAGATTTCACAATATAAACTCCTTGCATTATAAAATAGATAGTTTAGACCTGAAGAGACTTATGTATTTACTTTGATATTCCATGTCAGAATGGCTTTGGAATCATTTTTGAAAGTTTTCCATGCCTGATATTAAAATTAACATTTCACAAAATGCTTTCCTCAAAGCTTTTTTCAAAGTAAGCTCACCAGTCTCATCAGGTCTGAGATTTTTTTCATAATGCATGAAATTTGTATTGTAAAGCTTGATGACAGATCTGCTTTAATGGAAGTGTGGAAGGATTTTTTTGTCTCCAAGGGTTCCAATGCCTAAGGTGCAGTAATATTTTTTGGACAGCAAATGTCAACTATACAGTTTGCAATCCAAGCATTTAGAGTTTGGAATAAACCAGACTATTTATAAAAGAGCTCCATGAGGCACATAGTGGTGAAGGTTAAAGGTTTACTAAAATCATGTTGGTTTACCACTGTACTGCCACATTGCTGTTTCCTTCCAGTTAGCCCTAAAAGTAATTGCATGTCACTTAGAATACTGTACATGTTTTAAAGCGACTATACCAATTTATGACAATACACTATAATAATAATTATAACAATATATAATAAAAACACCTTTAAAATAGTGTAAACTGCTTTTTTTTACAGCCAATAATTTGCTGTAAAAAAGAAAAATACGGTAATAATTCAGCAAATATGGCCGTATGAAAACATTGCTTCATTGGGAGTAGGATTTGGGTTGTGGTATATAAACATTCATCTGCCATGTACAGAAATAGAAGACCACAGCGGCTCCATCACTCAGCGTGGGTTACTGTGCGAAAAGAATTTGTGAGATGTGTGAGGGGATCGGGAAATAAAGAAATAGAAGCCAGATGGCTGCTTACTTCTTTCCTCTGTACTTTATACAAATACTTTACTTTTTTTATGGAGTTGAGAATTTTAGAACATAATTAACATCTACCTATCCTATAGTGAAATGAGTTAGAATTCTCAATTCTCAGAAAATATGGTGGTGTCGGCGAGCCCTAAATCTGTAAGTGAAATCTGCAGCAAATCTCCAAGGTGTGAACAAACTTTTACTGCTAGGTTTACTCACAGATTATAGCTGATTAGAAACTCAAAGAGCTGGAAACCCACTGATTTAAAGCATTATTTTATTGCAGTGCTTGAGAGGTGCCAATAAAGTAAGTCCTCTGCACTTGGTCTTATAATTACTATCTGCCGTCTTCTGTGGTTATCTGCGCTGCTCTGTTCCCACGCCGCCATTTTGTGACCACAGCTTCTTACTCAGTATGAGGGCAGAACAAGGCTCTCATAGACTTGCATTGAAAAGCGACGTCCAGCAAACATTGGAGCTATCCGACCGGTCACAAACTGCTGGAGACTGACCGAAGTGGCGTAGATAGAATCGGAAGACGGTGGCTGGTAAGTATAAGTCTAAGTGCAGGTGCCTTACATTAGTAGCACCACTCCAGCACTGCAATAAAATAAAGCTCTAGAAGTGATTTCAGTCCTCCTAGTTATATGAGCTGTATCCTTTTAACATTCACATTATGTCACAGCAGTAGAACTTGGCTTTCGTGTTTGCTCAGATTTCTAGATTCATAGCTTCAGATGAAATATTGAGAAGAAGGAAGTGGCCCTAATACAAGAATGCATGTAAGATCCTTAAGGCAAGACCGCAGTCAACAGATCGATTGTTTGAAATCCAAACAAGAACGAATCTTTGTATGCTAGCCGACATCTACACTTAAAAAGAGAAGAACTTCAAAGAAAGTCATGAGATTCCTTAAATTATTTTGCACGTACGTCAGGGAAGTTGACTTGTTAATTTAGCCTGGTTTCTTTTATGACTCAATTCAACACTTAGCTGTAACACTGGGCAATATATTGCCATTTTCGTGAATCACAGTATTCAGAGGTGATGCAATGTGTTTTTTAAACTGAATTCATAAGTGGTCCACAATTAGTTATGCACACAGTATGTATATGTATATATATATATATATATATACAGTGACATGTAAAAGTTTGGGCACCCCCGATCAAAATTACTGCTATCTATACAGTTAAGCAAGTTGAAGATGAAATGATCTCTAAAAGGCCTAAAGTTAAAGATGACACATTTCCTTTGTATTTTAGGCCAAAAATATATATATTTTTTCATCTTTTACTTTTTAAGAATTACAAAAAGGAAAATGGGTTAATGCTAAAGTTTGGGCATCTTCGGAGATTTGTGTGCTTAGATAACTTTGACCAAAGTTTCAGAACTTTATTAGCCTGTTAGGGTTATGGCTTGTTCACTATGATCTTTAGGAAACACCAAATTTCCCAGCTTTATAAAAACCCGGCCTCCTCTAACATCGTGCCAAAAACCAGCAGCCATGGATTCTTCTAAGCAGCTGCCTAGCACTCTGAAAATGAAAATGGCCCAATAGCAAGAGAAGGCTATAAGAAGATAGCAAAGTGTTTTCAAATTGTCCTTTCCTCTGTTCATAATTAATAAATGGTAGTTAACAGGAACAGTGGGGGTCAAGATAAGATTTGGAAGACCAAGCAAAATTTCAGTGAGAACCGCTTTTATGATTGTTAGAGAGGCACATTAGAACCCTTGCTTGACTGCAAAACACATTCAAAGATATTTAGCAGACTCTTGAGTTGTGGTACATTGTTCTACTGTTCAGAGACACCCACACAAACATGACCTTCATGGAAGAGTCATCAAAAGAAAATCCCTTTTGCATCCTCACCATAAAATTCAGTGTCAAAACTATGCAAAAGAATATATATATATATATACAGAACAGACCAAAAGTTTGGACACACCTTCTCATTTAAAGATTTTTCTGTATTTTCTTGACTACGAAAATTGTAAATTCACACTGAAGGCATCAAAACTATGAATTAACACATGTGGAATTATATACTTAACAAAAAGTGTGAAACAACTGAACTTATGTCTTATAGTCTAGGTTCTTCAAAGTAGCTACCTTTTGCTTTGATGACTGCTTTGCACACTCTTGGCATTCTCTTGATGAGCTTCAAGAGGTAGTCACCAGAAATGGTCTTCCAACAATCTTGAAGGAGTTCCCAGAGATGCTTAGCACTTGTTGGCCCTTTAGCTTTCACTCTTCAGTTCAGCTCACCCCAAACCATCTCGATTGGGTTCAGGTCTGGTGAGTGTAAAGGCCAGGTCATCTGGCGCAGCACCCCATCACTCTCCTTCTTGATCAAATAGCCCTTACACAGCCTGGAGGTGTGTTTGGGGTCATTGTCCTGTTGAAAAATAAATGATGGTCCAACTAAAGGCAAACCGGATGGAACAGCATGCCGCTGCAAGATTCTGTGGTAGCCATGCTGGTTCAGTATGCCTTCAATTTTGAATAAATCCCCAACAGTGTCACCAGGAAAGCACCCCCACATCATCACACCTCCGCCTCCATGCTTCACAGTGGGAACCAGGCATTTAAAGTCCATCCTTTCACCTTTTCTGCCTTGCACAAAGACACGGTGGTTGGAACCAAAGATCTCAAATTTGGACTCATCAGACCAAAGCACAGATTTCCACCAGTCTAATGTCCATTCCTTGTGTTCTTTAGGCCAAACAAGTCTCTTCTGCTTGTTGCCTGTCCTGAGCAGTGATTTCCTAGCAGCTATTTTACCATGAATGCCTGCTGCACAAAGTCTCCTTTTAACAGTTGTGGTAGAGATGTGTTTGCTGCTAGAACTGTGTGTGGCATTTACCTGGTCTCTAATCCAAGCTGCCGTTAACCTGCGATTTCTGAGGCTGGTGACTCGGATAAACTTATCCTCAGAAGCAGAGGTGACTCTTGGTCTTCCTTTCCTGGGGAAGTCCTCATGTGAGCCAGTTTCTTTGTAGTGCTTGATGGTTTTTGCAACTGCACTTGGGGACACTGTGTATCCACCAGACTTCTGCTCAACACAACTGATGGTCCCAACCCTATTTATAAGGCAAGAAATCCCACTTATTAAACCTGACAGGGCACACCTGTGAAGTGAAAACCATTCCCAGTGACTGCCTCTTGAAGCTCATCAAGAGAATGCCAAGAGTATGCAAAGCAGTCATCAAAGCAAAAGGTGGCTACTTTGAAAAACCTAGAATATAAGACATATTTTCAGTTGTTTCACACTTTTTTGTTCTATACACTGCTCAAAAAAATAAAGGGAACACTAAAATCCCACATCCTAGATATCACTGAATGAAATATCCCAGTTGTACATATTTATTCATTTCATAATGGAATGTGTTGAGAACAATAAAATCTAAAAATTATCAATGTAACCACACAACTAATTTCCCACGAAGGTCTGGAGTTCGAATGATGCTCAAAATCAAAGTGGAAAATGAAGTTACAGGCTGATCCAACTTCAGTGGTAATGCCTCTAGACAAGGAAATGATGCTCAGTAGTGTGCGTGGCCTCCATGTGCCTGTATGATCTTCCTACAATGCCTGGGCATGCTCCTGATGAGGCGACGGATGGTCTCCTGAGAGATCTCCTCCCAGACCTGAAGTAAAGCATCCGCCAACTCCTGGACAGTCTGTGGTGCAATATGACAGTGGATGGCGTGAGACATGATGTCCCAGATGTGTTCAATCGGATTCAGGTCTGGGGAACGGACAGGCCAGTCCATAGCTTCAATGCCTTTTTGCAGGAACTGCTGACACACTCCAGCCACATGAGGTCTGGCATTGTCCTGCATTAGGAGGAACCCAAGGCCAACTGTACCAGCATATGGTCTCACAAGGGGTCTTAGGATCTCATCTCGGTACCTAATGGATGTCAGGTTACCTCTGGCGAGCACATGGAGGGCTGTGCCACCCCACACCATTACTGACCCACAGCCAAACCAGTCATGCTTAAGGATGTTGCAGGCAGCAGATCGCTCTCCATGGCATCTCCAAACTCTGTCACGTCTGTCACATGTGCTCAGTGGGAACCTGCTTTCATCTGTGAAGAGCACAGGGCATCAGTGGCGAATTTTCCAATCCTGGTGTTCTGTGGCAAATGCCAAGCATCTTGCACGGTGTTGGGCTGCGAGCACAACCCCCATCTGTGGACATCGGGCACTCAGACCTTCCTCATGGAGTCATTTTCTAACCGTTTGTGCAGACACATGCACATTTATGGCCTGCTGGAGGTCATTTTGCAGGGCTCTGGCAGTGCTCATGTTCCTCCTTTCACAAAGGCTGAGGTAGCAGTCCTGCTGCTGAGTTGTTGCCCTCCTATGGGCCCCTCCACATCTCCTGGTGTACTGGCCTGTCTCCTGGTAGCGCTTCCAGCCTCTGGACACTAGGCTGACAGACACAGCAAACCTTCTTTACACAGCTCGCATTGATGTGCCATCCTGGATGAGCTGCACTGCCTGAGCCACTTGTGTGGGTTGTAGAGTTTGTCTCATGCTACAACGAGTGTGAAAGCACAACCAATGTTCAAAAGTGACGAAAACATCAGCCGGAAAGCATCGGTACTAAGATCTGGTCTGTGGTCCCCACATGCAGAACCTCTGCTTTATTGAGTGTGTCTTGATAATTGCCAATTATTTCCATCTGTTGTCTATTCAATTTCCACAACAGCATGTGAAATTGATCGTCAAACAGTGTTGCCTCCTAAGTGGACAGATTGATTTCTCTGAAGTTTAATTTACTTGGAGCTATAAAATACTGCAGTGCGCAGGCTCCGGGCCTCTCTGACCTTTCACGGCGCCTGTGCACTGCAGTACTTCGCTCTTCCCCTTAACAGGGCAGACAAAGAACGCCTGCGCCGGAGCCACAGCGTGAAGACAAGAAGAGGACGTCATCGTAAGAAGATGGGAGACCTGACCGCGACACCCATCGGACCGGACCACAGCGGAACGCCCCTGAGTGAGTATAATATAACCTCTTTTTCTCATCTTTCAGGATACATCGGGGGCTTATCTACAGCACTACAGAATGCTGTAGATAGCCCCTGATGCTGGTGGGCTTAGCTCACCTTTGATTTTGGGGGTGACAGGTTCCCTTTAAACTCTTTCATTTGACCTCATGAGCAGCTCTTCCTCTTCTAGTCTACTCTGTAGACGGGTGTCACTGCTGACATCATGCTGATTGACAGCCATCTATCTGCATTTAGAGAGTGGTTAGCCGATTGTCAATCAGCATGACATTGGCAATGATACTCCATCAACAGAGCAGAGGCGAAAAGAAGAAGTTGCTCTAGCGACATGGCGTCACAGGAAGTGATAGAATTGCTGACAGGAGTGGTTCGTGACTGCTCTGAGCTAGCAGAAATTAGCGCTGGGAAGAACAGGAAGGTAGTTAGCATCTACTCGCCTGTAAGTTCTTAGCCCCATTGGGGAAAAGCAAACACATCCTGGGAACACTATTTAATATTAATGGTAGCATTTTGTGATCATGGCATTTTGCTTGGACATCTACAAAAACAAGATTAAGATAGTACTGGCCATAAAATATGTACATTTTATATTGAATCTTACAGTATGGCACTCCACATTACTTCCTACTGAGGCTTATATCACATTACTTAGTTGTTTATCTTCCATCTCTAATTTTTAAGTTTACATGGGTATTAAATTTCTCACACCAGTCACATCCTGACATGATTGGTTATGAGTGCTTGGCTGCATAGCATACGAGTGTAGGAGCTACCTGCTAGGAGACGAGCACATGCTACAATTATTGGTTGCATCATTCCATGAAATTCAGGGCTTTTGGAGCTTTGAAATTCTTATGGGCATGATACCTAAAGATTCCCATACTCATTAGGTAGCTGCTGCTCTATTGATTGTTTGGCTGACAGTTATCTCTCCCTTCTCCCCCATACATAGGAACACATGGCTCATCTAAGCACTTCTCTGTTCTCTATGATAGAGCCATAGTCAGATGACTTTGGCAGCGGCTTATCTCCCTTCAAAATAGATGGATCAGCTGCTAAAAGTCAGCAGGCCGGATTCTTCTCTCCCCTGACATCTTCTGTCAGGGTAGAGGTGGGAATCCTCCATACAGATTAGACTCTCAGCTAATCCCGCTGATATTGGCATTTTTGGCACCTTGTTTTTGGAAACACTACAAGTTTTTAAGAAAAGAAATAAATATAGCAAAGCCCATGTATGTATACATGAAGCCTAATGTAACTGGAATGGTACACTTGAGATTAAATAGTATATTGTTTTCAGTGCATGTATAATGCACATTGCAAGAGAGTAATCAATATTTTTAGTCTCATAATACCATAGTCTGCTGTGTTCATTTATCCATGATTAAAGCAATTTTGGAAATAAACTACATATTTATTCTGCTTTGCTTATATAGTGCCATGGTATTTTGCAGCACTTTATATATAGCATCATTACTGTCCCAATTGGGGCTCACAAATATATTCCTTGTCAGTATGCCTTTGGAGAACCCAGAGGGAACCCATGCAAACTCTTTGAAGATGTTGTGTTTGGTGGGAGTTTAACCCAGTCTCTCAGCCAGTGGTGCCAACCACTCAAATTCCAAGAATGGCCTTAAAACTAGCGCACTTTATTGAGTTGTCCGTAAAAAAAACTGTAAGGTGTCAGTGATTTTTTTTAAATCTGGAAAAACTTAAACAGATTATTTTGACAGTAATTGTCATCAGTTTACAGTGAATGCTGCTGATTATCTGTCTTCCGGTCAGAATTATGAGCTGTAGACATGTATCTCTTACAATCATGATGATTTATTATAATTTTCTGTGTCTGTAAAAAAATATTGTCTGCCCGTGATTTTTTGGTCAGCTGTCCAGAACAAAAAGTCATGTTGGTAACCCTGCCCTTAGCGCTGCAAAGTAACAGCGCTAACCACTGAGCCACATCCAACCCAAATGTCTCAGGGCAGCATGGTGGCTCAGTGGTTAGCACTGGAGTTCTGGGTTCTAATCCCACCTTGGACAACATCTGCAAGGAGCCTGTATGTTCTCCCTGTGTTTGTGTGGGTTTCCTCCGGGTTCTCCGGTTTCCTCCCACATTCCAAAGATATACTGATAGGGAATCTAGATTGTGAGCCCCATCGGGGACAGAGGTGATAATGTATGTAAAGAACTGCCAAATATGTTAGCGTTATATAAAAATGAAGATTATTATTATTATCATAACAGGTCCATCAAGGATCATGAAAAAACTAAAGCCAGTTGAAACAGAAACTTATTAGTTTTTAATAACTCCCTCCCGTCCCAATTTCTTTTGTTTAGTTATTATAGGAAAGTTCTGTATTTGGAAATTCCTGACACAATGCAGAGTGGATTCCATATGCTTAGCACTTGTGTGAGCAGCTCGAAATTAAGCTTAAGACTATTTGGTTTTCTCATAATCCTGTCTCACACTGTGCTGCCATTTTGTTCAGCTCACAATTGAATTGAAGTAAATGCATTAACGGTATTAAATCTACCCGCTCAAAATCTTTATTATCCACATGAACAATCTGTCTTGCCACCTGACTAAATAACCAACCGCTCCAACTTTATGAGCCCTGTAATAGAGTTAATGAGGTACTTAGGGCATTTGGTCGGTGGTTTCTGTGTGGCATTAATCATTATTTAATTTTGTAAATCTCTTATACTGTTAATTCTTTATTTAAGGTTATACACTGTTAGATGGTCACAAATCAGCCCCAAGCTGAGCGTGACAACATCAATAAGTCACTGTGCACTATCCAAATTTTTTCAGACAGCCCCTCTCTTTAATTGTTTTTCCACTTGCCTAGTGAATTTGGTCTTATTATACTTTAGCTTCCTTGCACAATGTCCTTACTGTTGGTTAAAAGTCACATTTTGACAGTAGATCAGTCTCTGGCTCCATGTCCAGCCTCAAATTTAACCAGCTTAACCGCAACACTGTCACTGCAGGAAAGTGCTTGTTACCAAAATAAGGAACCCTGCCCATGCCAATTTAGCAATTTCCTGCCTGTTGTAGACTTGAACTTGTACAACTTATTTCTGAATTTTGTTTTAATGTAAATCTGAAGTTCTTACATTCTATTTCTTGTATTGTGCATTTTTACACTAATTTAAAAATATAAGAAAAAAGTGCAAATTCTTGTAAACATAAATTTTTCAGATATGTATTTTGTCAAACTGGATAAGCTTGACCCTTTCTCGGAGAGGTTGAGCTGTTGGATATCCTTTTGACATTGTAACCACAGTTGAAGGCGATAATGCATTATGTTACTATTTACAGTCACAATCCTTGAAATTAGCAGCCAACAGTATCTTTATTTTCACATCATCTCAGAATAGAGCGAGTACAATAATTCAGCTTGTGCCTTGCTGGTAGAATGACATTGTACATTTTTGTGCTATGAAACTTGGAAGATTTTCAAAGCACAAGCTAAACAAAGTGGACCGCTTACTATTTCCTGCAGATTTTGCCAAGAAGGAAAAAAACAGTGAGCTCAAAGAGAGAACTAGAATATTGTAGATTGCTGCAAACTTTAGGAAACCACTCAGCCAGGAGATTTAGCTGCATAAAAGCAAAGTGTACATTCCAGGCTAATATCAGATTGGCCTGAAAGAGTTTTTGTGCATTTGTTCCCTTCTAATTTGTTTGCAAATGGCCATGAGTACTTTATTTTGCTTTGTTTCATGTTTGTACAAGCCCTTTCTTTTTGATTGTTGCAGTGATTAAATGCTGCACTTCTAGAACTTTGTAAGAACACATTTTTGAAATTCTGTACAAATTTTCTGTTGTGTGGTTAAATAGTTGGCAAATTAATGAAAGCTAGCAGAATGTTTTACAAAAAAATAAAATGATCACACAGCAATTTTTGTTGAGTTCTTTTAGAACTTTAACTCCTTTTTGGAAAATGCTGTAAAATTGGCTCAAAATAAAAAAAGTCCCAGATCTCTGGAATCATATGATGGATTTAGAAAATAAAAATAAATAAATAATACAATGGATTACTTAAATTGGTTGTCCAGGACTTAATTTTTAGGCCATTAGTAAAAACAAAATAAAACAGAGTTCTGCCTGTTCTACCTGGCACCTGCTCTTGCCAGCGATTCAGCTGATCCTTGTCATCAGAGCAGCTTTTCAGTTTCCAGGCTGCTTTGTCGATGGGACATGACTGCTGATGTCATGACTGACATCCAGCCCCCCGCAGTTGGGCATTAGGGAGTCGGATGTCAATCAGAACAGAACTTCAGAACAGAACTGAAGAGAAGCCCATCCTCTATTCATGTGATGTCATCTAAAGCCGCTTAATTGAGAGCAGGAGCGGTCGGTGCCGGTCACAACAGGCAGACCCATAGTAAAATAAATTAAATAGTGCTGGCTAACCCATTTAGGAGCAGAGAGAATAATATGAGAGCGAAAACCTGTAACTTTTGAACCGTTGACAGGTCCTCTTGAAATAACAAAAAACTCTGCTGACTGGTTAATTTAATATGTAAGGTTGGAGCTTAGCTGTGATTTTGACCACAGCAACATGTCACATGGCTAAATACTAATGACATGGTAATAAATAGAGTGGATGTCATGTTTCAATCTTTTAGTCACCAGAAATTAACTAAATGTGTGTTCCAGAAATTCAGAAAATGCGTGACGTTTGTTTAATCCCAGTCTAAAGCTGGACAAGACCATACATTTTGCTATTAGACAAATAATATTATATGATATATATGCACATACATAACTTATATAAGTAATACATTTTCATCAGCTTATTTGTTACTGCTTTATGCATTTACTGTGCACATGACAATTGTTGTACTAATTGCATTGGAATATGCAGAATGTAAGGATTAATGTATGGGCTAATATAAATGTGAGTCACGCACCTTCCTGTGCTACATTCAGGAGATATCAAAAAAGCTTTGAAACTTTCTCTGACTACTTACAAAACGTTGTCTCATATTGTGAAATGTTAAAGGATTTATGGGCTTTTATTACAAAGTATAAAGGTGCTATACCTAAATGTAGGCAATAGTAGAAAGAAAATTCTCTTTTGAGAGCAGAGTAGAATATGGTCGATATATTATGTATACAGTCAGTAGATTTGTCCAAGGCAGGAAACCCTTTCTGAAGTTTACAAGCAGATTAGAGTCTCGCTTCACTTTTGTTAAACCATTAAAGTGCAACATGCCACAAATTAGTTGGTAAACCTTAAAAACGATAGGTCAGTTCATAATATGCTGGAACATTGTGCAGAACATACAGCTGCAGCACAGAACCTAAAACACTCATGTATGTCTCTCCTAGTTTCAACTGCCTGGGACAGTATCCATGAAATGTGTGATCCAGATGAACGATGTGCACCCATATTTTATTACATGTCATGTGTTATGTGTATGTCCATATTTTATATTTGCTTGTTTCCATGTGTGCCTAATGTGAATACACATGTGTTAGGGCTAGCAGAACGCACCGAGTAAATATAGATGTTATTATTGGTGCGCTTGCAGCCCGGGGTCCACCGTGCAGGAGGAACCTGCTGCTAGCAAATGACGGCACTATATGGCGGCTTAAGTGAACTCTGTTACTTCACAGAGTCGCACGGAAACAAGATGCTGTGTTGTGAATTAGACTTTTTGGCTCCCTCTTGTGGTCACTAGTGGTATGACTCTGAGATTGTCTTTCCCTAGTTTGGCACCCACCTGGGTTGTTAGTCCAGGGGTGTTGCTATATGAACTTCCTGAATTCTTGGTCTGGTGCCTGGCATCGTTGTAATCAGTCCTTTCTGTTTGCTCCTGTCTGCTGGTCCTGGTTCATGCAAAATTAAGCTAAGTCCTGCTTCCTTGTTTTTTGGTAATTTGTATTGCTCTTATTTTTTGTCCAGCTTGTACTAAATGTGATTCCTGACTTTGCTGGAAGCTCTAGGGGGCTGGTATTCTCCCCCCGGGCTGTTAGACGGTTCGGGGGTTCTTGAATATCCAGCGTGGATATTTTTGATAGGGTTTTTGCTGACCGTATAAGTCATCTTACTATATTCTGCTATTAGTCAGTGGGCCTCTCTTTGCTAAATTCCTAGTTCATTCTTACGTTTGTCTTTTCTTCTTACCTCACCGTTATTATTTGTTGGGGGCTTGTATCCAACTTTTGGGGTATTTTCTCTGGAGGCAAGAAAGGTCTATCTTTTCCCTTCTAGGGTTAGTTAGTTCTCCGGCTGGCGCGAGACGTCTAGAACCAACGTAGGCACGTTCCCCGGCTGCTGCTATTTGTGGTGCTAGGATTAGCTATACAGTCAGCCCAGTTACCACTGCCCTATGAGCTGGTTTTTTGTGTTTGCAGACTTGGCATTTATTGCAGAGACCCTCTGCCATTGGGGTCATAACAGTATGCCAGGCCTAAGTTGAATGTTTAATGCATTGCAGAAGTGGGATAATAAGAAAGGAAATTCTGAGTTTTTTTTTTTTTCCTCTCTTTCTTCCTCCCCTTTACATCTGAGTGGCTTAAGCTTGCTGCAGACATGAATGTCCAGACTCTGATTACAAGTGTGGATCAGCTTGCTGCTTGTGTGCAGGGCATACAAGATTTTGTTACCAGTAGTCCTATGTCTGAACCTAAAATACCTATTCCTGAACTGTTCTCTGGAGATCGATTTAAGTTTAGGAATTTCAGGAATAATTGTAAATTGTTTCTTTCTCTGAGACCCCGTTCGTCTGGAGACTCAGCTCAGCAAGTTAAAATTGTTATCTCTTTCTTGCGGGGCGACCCTCAGGATTGGGCTTTCTCGCTAGCGCCAGGAGATCCGGCATTGGCGAATATTGATGCGTTTTTTCTGGCGCTCGGATTGCTTTACGAGGAACCCAATCTTGAAATTCAGGCAGAAAAAGCCTTGCTGGCTATTTCTCAGGGCCAGGATGAAGCTGAAGTGTATTGCCAAAAATTTCGGAAATGGTCCGTGCTTACTCAGTGGAATGAGTGTGCTCTGGCCGCAAATTTCAGAAATGGCCTTTCTGAAGCCATTAAGAATGTGATGGTGGGTTTCTCCATTCCTACAAGTCTGAATGATTCCATGGCGCTGGCTATTCAAATTGACCGGCGTTTGCGGGAGCGCAAAACTGCTAATCCTCTGGTGGTGTTGTCTGAACAAACACCTGATTTAATGCAATGTGATAGAATTCAGACTAGAAATGAACGGAAAAATCATAGACGGCAGAATGGGTTGTGTTTTTACTGTGGTGATTCTACACATGTTATATCAGCATGCTCTAAACGCCTTACAAGGGTTGTTAGCCCTGTCGCCATTGGTAATTTGCAACCTAAATTTATTTTGTCTGTGACTTTAATTTGCTCATTGTCTTCCTACCCTGTTATGGCGTTTGTGGATTCAGGTGCTGCCTTGAGTCTTATGGATCTGTCGTTTGCCAAGCGCTGTGGTTTTGTTCTTGAGCCATTGGTAAATCCTATCCCTCTTAGAGGTATTGATGCTACGCCATTGGCGGAAAATAAACCGCAGTTTTGGACGCAGGTAACCATGTGCATGACTCCTGAACATCGGGAGGTGATTCGTTTTCTTGTTCTGCATAAAATGCATGATTTGGTCGTTTTGGGTCTGCCATGGTTACAGACCCATAATCCAGTCTTGGATTGGAAGGCAATGTCTGTGTCAAGTTGGGGCTGTCAGGGAATTCATGGTGATTCCCCTCCGGTGTCTATTGCTTCCTCTACTCCTTCGGAAGTTCCTGAGTATTTGTCTGATTATCAGGATGTATTCAGCGAGTCCAGGTCCAGTGCTCTTCCTCCTCATAGGGACTGTGACTGCGCTATAGATTTGATTCCGGGTAGTAAATTTCCTAAGGGAAGATTATTTAATCTGTCTGTACCTGAGCATACCGCAATGCGTTCGTATATCAAGGAATCTCTGGAGAAGGGGCATATCCGTCCATCCTCTTCCCCTCTTGGTTCGGGATTCTTTTTTGTGGCCAAGAAGGACGGATCTTTGAGACCTTGTATTGACTATCGGCTTCTGAATAAAATCACTGTTAAATTTCAGTATCCTTTGCCTCTGTTGTCGGACTTGTTTGCCCGGATTAAAGGTGCCAAGTGGTTCACCAAGATAGATCTTCGTGGTGCGTACAACCTTGTGCGCATTAAGCAAGGAGATGAATGGAAAACTGCATTTAATACGCCCGAAGGTCATTTTGAGTACTTGGTGATGCCTTTTGGGCTCTCTAATGCTCCTTCAGTGTTTCAGTCCTTTATGCATGATATTTTCCGGAAGTATCTGGATAAATTTATGATTGTTTATCTGGATGATATTCTGTTTTTTTCTGATGATTGGGACTCGCATGTAGAGCAGGTCAGGATGGTGTTTCAGGTTTTGCGTGAGAATGCTTTGTTTGTTAAGGGCTCAAAGTGTCTCTTTGGAGTACAGAAGGTTCCCTTTTTGGGTTTTATTTTCTCCCCTTCTGCGGTGGAGATGGACCCAGTCAAGGTCCGAGCTATTCATGATTGGACTCAACCCACGTCAGTTAAGAGTCTTCAGAAGTTCTTGGGCTTTGCTAACTTCTACCGTCGTTTTATCGCTAATTTTTCTAGCGTTGTTAAACCTTTGACGGATATGACCAAGAAAGGTTCTGATGTTGCTAACTGGGCTCCTGCAGCCATGGAGGCTTTCCAAGATTTGAAGCGCCGGTTTACTTCAGCGCCTGTTTTGTGCCAGCCTGATGTCTCACTTCCCTTTCAGGTTGAAGTGGATGCTTCTGAGATTGGGGCAGGGGCCGTTTTGTCGCAGAGAGGCCCTGGTTGCTCTGTAATGAGACCATGTGCTTTTTTCTCTAGGAAGTTTTCGCCTGCTGAGCGGAATTATGATGTTGTCAATCGGGAGTTGCTGTCCATGAAGTGGGCATTTGAGGAGTGGCGTCATTGGCTCGACGGTGCTAAGCATCGTGTGGTGGTCTTGACTGATCACAAAAATCTGATGTATCTCGACTCTGCTAAACGCCTGAATCCTAGACAGGCCCGTTGGTCATTGTTTTTCTCCCGTTTTGACTTTGTGGTCTCGTATTTACCAGGTTCAAAGAATGTGAAGGCTGATGCTCTTTCAAGGAGCTTTGTGCCTGACTCTCCTGGAGTCGCAGAACCAGTTGGTATTCTTAAAGAGGGAGTAATCTTGTCAGCCATTTCTCCGGATTTGCGACGTGTGTTGCAGAGATTTCAGGCTGGTAGACCTGACTCTTGTCCACCTGACAGACTGTTTGTTCCTGTTAAATGGACCAGCAGAGTCATTTCTGAGGTTCATTCCTCGGTGTTGGCAGGGCATCCGGGAATTTTTGGCACCAGAGATTTGGTGGCTAGGTCCTTTTGGTGGCCTTCCTTGTCACGGGATGTGCGGTCATTTGTGCAGTCCTGTGGGACTTGTGCTCGAGCTAAGCCTTGCTGTTCTCGTGCCAGCGGGTTGCTCTTGCCCTTGCCTGTCCCGAAGAGGCCTTGGACACACATTTCCATGGATTTCATTTCAGATCTTCCGGTGTCTCAGGGCATGTCTGTCATCTGGGTGGTATGTGATCGCTTTTCCAAGATGGTCCATTTGGTATCTTTGCCTAAGCTGCCTTCCACTTCCGATCTGGTTCCTTTGTTCTTTCAGAATGTGGTTCGTTTACACGGCATTCCTGAGAATATCGTGTCTGACAGAGGATCCCAGTTTGTTTCCAGGTTCTGGCGATCCTTTTGTGCTAAGATGGGCATTGATTTGTCGTTTTCGTCTGCCTTTCATCCTCAGACTAATGGACAAACGGAGCGAACTAATCAAACTTTGGAGGCTTATTTGAGGTGTTTTGTTTCTGCGGATCAGGATGATTGGGTGACCTTCTTGCCGTTGGCTGAGTTTGCCCTTAATAATCGGGCTAGTTCCGCTACTTTGGTCTCGCCATTTTTCTGCAACTCTGGTTTCCATCCTCGTTTTTCCTCGGGACATGTGGAGCCTTCTGACTGTCCTGGGGTAGATTCTGTGGTGGATAGGTTGCAGCAGATTTGGAATCATGTGGTGGACAACTTGAAGTTGTCACAGGAGAAGGCTCAGCGTTTTGCCAACCGCCGCCGCGGTGTGGGTCCCTGACTTCGTGTTGGGGATTTGGTATGGCTGTCTTCTCGATTTGTTCCTATGAAGGTCTCCTCTCCTAAATTCAAGCCTCGCTTCATCGGTCCTTACAAGATATTGGAAATCCTTAATTCTGTGTCCTTTCGCTTGGATCTTCCGGTGTCGTTTGCCATTCACAACGTGTTCCATAGGTCTTTGTTGCGGCGGTACGTTGTACCTGTGGTTCCTTCTGTTGAGCCTCCTGCTCCGGTGTTGGTTGAGGGCGAGTTGGAGTACGTGGTGGAGAAAATCTTGGATTCTCGTCTCTCCAGACGGAGGCTTCAGTATCTGGTCAAGTGGAAGGGCTATGGTCAGGAGGATAATTCCTGGGTGGTTGCCTCTGATGTGCATGCGGCCGATTTAGTTCGTGCCTTTCACGCTGCTCATCCTGATCGCTCTGGTGGTCTTGGTGAGGGTTCGGTGACCCCTCCTTAAAGGGGGGGTACTGTTGTGAATTAGACTTTTTTGGCTCCCTCTTGTGGTCACCAGTGGTATGACTCTGAGATTGTCTTTCCCTAGTTTGGCACCCACCTGGGTCGTTAGTCCAGGGGTGTTGCTATATGAACTTCCTGAATTCTTGGTCTGGTGCCTGGCATCGTTGTAATCAGTCCTTTCTGTTTGCTCCTGTCTGCTGGTCCTGGTTCATGCAAAATTAAGCTAAGTCCTGCTTCCTTGTTTTTTGGTAATTTGTATTGCTCTTATTTTTTGTCCAGCTTGTACTAAATGTGATTCCTGATTTTGCTGGGAGCTCTAGGGGGCTGGTATTCTCCCCCCGGGCCGTTAGACGGTTCGGGGGTTCTTGAATATCCAGCGTGGATATTTTTGATAGGGTTTTTGCTGACCGTATAAGTCATCTTACTATATTCTGCTATTAGTCAGTGGGCCTCTCTTTGCTAAATTCCTAGTTCATTCTTACGTTTGTCTTTTCTTCTTACCTCACCGTTATTATTTGTTGGGGGCTTGTATCCAACTTTTGGGGTCTTTTCTCTGGAGGCAAGAAAGGTCTATCTTTTCCCTTCTAGGGTTAGTTAGTTCTCCGGCTGGCGCGAGACGTCTAGAACCAACGTAGGCACGTTCCCCGGCTGCTGCTATTTGTGGTGCTAGGATTAGCTATACAGTCAGCCCAGTTACCACTGCCCTATGAGCTGTTTTTTTGTGTTTGCAGACTTGGCATTTATTGCAGAGACCCTCTGCCATTGGGGTCATAACAGTGCTGTGCCCTGTTAACCCCACAGGAGTTCACAGCTAACTGCTGAGCTGAAAACAGTCTGTGTTCACGCAAACATACAATCTCCTCACCGGAGGAGCTGATATTCTAGGGGCTTATTTCAGCCGGGGCCCTAAATCCACGCACACAATCTCCTCGCTGGAGGTGCCGGCATTCTAGGGGCTTATTTCAGCCAAGTCCCTGAACACACATAAATGTGACCACACTGGCTCATGCACATAACAGATTTGATACTAGCGCATGGCCGTGCGGCCATGCGAACCCTTTATAGCTGCAGCAGGTACATGACCTTCCAAGAAGGACCAATGAGAGGCTACCACAGAGCCTGAGCACCTTCAGGACCTTCCTGGAGGACCAATGGGTTTTGCTGCAGTATCAAAAAATGTGACCCTCGACCTCCAATAAGAGATCTCACCCTGGGCATGCTCAGAAGGTGAAAAGCAGGACTTAGTCCCAAAAGCGTCTGCTCGCCGCTGCCCAGCACTGGTCTTAATGGCAGAACCTGGAAGAACAGCAGTAACCAGGTGCAGAGTATCTGCCTGAGTCAGACGCTGGGACCGACGTCTCCGCTGAGCAGGCTCCACTGAGGCTGGAGAAGGATGGGAGACTGCAGTGGAGATGGCTCAATATTCTCCCTGTGCAGAGGCGGGAACTCGACACCTAACACACATGTCAATGTGCTTGAGTGTACGCAGATGGGGCATGGCCTTGCGGGTAGGAGCAGTTGGCAAGGCAGGGTCCTTCGCTGGCAGTGTCCACCTCTGTGCCAATATACTAGTATCTGATTACATTGGGGAAAAGCCTTTAGGTATCAGGTCTTGGCACGTCTACAACAACAACACTTATAAGTGAGTTTTTGGAAGAGCTACATAAAATTCCAATATGGGAATTGCTGTATTGTATGATGTTTATGGCGTAGAGTGTATGATTTATGCTGTACATGATTCTCTTTCTTACTTTTACTAAAACTATATTTCTGTTCTAGTAAAAGCTAAGGTCATTCTTTAGCTCTCACAATTTGTGACGTTTCTTGCCCATCCTTTTTGGATAGATACATTCATAAAGTTGCCCACAAGCCATGGATCTCCTTTGTGTGATTCTGTTGCAGATTAACTTTTGTCACAATGAATTGTAAATAGCCTCTCGGGATTGGAGCTGAAGATATAAATGCTCTATATCAAGAATAATCTCCTTTTACAATGCACTAACCCATCACAGTCCCATTACCTAATCTACTTTCAACCATGAGGTCGCGGAATTGCTTTTTTATTAGTGTTATCTTTATTTCGTTATACATTTCAGTGTGCACTGTCAAGTCTCCACCATTATATTGTGAAATTACTGTAATCCATTTGTACAATTGGTTGCAATTTCCTCCACTTTAGTCCTGATATTTACTTATTCTTTGCACATGTTCCCAGTCACCTAAATGAACAGTGTCAAGAAAGTAGTGCTAAGTTCACTCGTGCTCACATATGTGAGGGATTAATAATCATGAATGCTCATTTTTAGGATATTCTCTCCTTTGTGGACCCCCCAAATATGACACTTGCTCTGGCTGATAAGGCTAGCTATGATTACTCGGCTTTACATTTCTTTCTAGAAAGAAAATTTCTCATTGACATGGAATTTCTATCTGGCAGTGATAACAATTGGAGCTGTCATGAAAGTCATGACCACCAGTTTGTAAAATACATCAACTATCTGTTTCCTTGCCTAATCTTTCAGCTATTTCATGGGAGTCAAATCAACAAATTGTTTTATAATTGGGTATACTTTAGAATGACTCTGATATATGTGGTGTAACACTTTCTGTTGACATTAATCTGCAGCAGCATTAAACTCAGTATTTTCATTGTGATGTAAAGTTTTCTTTCAGAGCCTTCAAAGTTGACCGATAGGTTTTTCTATTAGCTTTTCCATTCTCTCTTTCTGTTTTTAAATTAGATTACGTAAGTAAATATACATGTAGATATCATTAATTGTAGTTTTATGATGAAGACAGAACCAGTTTCAAGCATTTATCACCTTTGCAAAGCAAGGTCAGACTTTTTTCCAAGAACACTGTGGCAGAAATCAATTTAATTCAAAATCTTAATTAAAGATTGCTTATATAGAATCTAAAAATCAGCCCCCCCAAAAAAATATACTACACGGTAAAGCATGATTTACTCTTTATTAATAAATATGTAGAAAACTCATGATTTGTGATATGAAATTAAACAACCACTAACAGGACAATACAGTGGAAAGACCCCCTAAAAAATCCCCTAAAAACTTTGGAGGAAGTCCCAAGCCTAGGCATAACCATGCATAATATAAGCACCCAAGTTTGATGCACAGATAAATCCTTAGATGGAATCAATGATAGAAAGCAGTGTTACTGAGAGCAATAACCAAAGCATAAACCAATAAGTAAAAAGCTTCACATGTAGCACTATCCTAATTATTACCTGCGGTCATAGTGGGTCGGGAGTTGGGCAAGCCGCACAAGCACCTACGTACGTGTTTCACTTCTTCAGCTTTCAGTTTATATTTATCTACTTCTGCTGTGTTAAACCAGGCCATGGTATTTCACGGTAGGTAGAAGAAAGGTCAACTTTGCCCATTTTGTAAGTACTTATGAGATTTTATAGGATAGAGTATTAGATTAAAGGGGTTGTCCGATCTTAAGATACAAGTCTGCAGTCACTCTATGTGACTGCAGACTTATGAATCCTCACATCATGCGCACTACACACTGAGAATTCGCCAGTGTTCAGAGCAAGCAGTTATATGACTGTAAGTATGAGATTTGTGTACTTCCTACCACATTACAACTAGACTGTGTACAACCTCACTAAATACACTTGCATTGATCAAGGCTGCACCCAAATAGTTGGCATGTGACCGCATGTATGCAAATCACATACTTGCGGTTACGGTCCCGCCGTGCTGGCATCGGAAGATCGTCACAGTTCATGCAATGTGAGGATTCTCAAGTCTGCAGTCCCATAGAGTGACTGCAAACATGTAGCTTAAGACTGGATAACTCCTTTAAGGTATGTATAAACATGTACAGACAAATATCGGAATGTTTTTGTCTAAGGTGTTTAGTGATATGGTAAAGATGTCTTCATTTGACTAAGGTGCAAAGAATCATAGGTTAAAAAAGACAAATGTCCCTCAAGTTCAATTAATTGCTAATGTAGATTTAGAGCAAGCCAAAACAACCACAATGTTACAACTGATATATTTTATGGAAGCACTACAAAATATAGAAAAACTGAATAAATGCCAGGATCAGTAAGCCATGTAAGCAATCCAATACACATAACTTGTAAAATTCTATTATCGTAGAAAGGTATTTACCAACTGTGAATTCATCTGGCAGAGAGTTTAATGATCTCACTGCTCTTACAGAAAAGAATCTATGTTAATAGAGAAAACTTCTCTCTATGATCTTCCATAGATAAAGAGATAGGTCATGGTCAGACTGGCGCATTTCACAATGCACATATGGACTGCAATGCCTGGCTAATCGCAGGTCTCCTGACCCAAACTTACAGCCTGATAGACACATATGAGGCCGTACGTTTGATCGTGAGACCTGCAGCCATTATATCAGTATACCCACCAAGAAATATGCCCATTTGAACCCAGCCATAAGCAGACCAAATTATCTGAAATGGAATATACAAATATACAACAGATTGGCACTGCTACCTACTTGACCAAGCTACAAGAAGATTATGGCTTCTGGACTTGTCTTTGGCATGACCATTCAAATGAGCTTCCAATCATTCAAAAAAAGAAATAATTGATTGTAATACATTTTTTCTCTTAACTAGGTGGGAAATTGGAAACTGGAGCTCATGCAGTTTAACTTGTGGAGTGGGATTACAAACCAGAGATATATTTTGCTCCCATCTCCTATCACGAGAGACAAATGAAACTGTGGTCTTAGGCGATGACTTCTGCAAACAACCTAAACCAACTTTGGTGCAGGCCTGTAATCGCTTTGACTGTCCGCCAGCATGGTACCCTGCAGAATGGAAACTGGTAAGACTAAAAGGCTTAATAGTTTAATTAGAATTATCTAATGGTAAAATATACTTATCGTATAACCCTACTTGGGAACTTGGCAAGCTATAATGTGTTTAAAGTGTATGTGTATGTGTATATAAATATATATACACTGCTCAAAAAAATAAAAGGAACACTTAAACAGTAGAATATAGCTCCAAGTAAATCAAACTTCTGTGAAATCAAACATCAAACTGTCCACTTAGGAAGCAGCACTGTTTGACAATCAATTTCACATGCTGTTGTGCAAATGGAATAGCCAACAGATGGAAATTATTGGCAATTATCAAGACACACTCATTAAAGGAGTGGTTCTGCAGGTGGGGACCACAGACCACATCTCAGCACCAATGCTTTCTGGCCGATGTTTTGGTCACTTTTGAATGTTGGTTGTGCTTTCACACTCGTGGTAGCATGAGATGGACCCTACAATCCACACAAGTGGCTCAGGAAGTGCAGCTGATCCAGGATGGCACATCAATACAAGCTGTGGAAACAAGGTTTGCTGTGTCTGTCAGCATAGTGTCCAGAGGCTGGAGGCGCTACCAGGAGACAGGCCAGTACACCAGCAGATGTGGAAGGGGCCGTAGGAGAGCAACACCCCAGCAGCAGGACTGCTACTTCAGCCTTTGTGCAAGGTGGAACAGAAGCACTGCCAGAGCCCTGCAAAATGACCTCCAGCAGGCCACAAATGTATGTGTCTGTACAAACGGGTAGAAACCGAATCCATGAGGATGGTCTGAGTGCCCAATGTCCACAGATGGGGGTTGTGCTCACAGCTCAAGACCGTGCAGGATGCTTGGCTTTTGCCACAAAAGACCAGGATTGGAAAATTCGCCACAGGGGCCCTGAACTCTTCACAGATGAAAGCAGGTTCACATTGAGCACATGTGGCAGATGTGACAGAGTCTGGAGACACCAGGGAGAGCGATCTGCTGCCTGCAACATCCTTCAGCATGACCGGCATGGCAGTAGGTCAGTAATGGTGTGGGGTGGCATTTCTTTGGAGGGCTGCACAGCCCTCCATGTGCTCGCCAGAGGTAGCCTGACTGCCATTAGGTACCGAGATGAGATCCTCAGACCCCTTGTGAGACCATATGCTGGTGCGGTTGGCCACACACACTACTGAGCATCATTTCCTTATCTTGAGGCATTTCCACTGAAGTTGGATCAGCCTGTAACTTCATTTTCCACTTTTGATTTTGAGCATCATTCCAACTCTAGACCTCCGTGGGATATTAGTTTTGATTTACGTTGATCATTTTTAGGTTTTATTGTTCTCAACACATTCCACTATGTAATGAATAAAGATTTACAACTGGAATATTTCATTCAGTGATATCTAGGATTTGGGATTTTAGTGTTCCCTTTATTTTTTTGAGCAGTGTACATTGTGGTAAAACGACTCACTCGGCTGCTTAAAGAGGTGGTCAGAGAAACACTTTCCATTTAAGTTTTTCAGCTGGTTTATTTAAAAAAACCTACTTCATAAACCAGTCCAAACACGGCCCTTCTGGCATAATGGGAAAACAAAGTCACATACAGTACAGTGTGTGTGGCTGCAGGGATCCGCCCGCTCACGGAAAAAAAACGTTCAGTGTTCACAGTTTACACAAGCACAACACTGGAGATCTCATCTCCAGACACATCAAACAGTCCAAAGGCACCACATTTATCTTCTGGACCACACCTTGGGGTGGAGATATGGTGAACAGCCTCCCAACCACTCTTCACCTGTGTGCAAAACCTAGCCCTTAATATGGCCGATTAATTCCTCTCTGCGCATGGAGTGCTGGAGCATTTTTACAGGTTCAGGCTAACATCCTCAGTGACACATATCTCCCCTGCAGTATTTTACCAGTGACAGTCTTACTATATATATATATGTTCTTAATAAATGTCATCCAATAACACTCTCTTCTCCAGCTCTGCAGATTCTCTTTTAGTTTTGGTGTGACACAAAAAACAGTTTCCTTTTTTGACACATTACCAGTGCTATGGGTGAAGGTGGTTGTTTGGCTGACTGATTAAAGCGATATTGCCATTTCATGAATTTAGCGCATATCCACAAGTTGTGGCATAAGTTAGATGTGGATATTACCATTGGGACCTGCATGTATCTCAAAAATGGGCCCCTGATGTGTGCTGGTGTCATTGCAGAGGTGGCTTTGAATTCTCATTAATTTGTATAGGAATGTCAGCCACCTCTCCACTGAAAGCAGTGAATAGTGAGATCCTGTTCATAATATACAGTAGATACAGGTTCCTTTGGTACGGCATTTATGACATATTCACCAGATATGCCATACAAGAAGGAAATGCCCCTTTACTTTTAATAGCTTAGTCAGTCTCTACTTACCAAGGTTAAGAAGGGAGAAGGGGCAGACTTACCTATTGAAATGAGCTAGCCAATAAACCTCATACACATGACCAGTCACATGCCGACATCTAAAGATATCTACTGCTTCATACCCATGCCAAAAGTAGAGCTGTCAGTGGCACTGATATTGGGACATCAGTGCACGTTTTTTGATGACAGAATATGTGTATGTGTTGTATGTAGTTAATTTTTAAACATCTAAAAAAAATGTTTCTACGTTTTAAGGGAGTTTTTCAGCCTAAACCAACCGTATAAATAAAGTGCATAACCTTGTTGCCCCCATAAGGGCCTCTTGTGTTCAAATCACTGACTTAATTACTCTGCAAAATTATAGTTTAATAAAACATTGTAATTAAGGTACTTGGTGCATCCATGGAGTTGCCAAGAGGCTCATTGCACTAAACAACTTACTAGTTTTGTATGTACCTGCCTCCCTCAATGGTGATTGACAGCACTGGAAAGCTCAATCAAGCCAGAGTAATTAATCACCAGTGAGGGAGATGCAACATGCAAAACCAGTGGGTACATCAGTGCAGTGAGACATTCAGCCACACCAAGGGTGCACCGAGCACCTGATTAGTATATTTAAATAAACTTCAGTTTCTGTAGAATGGAGGCACCGACACTAATAGGTTCCATTTTTATATCTACAATGTTCCCTACAAGACTTTGTGCTTAGTTTATACCATAGGTTCTGGCCAACAGGCTCCTTTTAATTTATTCACAAACTTACTTTTATCAAAATCCTTAGTGAACGAACAATTTAATAAGCCAGAGAAACAAATCTTTGAACTATTCAGTAGCCTGTTTTTAACTAGTTGAAGATATTTTTTGGTAACTAAGGATTAGAAATCCCTTTCTCCTGTTAGCTATCAGAAATCAAACTGCAGGTGTTACAGCTCATTAAAAGAGTTGTCCAGATTAATAATTTCAACCATTGCTGGAACGGTGCCGCCACACGAGGTGAGCATAGATTGTTTCCTTATGTTAGGTCATCAATATTTGATCGGTGGGGGTATCATACCTGACACCCCCGCCGATCAGCTGTTCCTAGTAGCAGCGGTGGCCAAAAGTGCTCAGCTGTGCACAGCACACCTCCATCAATTGTACTGTACATGTGGCCCTTATCCAAAACGGCACCAGGAACACCTAACCCGTGGATGGGGTGTCCATTGCACCCCCACCAATGAGATATTGATGACCAATCCTAAGAATAGGCCATCAGTACAAAAGTCTAGGAGAAAACCCTTTAAGTTGAGGTTTTCCCGTACTCGACAACCTCTTTAACATTGTTACAACAAATGTTAAAAAAAGATATATTGATGTTATCCATTTTTCTTTTCACTTTTAAATATTTTATAATGTCTATTTTACTCACTCTGAAGACAGAATAAAATCTCAAATATAGGCTAAAAATGTATCACTCTTCTCTTTTTATCTTAAAATTATTTAAATGTAAAATCCCCACAAGCAGGTGAAAGACCACACCTTAACCAATTTTACTACAAAGAATTCTAAATGAAATTCTGAAACTCTACTTAAAGAATTGAATAACTAGGAGAAAGAAAAAAAAAGCCTGGATGAGTTTAAAAGCTTTCTATTTTTTTGGCAGTTGAGTTTATTATAATCAAAGCTTATATCCTTCAAGTTGATAAAGAAGAAGCAGCATAAATTTAAAGCTCTATTTATTTAAAGATGGCTAGTTCTTGTGATCACGCCAGCAAAAAAGCTCATCTTGTTTTCAGCAGCTTTTTTTTATAGGGGAAGCCACTCTGCCAAAAATGACACAAAACAGAAAAAATGACTAAGTTAACTTTTGTCAGTGCAAACTGTTAACGGATGGCAGGATCGAGTAGATAGGAAGTTTTTCAGACATTACTGTTATTGTTTTACATTATACGGAGTCCCAAAAGTATTTAAAGGAATAATTTTATTAGAAATTATAGGGACTCTATCAGTTTAGTTGTGCTGCATAACGTAGTGAAATGCATACTGATTTCAGCGATATGTCACTTATGTGTTAATGTTCAGCAGTTTTTGAGAACTTACCGTATTTCGCGGACTATAAGACGCACCGGACCATAAGACGCACCCCAAATTTGGGGTGAAAATTGCAGAAAAAAAGATTTTTTATAAGATGGGGGTCCGTCTTATTGTCCGAATTTACAGTATCTTACCTGTGGGCTGGTGGTGGCAGAGCAGGGTCACAGGAGGCATGGTGTCGGCAGAGGTGGGGTGAGGCGGTACGGCGTGCACCTGAGCAGGGTCCCTTCCTGCTTAGGTGGGCGACGCCACGGCCTGGTGTCCATGGGAGGGTGGCAGCAGTGGTTACCGGCAGAGGTGTTGGGATGAGGAGGCACAGTGAGAGGTATGGCGTTAGAGGGGTCCCTTTCCCCGGTGAGGTGATGCAGCAGCCCGGTAATGCAGCAGAGCCGGGTGAATCCTGTTGTTACCGCGGTGGCAGAGGTGTGGAGACGAGGAGGCGCAGTGAGCGGGGTCCCTTTCCCTGGTGAGGTGATGCAGCAGCCCCGGTAATGCAGCAGAGCCGGGTGAATCCTGTTGTTACCGTGGTGGCAGAGGTGTGGAGATGAGGAGGCGCAGTGAGCGGGGTCCCTTTCCCCGGTGAGGTGATGCAGCAGCCCCGGTAATGCAGCAGGGCCGAGTGAATCCTGTTGTTATCGGTGTGCGCGGCCATCTTCCTGAAGCCGCGCGTTCGCAGATGGAGCTCTGCTGCCCGGGGCTTCAGGAAAATGGCCGCCGCGATCCCCATCTGCGCACGCGCGGCATCCCGCGGCCATTTTCCTGAAGCCCCGGGCAGCAGAGCTCCATCTGCGAATGCGCGGCCTCAGGAAGATGGCCGCGCGCACCGATAACAACAGGATTCACCCGGCCCTGCTGCATTACCGGGGCTGCTGCATCACCTCACCGGGGAAAGGGACCCCGCTCACTGCGCCTCCTCATCTCCACACCTCTGCCGCCACACCTCTGCCGCCGCACCTCTGCCGCCACGGTCCACGGTAAGCCTGCATTGCGAATATAAGACGCACCCCCCATTTCCCCCCCTTTTTTTGGAGGGAAAAAGTGCGTCTTATATGCCAAAAAATACGGTACGTTTAATATTTTTGCAGCTCTGAGGCATTGAGTCCCATGTATTCAAGATATGCAAACTAATTGTGGGCTACAGTCACTGATTGACCACTTTGTTGTCTCTATTATTGCAAAAGACTGAGAGCTGTTATTAGTCAGCAAGAGGGCAGGGGAGTCTGCATTTCATCTGCCACGGGGATACCGCGACAAGAGGGACCATAGGATTGTGGCGTCTGGCTACACGAACCCCTGTACTGATTAGATCTGCTTCACCTTCCCATTAGCAGTGCAGGCTTTCCTTGCTCTGTTACTGCAAGGGTTAGTCAGTTCTGTCTATCTCCTGGAGCTCTCAGTCCTGAATTATTTCAGCTATTCTGTGTTGGCCACTCCCCTGGTGTATATATGCTTACCACCTGCACTTGGGAATTGCCAATGATAGCTCATACTTCCTGGTTTGGAGTTGAAGGAGAGTTAAAAATTAGTATCAGTCGGTTGGTGTTGTTTTCAGATTTCTGCGTGGTTTTGGTTTCTATGTTTATCCTAATCCTCTTCCCATTTGGTTTGTCCCGCCTACTGTTCCCTTGCTTTCCACTTGATTGTTTTGTGAGTGTATTTGTGTGATTGTGGTTTTCTTTTATCGCTGTCTGTTTTCCCTGTCTGTCAGGTTTTTGTTAATCTATACACTTCAGTCGCATACATCCGTATGTAGGGGGATTAAACAGTTAAGCATGCATATAGGAGCATAGCAAGGTATGAGACACCGGCATCCCCACTATCAGGGGTATTGTAGGCAACAGGGATAACCTAGATTCCTCCTTGCTTGAGGGACAGCGAAGGAGCCATTTGCCCCTAGAAATTCTTATACAGCATCGTGACACCATGACTACATCAGTTTTCTCCGTTACACTGGACTGCTATTTGGCACTGAAAAGATTAAGATCTAATTTTTTAAACATTATTGAACATTATCACATAAGGTCCCTGATATCAGTGCAGCTGTCACTTATTTTTTCTGCCCTCAGACAGCAGCAAAACCAAACTGAAAAGTTCCCTTTAATAAGCAGAAGGTATGACTGACTCACATATTATTTAGCTTAAACTAACTTGAGCGCTGAATCAATCAAAAACTAATATGGTATAGCTTTAACCCTAAGGCATGGAAAATGACTGGAGTCATCCCAACAGAAAATAGTTAGTAATATATGTAATGATGGAATTTTTCCATCTACAGTGAGACCACTATATACTCACAACATCTACAGTTATTTTTTTTAAATGTCCATTCTTTGCTAACCCATTCTTACAAGAAAAAGAAATGTTAAAACCTAATTGTAATGGAATATTGATCTCACTTGTACGTCTCATTTGTTGTCTGAATACCGTAAAATAGTCATATAAGAAACCTTCTAATTGTGGGATGCAGCATGATTTACACAATATTACCGTATGCTTTCAGATGTTTTACTCATTCTTTTACAGTATACTCAATTGACATAACTGATAATTGACAGCTTTGGTTAGCTCACTTGTATGTTTTATAGCCTGGAGTCTCCCTGCTGTGGACTCAAATGGTTATGCTCTCATCTCATACTGTGCTGCTGCTACTTTGGATGTGCACATATTCTATATATTTGTTGGCTTTAGTAACTTTGGAGGTAGTATCAGGATGTCACATGCCATTTAAAATTAATTTTCATTGGTCTTAGCTACAGACCACAAATTGTCACTTGCTGTACCGATATGGAAAAGCTTTATCTACACTTCACATATTGTGCATTTGCTTCGTCTGGGCAGGGCTCTGCCCATTCCAGTTTGGCTGCTGCACACTGCTGTTCTTCATGTCAGGCTTTATAAATGGTTCAGCAATCCTCCATGACATCATCTCCCTAGGCCTTTTAAGGTATGTGCACACGTTGCAGATTTGCCTGTGGAATTTTCTGGGCAGATTCTGCATCTCTTGGCAGAAAACGCAGTTAAAAATCCACGCGTTTTTGATGCAATTTGGTCCGGATTTTCATGCATTTTTGTCAGCTAAATAAAGATATATTATTTAACAAAAAAAAAAGAATTGTGATGTCATTTCCTTGTCCAACCTCTTCTTTTACATACTCCATTGAAGAATAATGTTTATACACACAGATAGATCTATAGATAGATAGACCTATAGATGGATAGATCTATTTATCTATCTATCTATAGATCTATCTATCTATAGATAGATCTATAGATAGATGAATAGATATATCTATAGATAGATAGATAGTACCTATCCCGATGTTTAGTAATAAACATAATAAAATTGTACATAAAGAGTTAAATAAAGACACATACACACAAAATATGTGTTAGGCCGGGGTCACACGTGCGAGAAACTTGCACAAGTCTCACACCTTTGTACCCGGCACTGCCGCTGACACTCGGACCGGAGCGTTCAGCTGCATAGAAATACATGTAGACGCACACTCCAGTCCCGAGTATCGGCGGCAGTGCCAGGTATTGAGGTGCGAGACTCGTGCGAGTTTCTAGCAAGTGTGATCACAGCCTTAAACGCAATATCTGTTTAATTTAAAAAAAATTTGAAAAAGAAATGGCGTGGGCTGCCAATACCCATGGAGCTTCCCAAGCTATTAATATCAGCCCGCAGCTGTATATTTAGCCTTTACTGGCTATTAAAATAGAGGTACCCCCCCAAAAAAAAACAACGCGTTGTCCCCATATAGTTAATAGCCAGAAAAGGCTATGCAGACAGCTGCAGACTGATATTCATAGCCTAGGAAGGGGCCATGGATATTGGTCCCCGGCTTCAAACACCAGCTCACAGCCGTACCAGAAATGGTGCATCTCTAAGATGTGCCAATTCCGGCACTTAGCCTCTCTCTTTCCACTGCCCTGTAGTGGTAGCATATGGGGTAATATTTCTGGTGTTGAAGTCACCTTTGTATTGTAAGGTGACATCAAGCCAGCTTAGTAATGGAGAGGTGTCAATAAGACACCTGTACATTACTAATCCTATAGTTGTTAAAAGGTTAAATAAACACACAGCCAGAATAAAATATTTTAATGAAATAAATCACTAAACACATTTTTCCCATATTTATTGTACTGCTATAATCCATGCGACGCCCTCGATCTCCTGCCTGCAAATAAACAATATAATAAACCAACACAAATACTCCCTGTTACGATGTAGTCCATTTAATATCGAGTGTCCCATGACGATCTCCCCTATAGAGCAGTCACATCAGGAGATGTGACTGCTCTATAGTCCTCCCGCGATGCACTGACAGGAGGTAATGGCTCCTGCAGTGCATCACTGAAGAGGTTACCGGAGTTCAGGCTCTCACTTTACGGTAACGCTGCCTGAGAATTTTCTCATTCCAGCATTGCCAGTGACAGCATGAATGAACTCCGGTAACCTCTCTCCTGGCAGCGGAGGATTATCTCTGCTCAGTGCATCGCCGGAAGGCCTTGTAGAACAGTGACATCTCCCAATGTCACTGTTTTACACGGGAGATCGTCATGGGACACTCGTTATTAAATGGACTACATTGGAACAGGGAGTATACTGTTGGTTTATTATTTTATTTTTGTTACAGGAGAACGAGGGCGTCGGGACTAAGTGATTGGTGAGTATGTACTGTATGTTGTATGTTGTTTTTTTTACTATTGAACACATGCATCGTCTGATGGAACTACTGTCCCATCATCGGCAATGCTGTCACTGTCATATGTGACAGCATTCATAGCCCGATGGGAGCAGTAGTCCCATCAGGCAATGCCCGGCTACACAGACCCGCACACACAAACAGAGACACACACAAACACCCGCACATAGACACACACAGACCCGAACACACACATACACGCAGACCCCGCAGACAGACATGCACATAGTCCCCGCCTACACACTCTTCCTCCTCCTGACCTGCAGCTTTTCCCACACACAACTCCGCAGCAAAACCGCAGATCTTTTTAAACCTGCAGTTTTGCTGCGGATTTGACTGAATCAGTGGAAGTCAATTGGTGCAGAAATGCTGCAGATCAGCAAAAAGAATAATCAGCTTACAAACTACAATGGAAACAACTAATTTAATGAAAACCTTGTGTTGTCTTTCTTACAGTTATAGAGGTACCTTTTTCAAACTTAAAATGTCCAAAAGTTTTATCATATGAAAATGAATCATCACTAATTACCCACTGTTGCTCCAGTATTGCCTTCCCAACAGTCTTTGTTGACAAGGCTGCAGTGGTGACATCACATAAGCAAGTAAGCACTGCAGCCAATCACTGAGCTCAGACTTCTCAGGGTGTCTATCTCTGCATGGCCACTAAGCCCAGTGATTGGCTGCAGTCATCATGTACGCTCATTGTGCTTTCAGCAATGCAGCCATGTCAAGAAGGACTGACAGGAAGCAGCGGAAAGTCAGTACCGGAGAAGAGGAATGAAAAAAATGATGATTTTGTCATTTTTGTGCAGATCAAGCTTTTGGACATTTTAAGAAACCAGAACATCCTTGAAGTTACATACTGGTTAGAGACTGGAACCACAAATCCCTAACAAAGTGATTAACCTACTTTTGATAACAATCCGACATATTTGGTGATTAGCAATGTTGGGCCTAGAAGAACAGGTGTGGGCAGCAAATGCAAATCTCACTTTCTATGCAATGGATATTTGGAGGTTTTGCTTTGAGAAAAATGTAGAAGGGAAGCCGCTGGCTGATAGCTTCCACTCCATGCTCCAGTGTATTGTAGAAGTCACATATTTTTACTATACACTGTGTTCCAAATTATTATGCACATAGAGTTTAGGAGTGATAAGGTTAGAATTTTTTTGTTTGTCATTTAAACTCATTGATGGTGATGTGTGTCAGGGCTCTTTATATCACTGAAAGCAATTGCAGATACCTGTGCAAATTAGTTTGGCAGGTGTGTCCAAATAAAGGCAAGACTACTTAAGAAGGCTGTTCCACATTATTAAGCAGCCTACATTTTTTGCCAAAATGGGAAAGAAAAAGGATGTGTCGGCTGCTGAGAAGCAACAAATTGTGGAGTATTTAGGTCAAGGCATGACTACAATCAACATTGCCAAGACACTTCATCGTGATCATCGCACAATCAAGAAGTATGTAGCTGATTGCCAGCACACACGTGTGCGTGCTGATAAGGAAGAATTGAGGACTCTTTCCAACAGGCAATTGCGTAAGGTTAAAAGAGCAGCTGCAAAAGTGCCTTGTCATAGCAGCAGACAAGTTTTTGAAGCTGCTGGTGCCTCCAACGTCCCCAGAACAACAAGATGCAGGGTCCTTCAGAGGTTTGCAGCTGTGTGTAAGCCATCCTGTCGACCACCTCTATCCACTGCAACAAGCAGAAACGGCTCCAGTGGGCCAAACGATACATGAAGACTGACTTCCAAACTGTTTTGTTCACCAATGAGTGCCGTGCAACGTTCGATGGTCCAGATGGATGGAGTGGAGGATGGACACCCCATGAAAACACGGCTAAGGCACCAAAAAGGAGAAGGTGGAGTAATGTTTTGGGCTGGAATCATGGGGAGAGAGATTGTCGGCCCCTTTATGATCCCTGAAGGGGTAAAGATGAACTCCATAATCTATGTGGAGTTTCTAAAACAACACTTCCTGCCATGGTTCAAGAGGAAGAACCGTGCTTTCCGCAGCAAGATCATTTTCATGCATGATAATGCACCGTCTCATGCTGCAAAAAACACATCTGCATCTCTGGCTGCTATGGGCATAAAAGAGGACAAACTTATGGTGTGGCCACCATCTTCCCCTGACCTCAACCCCATTGAGAACTTCTGGAGCATCATCAAAAGGAGTGTCTATGATGGCGGGAGGCAGTTCACATCTAAGCAACAGCTCTGGGAGGGTATTCTGTCCACATGCAAAACAATTGAAGCAGAAACCATCCAAAAACTGACAAATTCAATGGACGAGAGAGTTCAGAAGCTTCTTTTGAACAAGGGGTCCTGCGTGCAAATGTAACATCACCTAGAATAAAGTTTTCACTTGAAAACTGTTTGATTTCATTTTGTAATAAGCTGATAATGCTTATAACTTCACAATTTACCATTTTTTTGTTCAAAATTAAAAAAAAAGGTTGAAAACTCTGCTGTGCATAATAATTTGGAACATGCATTTTGAGTGTTTATTTTTTTTAAAAAGATACTGTTTTCATAGGCAGTTTTTTCCAAAACATTGCAAATATACTAGAATAGTAGATGACTGGAAAATAACAATGACTGCAATTCAGATAGGTAATTTAGAGAAAATATGAGGAAATATTATTTGCATAATAATTTGGAACACAGTGTAAAGCAATGGTTTAATGGTTGGTTGGTGATACTAATGTTTAAATGGCTAAAATCACTTCAATAAATCCAAGAGACCACCTTAAAATGCACAGGAATCCACCAAAAATGCCTCCTTTGGGTAGTATAACATAAACAGCCCCTTTTGTGGTCTGGTTAGCAGGATTGTCCAGACATAATCATGACTGTTGGCACAAAATAAAGCAGCACCTGCAAGTTCAGACTTACTATATGTAGAGGGAAATGAGAAAGTGCTGTATTGAGAATATATTCGGAATTAACCTGTCCTTGATAATTGTTAAAATCTGTATGGGCCACTATAATTTGCAGCCCTAACTGATTATCCACTCATTTGCAGTGCTCACAGTCTTGCGGGGGTGGCGTACATACTCGGGATGTCCTCTGCAAGCAAAGGCTTTCTGATGGCAGCATTCTAGAGCTGCCAGAAACATTTTGTTCACCTCCAAAGCCAACATCTGAAGAAATGTGTGAGAATGAAGATTGCCCACCAGAGTGGTTTTTAACTGACTGGTCTCAGGTATATTCCAAACTGTACTTTCATAATAATAATGTCTTGTGATTTTCTAGTACATTGTTAACAAATATGGCCACGTCTAAAATTCAGTAGAATGGCTTTACGACAAATAGGCTCTGATTCAACAACAGTGAACAATGGCGGCCTTGATAAGGAGGCGTGCTGGAGTGAGAGCTTCCTGATTCATTAAGAGGTGCGACTGCAGTGTGGTGTGCCTTGCCACAAATCCTACTGGAGTAAGATTTTCTAAATTGTCATTAATTGAATGAGCTGTTTTTGCTTTAACACAAAGCTTACTCCAATCAGGAACTGGAGTAAGATGTAAAGTGTGCCACAGCTCATCATAAATTTGATAAGCCGTGGCGTCATGCCGCCACCCTGCCCCAGCTCCACCCATTTTGGCCTAGTTGGTCGAAACTGGCATGAAAAACGCCAAAAGTCTACAAAATACATTTTTGCGCAATTCTAGGTTGCGCGAAAAGCAACTTTTCAAAGCAATTTATGCCAGATTCACTTTGATGAATTGGGGCTTAGCTCTTCATCAGGTGTAGACATAGCCCAATCATGTGAAGATTAGGACATTATATAGGAATATGGGCAATTCAATGTGTAAATTAAATAAAAAGTAAAGGATTGTCAGTAAAGCATGTCATGAGTGACGAAGATTTTTGGCTGAATTGGGCAATTAATTCATTGGTAATCCATTAATATTGTTATTATTAGGGAATGTGAACACATAATGCTTTTAATGTTTTTTTTTTACAATTTTACAATAAACACAGTAAAAATTATTTTTTATGTATTTTTTGGTGCATTTTTTTTGCTGCGAAACCTTTTTGATCTAAATAGGGAAAAGGTGCAGTAAAGATGCTAAAAGAATTGACATGCCAAAACTCTCGAGGAAACGAAACACATCATGTGCGTAAGATAAGATTTTAGAAATCTCATTTGATTTTTCAGTTATTGTAAGGCCGGCGTCACACTGGCGAGTTTTACGGACGTAAGAGCGCAGAAACTACGTCCGTAAAACACGCATTACATACGGCACAATGCTTCTCAATGGGGCTGCTCCTATTAGCCGTATATTACGGTTCAGTATTATACGGCTTTCTACGGCCGTACAAAATCGCAGCATGCTGCGTTTGTCAGCGTATTGCGCAAATAATACGCCAATGAAAGTCTATGGGGCGAGAAAAAAAAGGATTCCACACGGACCAGCAGTGTGACTTGCGAGAAATACGCAGCGGTGTTAGTGAAAAGTCGGTAATTCAATTGCCGGCTTTTTCCTTCTCCTTCACAAACCCGACATGATATGAGACATGATTACATACAGTAAACCATCTCATATCCCCATTTTTTTTGCATATTCCACACTACTAATGTTAGTAGTGTGTATGTGCAAAATTTGTGCACTGTAGCTGCTAAAATAAAGGGTTAAATGGCGGAAAAAATTGGCGTGGGCTCCCGCGCAATTTTCTCCGCCAGAGTGGTAAAGCCAGTGACTGAGGGCAGATATTAATAGCCAGGAGAGGGTCCATGGTTATTGCCCCCCCCCCCGGCTACAAACATCTGCCCCCAGCCACCCCAGAAAAGGCACATCTGGAAGATGCGCCTATTCTGGCACTTGGCCACTCTCTTCCCACTCCCTGTAGCGGTGGGATATGGGGTAATGAAGGGTTAATGCCACCTTGCTATTGTAAGGTGACATTAAGCCAGATTAATAATGGAGAGGCGTCAATTATGACACCTATCCATTATTAATCCAATTGTAGGAAAGGGTTAAAAAACACACACACACATGATTAAAAAGGATTTTAATGAAATAAACACAGCGGTTGTTGTAATAATTTATTGTTCTCGCAATCCATTTGCAAACCCTCGCTTGGCTAAATAATAAACGCACAATATACATACCTTCTGATGTCAGATCACGTCCCACGATGTAATCCATCTGAAGGGGTTAACTAATATTACAGGCAGGAGCCCTGCTAAATGCAGCGGTGCTCGTGTCTGTAATCCCCCGGCGAATGAATGAAATGTAGGTCATTGACCTACATTTCCTTCAGTCGCGGTGAGGCGCCCCCTGGTGGATGTCCTCATATGACCTGGAGCGTGGGAAAAAGTTCCCAGGCTGCAGTTCATGAGAACATCCAGCAGGGGCGCATCACTGCGACTCAATGTAAGTATAGATCACTGCTTTCCTTTCAGCACCCGGGGATTACAGGCACGAGCGAGTGGTTTATCGCAGCTCGTGCCTGTAATATTAGTTAACCCCTTCAGATGGATTACTTCGTGGGATGTGATCTGACATCAGAAGGTATGTATCTTGTGCGTTAATTATTTTGCCAAGCGAGGGCCTGGAAATGGATTGAGAGAACAATAAATTATTACAACAACCGCTGTGTTTATTTCATTAAAATCCTTTTTAATAATGTGTGTGTGTTTTTTAACCCTTTCCAACAATTGGATTAATAATGGATAGGTGACATAATTGACGCCTCTCCATTATTAATCTGGCTTAATGTCACCTTACAATAGCAAGGTGGCATTAACCCTTCATTACCCCATATCCCACCGCTACAGGGAGTGGGAAGAGAGTGGCCAAGTGCCAGAATAGGCGCATCTTCCAGATGTGCCTTTTCTGGGGTGGCTGGGGGCAGATGTTTTTAGCCACGGGGGGGCCAATAACCATGGACCCTCTCCTGGCTATTAATATCTGCCCTCAGTCACTGGCTTTACCATTCTGGCAGAGAAAATTGCGCGGGAGCCCACGCCAATTTTTTCCGCCATTTAACCCTTTATTTCAGCAGCTACAGCGCTGAAATTTTTCACATACACACTACTAACATTAGTAGTGTGGAATATGCAAAAAAAAAGGGGATATGAGATGGTTTACTATATGTAAACCATGTCTCATATCCTGTCGGGTTTGTGCAGGAGAATGAGAAACCGGCAATTGAATTACCGGCTGTTCACAGATATCGCGCTGAATGAAATCTAAATACAGAATATATATATGTGTCTCAATGACATATATATATATATATACTGTATATATGTTTTAATGAACATTTGAGCACATAAATCCATTAGATGTCGGTTTTGCAAGCCTGCGCGAAAATCTCGGATTACATACGGAGGATGCCATGCGCAAAATACGCTGACACACCCTGCCTACGGATCAATATTTTGGGAACATTTCTCCGTATTACGGCCATAGTACAGACGTATAATACGTGGCGTATTGTCTTACGCCAAGTGTGACGCCGGCCTAACTCATTGATTTTTCTGCTTTCTGTTTTTCCTCCGCCAAAAAAGGGGGGCAGAAAAAAAAACAGATCAAAAATGCTTTGTGTGAACAAGCGCTCATTGTGATTGCACAACAAGTTCAACTTGTATTTGAAGATGTTTATCAGCTTTATCAGATAATTCATATATTTATTTCACTATACGGATTTAAAATCTAAAAGTGACTAAATCATCAGCTTTTATGGATTTTTCTTGCTGTGATTTTTTTTGGGGAAAAAATTGTAAACATATCCAAAATGACAACACAATTACAAAGTGTGAATGCGGCCTTAAAGTGATGACTTGAAAAGCTGATAATGTGGAATCACTTGTTCCTTTCTAGTGCTCAGTGTCTTGTGGAGACGGAACCCAGATCCAAGGCGCAGCTTGTAGGAAGAAAGTGAAGACTGGGGAATATGTTGTGGTGAATTCATCTATATGTGCTGGATCAGTTCTTCATCAGATGACCCGCCCTTGCATACTTGCACCATGCACTAGTAATATCTATAGCTTTAGAATGACAATTTACCAAGATGTTTTGTATCACATTGTCTATAACAATATTTCTTAACATTATAATTATAAAAGTTTTTTTTACTTCAAAAGGGAGTCCATGGAAATCCCTGTACTGTGCTGGCAACAGAGCAGTAAAGCTTTGAGGTGGGGATGCAATTTGCTTACCCCATTTCCATTGCAGTACATAGGGGTTTTCTAAGATTCACTTGAAGGAAATCTGTCATCAGGTTTTTGCTACCTAATCTGAGAACAGCATTATGTACAGCCGGAGACCCTAATGCCAGCAATGTGTCACTTATTAGGCTGCATGGTGTAGTTTTTGTAATATCATGGTTTTGTCAGCAGGATTAATAAAACTGCTGCTAGGTAGTCTAACCCCGCACCCACCACTGATTGAAAGGTTGTTTCCTGTGGACAGGGTACACATAAAGCTGCCAATCAATGGTGTGGGCGGGGGTATACAGGGCTCAGCATTGAGAGAGAGAACTGGTAGATCTGTAGCAGATAAAATCATTTTTTAATCAAAACTGCAACACTTAATAAAATAAGTGATACATTGCTGGAATCAGAATCTCTGCCCCTACACTATGCTGCTCCCAGGTGGGTTTGGAAAAAATTGGTGACAGATTTCCTTAAAGTCTCAGAATAGATAGATAGATAGATAGATAGATAGATAGATAGATAGATAGATAGATATGAGATAGATACAGTAGATAGATAGATAGATAGATAGATAGATAGATAGATAGATAGATATGAGATAGATAGATAGATAGATAGATATGAGATAGATAGATAGATATGAGATAGATAGATAGATAGATAGATAGATAGATAGATAGATAGATAGATATGAGAGATAGATGTGAGAGATAGTGATGATAGAAAAAATGATAATTTGTGATCGATGAGGGTGTAACATCTGCAACCTCCCACCAATCCTAATAATGAAATACCGTAGCTTAAACTATGGTTTACTCCTGCATACTTTTCTAAATTATCCCTGCACAACACACCTCACATAAATGGGGCCTGTTGCAGTTCCCAGCACAGAGAGTGGCCAGGGTTCTACTGTGCATAGAAAAACAGTGAAGAGGCTTTTGCAATAAATTGATTCTGTGGACCATTTATTCCCAGGATTGTAGGGGTCTTTGAAGTCAATACAATCGCTTTATAAATAATAATAATAACCCTTTCAATTGTCTACCTTTATGAATTAGTATTGTATTTGTTTTTTTATTTTTGTATATTTTACATTTTAGATGTTTTAGTATTGGATATGGCATTATCTGCAGGATGCACAAACTATGAGGTTTTGAATTATAGGGTGGGAGGAAAGTGGGAAAAGTAATTGAAGGAAGAATCAGAGTTTAGGAGAAACGCATCAACTAAATGAAATCCAGTGAGGACTATATTTTGAAATGTAAATAATCTGAAGATTAGGTTGAGTGCATGCAGTTTTTAACAATTACTCTAAGTTTTACAATTGATAATTACCGTATTATATTTTATTGTTTTGTTATCTTTATATTCAGGTTTTGTGCCCTAAATATTGCTATTTTTTTGTTTTTAAGGACAACGGCTTGGTCAGAAAACGAACCCTCAAATTACAGGTCTGAGAAAATTATATATCCAAACAAGAAAGCAGAAGAAGTTACAGTTTGTTGTTGGTGGATATGCATACCTCCTTCCAAAGACCTCTCTAGTGCTTAAATGCCCCGTGCGTCGATTCCGTAAACACCAGATTATATGGGAGAAGGATGGCAAGCATTTGATAAGTTCAGAGCACATTACTGTTGCACCACATGGGTATATCAAAATTCATCACCTCAGATCTTCAGACACAGGAGTGTACACATGTATGGCTGGGCCAAGCCAAGAACATTTTGTTATCAAGCTCGTTGGAGAGAACAATAAAATTATTTCTCAGGCTTCTAGAATAAGAGATGATGAAAATATTAAGAAAATCAAAAAGAATGAGGCCTATAATCGTCCAGAAAAACATCAAACTGCTAATCTATTTAACAGAAGCAAGACTGAAAAACAAATTCAAGTCTCGGATGCAAGTAGTCATTATGATAATATAATCTCAAGGCTACTAGCCTTAAAACCTTGGTCGGAATATTATGTTGATCCTGCTGAACCTCAAGAGTCATTTGAAAGGAACATCTCCTCAGAGGAGGACCATCTTGTGGAGCAGTCTTTACCAAACACTGTGGTCATTGACATCAAGCGCGTAGATGATATCATTCGGTCTTTGTCTCAACAACCCGTCGAACTCCATGACAACAACAGCAAATACCTGTTATCTCAATTAGCCCATGAGTTAGCAAGGAGCTATCTAGAAAACCATGAACCACCTGTTTTCAAAGCAGAACATAAACAGCTTAGCCCTGGAAGATCAGAGCATTCCTTTTACAAACCTGTTTCTGGTTTCTCCAGTTCTTGGAGATCATCATCAGTGGAGTCAGAAGTAGTAGAACCTCATGAAATAATTCCAGATCATTCTTTAAGGAAACCAGTAATTCGTAGAAAAATATCGGCTGCTCAACATTTTTCCGCTTCGGAAGTTGTAACCCATATCGGACAGACAGTGGCATTGGCTAGTGGAACACTCAGCGTACTTTTGCATTGTGAAGCTGGTGGAAACCCCACACCAGTTATTAGCTGGGCTAAGAATGGAGAAGAAGTAAAATATAGTAACAGGTAAGAAACCTGTATATAAATTGCTTAGAATGGTGTTTTATAGTATAGTACTATAGTCGCTTCATTGGTGATTAGTCAACATATTTTAGGGTCGCTCTGACCCGTTTGTCAGGACCCTGGGATGCATCGACTAATTTTTACCAATAACGCTTCTGTTTTCATAAATTGTGGCACGGGAATCTCTATTTTTATCTTTATATCCTGCACAGGATATATGAATGGAACAAGGTTCTGGCACGAGAAGCACCAGCAACAGCTCCAGGCTGTTACTTTCACCACTGGTGGACCCAGACAGAAAAGGGCCCCTGTGGAACAACAATATATGGGGCCTTTGCAGTCCAATAGCTCATCATAATGCACAATGCCACCTGCTGTGGAGGTGGAAATGGGCACCAATGATATCCTGCTTATCGATGTGTTGTGTCCCATACATGACTTCACAAGGTGAACGGCCCAACATTGGGGGATCCACAGGGATTCACGAACAACCTTGATTCAAATGGTGTTGTCCTATGAATAGCTGTTTTTACACCCAAATGTATAGGTAATGCTTTTGGAGGACAGACAATAAACCCAGATATTATTATAGGTTGTACCTAAGAAGGAGAATTTAAGAGCCTTTAGAAACTGTACTCTACGAAACCAGTTACCTGTTTTGGCTGACATTTATGTCATATTAATGCTACACATGCTTTAGGTATCATGAAATAGGGCAAGATTATAGGCAGAGATCTGCATTTTTGTCTCCCTCTCCCCCATTACTTTTTCTGTTTGATAAAGTAATTACTTGTTGAATTTTTTTAGTTGAAAAAAGCCAAACTATTTGAAAATATTCCAAATATAGTTGAAATATATGTATAATAATATATACATATGTGTAACATTATCAAACAGTGCAAAGTTAGTAAAATGCAAAAAAATATTATACCAATGTAGTGTTTCATTCATTGTCGATCATTGATGTCATACAGTGTTAAGAGGTCAGATGACAGATTCAGAGAATAGGTTTCATGTAACAGGAACTCTAGAAATCCTCCCATTTTGCTTTATTAAACATGATTTGCATCTCTTATCACAGGATCCTTCTGAAGTCAGATGATTCCCTGGAGATATTAGAACCAGTTGAAGCTGATGTTGGCTTCTACACCTGCAATGCCACCAACTCGCTCGGCTCTGCATCAGTGTCAATTGCCATTACTCTTGCAGGTAGGTGATTAATGCATGTGCTCTTCCTAAAGACTTAGAAATAGCTTTCCACTGACCCTTGCAGAAGTAGGTTAATTTGATTGTGATATATGCCTTTTTTCTGCACTTAGGTTGTGTGAGCCGTACTGAAGGGAAAGGAAAGCTTTCTGACCGATTAACTTGAAAAGACTTTCTCATTAGATACAAGCAACTGATAAAATATCGGAAGAGACGTTTATCATATGTACATAATTCAATCAACCTAATCAAATAGAGTGTAGAGAAAGAATAATATGAACCAGATGATCAGTTGAAATACAAAGAAGGAAATATTATTAATAGCATTATTATAGTCTAGTAAAAGAATGAGCATTTGACATCAGTGGGGGGCACATATGTTATTATAAGAGAAATACAGAGGAATCTTTTCAGAAAGTGTAGTGACCTGCTCCTGGCTCTCACCAGTAAATTAGAATTTTTCCATTAATACTCATTCTTTCTGACACATGAGAAAGTCTTATGAAGCCATATCTACTGAGAGACACTTTATATGTCTTTGCTAATACAAGTACGGTATATGCAATTTAAGGGAACATTCATCTAGAAGGTCATATATACAGTCCATGTATAAAAAACACATTGATGACATCTGTGCTTTATAAAATAAGAAAAGAGAAAAAAAAAGCTAATTGGACAATTTTCTATTCTGACATAAACTTTTGTGTCTTGTTCCAAGAAGGGTGTAATTTAACCTTCTGCCTAGGCCTATGGAGTGGGCTGTAAGGGTTGAATGTGTCATCCTTCCACCCATAGGAATGAAAATAATGGCGATACGGATTTTTCAGTAACTGCATATGGACAGGTATTTTTGCTATGTAACTTGTTGTAGTAGGTCCCTTTAAGTTGCACTGTATTATTATTATTATTATTATTATTATTATTAACTTATATAGTACCATTAGTTCCATGGTGTTGTACATGAGAAAGGGGTTACATACAGAGGTACAGATATAGATCACAGTAAACACGTTTACAGTGACAGACTGGTACTGAGGGGAGAGGACCCTGTCCTTGCGGACTTACATTAGAACTCATACCTCTTTTGCATAGCATAGAAATTTGTGTTACTGAAAATCTAACACAACTTTCTAATCAACAGTCTATTCCAGTTAATCGCACAGTGTATAGGATTGTGTCCTGTTTCCAGCAAGAGAAATTAAGGTTCAGAGCCAAAAAAGTATGATTCTATAGAGCCGTTGTCTCATAAGGGATTGAGAGGGAGCTTGTTAAGGCTGGTTTCACATTTGCGTTTTTTGCCGCTGCGTTTTAGCGCAAAAAAACGCATGCTTTTTTTGGTATGCGTTTTGCCGCATTTGACGACGCATGCGTCTTTTCTATGCTTGCGTTTTGTTGCAGAAATGCAACATGTCATTTCTAGAGGCTTTTTTGCGGCAAAAAAACGCATGCTTTTTTTGCGGCAAAAAAACGTATTGCTGTCTATGTAAACGCATGCGTTTTTAAGCACATGCGTTTGGTTGCGTTTTAAACGCATGCGTTTCAATAGAAAAAAACAAGAATACACACTGATAAGCCACCCCCCACCATCAAGGTGATAAAGGGATCCAAACCCTACCCCTAACCCTAACCCTAAAGCCGGTAATTCAATTGCCGGCTTTTCATTTCTCCTGCCTAAACCCGACATGATATGAGACATGGTTTACATACAGTAAACCATGTCATATTCTCCTTTTTCTTGCATATTCCACACTACTAATGTTAGTAGTGTGTATGTGCAAAATTTCGGCCCTGTAGCTATTAAATTTAAGGGTTAAATGGCGGAAAAAATTGGCGTGGGCTCCCGCGCAATTTTCTCCGCCAGAGTGGTAAAGCCAGTGACTGAGGGCAGATATTAATAGCCTGGAGAGGGTCCTTGGTTATTGGCCCCCCCTGGCTAAAAACATCTGCCCCCAGCCACCCCAGAAAAGGCACATCTGTAAGATGCGCCTATTCTGGCACTTGGCCACTTTCTTCCCACTCCCGTGTAGCGGTGGGATATGGGGTAATGAAGGGTTAATGTCACCTTGCTATTGTAAGGTGACATTAAGCCAGATTAATAATGGAGAGGCGTCAATTATGACACCTATCCACAGGGGTGGGATTCAAATTTTTAACAACAGGTCCTCTAAGTCGCGGCGGCCGGAATTTTGGCCACGCCCATTTTCAATAACCCCGCCCATACTAATAAGCCACGCCCAGTTCAATAGACAGACCAGACACCATATCACCACAGTGACCTATAATACTATCTACAAGGCACAAATACCGCCACACCATGACCAGATGACATATTACCACCACAGTGATCGAATAATATCAAATACAAGGAACAAATACCACAACATCATGACCAGACCACATATTACCACCACATAGTGACTGAATACTACAATACTGATCAATAATAAAAAAAAACACAATACTATCACCATAAGTGCCATTATACACAGGAGATCTGTACTTAGTATGCAGCGTCTGTGTATAGGTAATACAGTGATCACCGGTGACATACACAGGACCTCAGTATATAGTATACAGTGTATAGTGTCAGTGTATAGGTAACACACTGACTCACCAGTGACATCTCTAGGTGAAGTCCTTCATCTTTCATCCCGCAAAGACCGCCATCACTTCATCCAGCCAGGACTCGTCTCTGCAGGAAATAACACAGTTATCACGAGTTCCACTTGCAGAACACATTACTTAATTTTCCCAACTTCTACATTACATCACATGAAGAAGGCGACATAGTGTCACTCTCACAGTAATAGGACCGCCCCTCCATTTAAAACAGTATACTCAAAAAATAAAATAAATACATCACTGCAGTAATAATATCCCTTAATTAGCCCCTATGGTAATAATATTCGCCATCCTGGCCCCCGTGTGTCTCATTCCTGGCGTCAGCCATATATTCTCCCATCCTGCCCTAATGAGTATCTATCCTGCCCCATATGATCTTCCCATCCTGCCCCATCTGTCTCCATCGTATCCATCCTGCCCCATGATCCTGCCCCATCTGTCTCCAATCCTGCCTCCAGTGTCTCCAGTCATGACGCCATGTCTGTCATCCTGCCCCGTGTCTCCATTCTGCCCCTGTGTCAAGCATTCTGCCCCTGTGTCCAGCATTCTGCACCAGTGTCCAGCATTCTGCACCAGTGTCCAGCATTCTGCCCCAGTGTCCAGCTTTCTGCCCCAGTGTCCAGCTTTCTGCCCCAGTGTCCAGCTTTCTGCCCCAGTGTCCAGCGTTCTGCCCCAGTGTCCAGCGTTCTGCCCCAGTGTCCAGCTTTCTGCCCCTGTGTCCAGCTTTCTGCCCCTGTGTCCAGCTTTCTGCTCCTGTGTCCAGCTTTCTGCCCCAGTGTCCAGCTTTCTGCCCCAGTGTCCAGCGTTCTGCCCCTGTGTCCAGCTTTCTGCCCCAGTGTCCAGCTTTCTGCCCCAGTGTCCAGCTTTCTGCCCCAGTGTCCAGCTTTCTGCCCCAGTGTCCAGCGTTCTGCCCCAGTGTCCAGCGTTCTGCCCCAGTGTCCAGCGTTCTGCCCCAGTGTCCAGCTTTCTGCCCCAGTGTCCAGCTTTCTGCCCCAGTGTCCAGCTTTCTGCCCCCGTGTCCAGCGTTCTGCCCCCATGTCCAGCGTTCTGCCCCCGTGTCCAGCGTTCTGCCCCCGTGTCCAGCTTTCTGCCCCAGTGTCCAGCTTTCTGCCCCCCTGTGTCCTGATTTCTGCCCCCCTGTGTCCAGCTTTCTGCCCCCCAGTGTCCAGCTTTCTGCCCCCCTGTGTCCAGCTTTCTGCCCCCCTGTGTCCAGCTTTCTGCCCTGCCCCCCCCCGATCGCCGCTCTCAATAATAATAAAAAAAAACAAACAAGTTCTTCTTACCTGACCGCGATCCTGCTCTATCTGCTTATCGGTGGGGGCGGCCATCTTCCTGAGGCCGCGCGTGCGCAGGTGGAGTGCTCTGCTGCCCGGGGCTTCAGGAAAATGGCCGCGGGATGCCGCGCATGCGCAGATGGAGATCGCGGCGGCCATTTTTCTGAAGCCGAGATGCGAACAGGTAAATTCTGCGCCACCGGCGACCCGCCCCCCGCATTGTGCCGCCCCCCACATTGTGCCGCCCGGGGCGGCCCGCCCCCCCCCGCCCCCCCCTTCCTACGCCACTGCCAGGGGGGGCCCGATGACCGGGGGCGTGGTAACCGGAACGCTGGCAGATGGAAATTTTAGAAAACGGCTGCCCCGTACCGGGTCGTACCGGCTGAATCCCACCCCTGCCTATCCATTATTAATCCAATTGTATGAAATGGTTAAAAAAACACACACAATATTGCAAAGTATTTTAATGAAATAAACACACAGGTTGTTGTAATATTTTATTGCTCTCTCAATCCACCTGAAGACCCTCATTCTGTAACAAATTAAAAATAATAAACCAACAATATACATACCTTCCGTAGATCTGTAACGTCCCACGATGTAAATCCATCTGAAGGGGTTAAAATATTTTACAGGCAGGAGCTCTGCTATAATGCAGCTGTGCTCCTGCCTGTAAACCCCGGGGAATGAAGGTAATGTGGGTCAATGACCTGTAGTTACCTTCATTCGCGGTGATGCGCCCCCTGCTGGATGTCCCTCGAACGTGGGAAAATATTCAGAAAAGTTACCAGATTCGAGGTCATATGAGGACATCCAGCAGAGGGCGCATCACCGCGAATGACGCTAATGTAGGTCAATGACCTGTAGTTACCTTCATTCGCGGTGATGCGCCCCCTGCTGGATGTCCTCATATGACCTCGAGCCTGGTAACTTTTCTGAATATTTTCCCACGTTCGAGGGACATGCAGCAGGGGGCGCATCACCACGAATGAAGGTAACTACAGGTCATTGACCCACATGACCTTCATTCCCCAGGGTACAGGCACGAGCACAGCTGCATTAGCAGAGCTCCTGCCTGTAAAATATTTTAACCCCTTCAGATGGATTTACATCGTGGGACGTTACAGATCTACGGAAGGTATGTATATTGTTGGTTTATTATTATTAATTTGTTACAGAATGAGGGTCTTCAGGTGGATTGAGAGAGCAATAAAATATTACAACAACCTGTGTGTTTATTTCATTAAAATACTTTGCAATATTGTGTGTGTGTTTTTTTAACCATTTCATACAATTGGATTAATAATGGATAGGTGTCATAATTGACGCCTCTCCATTATTAATTTGGCTTAATGTCACCTTACAATAGCAAGGTGACATTAACCCTTCATTACCCCATATCCCACCACTACACGGGAGTGGGAAGAGAGTGGCCAAGTGCCAGAATAGGCGCATCTTACAGATGTGCCTTTTCTGGGGTGGCTGGGGGCAGATGTTTTTAGCCAGGGGGGGGCCAATAACCGTGGACCCTCTCCAGGCTATTAATATCTGCCCTCAGTCACTGGCTTTACCACTCTGGTGGAGAAAATTGCGCGGGAGCCCACGCCAATTTTTTCCGCGATATAACCCTTAAATTTAATAGCTACAGCGCCAAAATTTTGCACATACACACTACTAACATTAGTAGTGTGGAATATGCAAAGAAAAAGGGGGATATGACATGGCTTACTGTATGTAAACCATGTCTCATATCATGTTGGGTTTAGGCAGGAGAAATGAAAAGCCGGCAATCGGCTTTTCTGCTATATCGCGCTGAAGTAAATATAAATATATATATATATATATATATATATATATATATATATATATATATATATGTATGTGTCTCAATGATATATATATATATATATATATATATATATATATATATATATATATATATATAAAAAAAAAACGAAACCCGACTTTGCCAAAAGTCGGCGACTTTTGAAATTGGCCGATCTGTTTCGCTCAACCCTAATTTTGATGATTGGCAGCTGTCACAGACTTCTCAGCATGTGTTTCAAAAACGCAAACGCAGGAAAAAACGCATGTAAACGTGGCAAAATGCCGCTTTTTTTTTCTGCATGCAAAAACGCATGCGTCTAAAAAACGCAGCGTTTGCACGCGTTTACATGCGTTTTTTCACCACATGCATTTGCGTTAAAAACGCTGCGTTTTAAAACGCAAATGTGAAACTAGCCTAACACTGTTGTGTCCCTCAAACAATTTTGAAAGGGTTTTTGTTGTTTCTCCAGGAGCGCACTGCTCCTCTGCCTCCTGACCTCCTGCTTACTGGAGGCTGTGTTCAGACCAATAGCATAGTCATGACTTTGGTCCAAACTGACTGCTCTGCCATGCTACCAGAACAGGAAGCTTGACCACTGGAGCAAGGGGGAAGATTTGGAAGACTGAGAACTGAGAATGGTCAGATCCAGCTATCTAACAAGCTTCAGAGTGGTGGAAGCAGGCTCTAAATTGATATACTCTCTTCTAGGTAACTGGCCACTCTGAGTCCATAGGGTGGCCAGTAACCATGGCATCAAGCGGTACACTATCAATTGCCTTATAAATTTACCGATTTAAGAAAACAAATCGTTTAAGAGACAAATCGTTAAGGCTAAGTTCACACTAGCGTTGTGCGCCGCTGCGTCGGCGACGCAACGCACAACGCACGCCAAAACGCGGCAAAACGCACGCAAAAACGCTGCGTTTTGCGACGCATGCGTCGTTTTTTGCCGAAAATCGGACGCAAGAAAAATGCAACTTGCTGCGTTTTTTTGGTCCGACGCTTGCGGCAAAAAAGACGCATGTGTGGCACAACGCAACAAAAAAAAACGCATGCGTCCCCCATGTTAAGTATAGGGGGCGCATGACGCATGCGTCGCCGCTGCGTCGCCGACGCAAACCCGACGCACATTAGCTTAACGCTAATGTGAACGTAGCCTAACCTTGATATAGTTGCTGGAGAGATCTTTCTGAACAAACCTTTATCTTGTTTGTACAATAATCTCTTAACAGCAAAAAACTTATGTATATGCAGAAAAGATGTGAAGCAGCATCAAATACTGTTCTGTTTCCATTGTCCTATTCTATCTGACAAAATACAACACGTCAATCAAAGGAAGCTGGACAGGATTAAACCCAAGATCACCAGACATTTTTGTGCCACACAGGGGTGTGTTGCTCTCTAGGATCTATATCATAATTACATCAGCTTACATGGCATAAGACTGCTGAAAGGTTTCTTTTAAGCCATCACATTTTGTAAATCAGTGTTGATCTGGAATGCCGGACTATATCAGCATCATCTTCTCTTATGTAGCTATGACATTTCAGAGAAGGTTTTGACTGTATTTCCCATTAATGTATGGTAACAGTAGAATGGAAATCTAAACTCTTTGCTTTTTTCTTACTACTAATCAGGGGTGTAACTATAGCGGGTGCAGGGGTTGCAGTTGCATGCAGGCCCTGGAACCCAGCGGGATCCCAAAAGACCAATGCTAAAAAGATCCATGATAGTGTGGAGCCCAGTTTGAGATATTTATTTGGGTCCACGAGCATCAAGATACTACTGCTAAGCAAAGACCAATTCTAAAATGATCTATGATAGTTGGGGGCCATGTTTGAGATTTTTCTTTGGGGACCATGAGCATCAAGTTGCTACTGTTAAGTCACTCAAAAACCCAAATATGACACAGAAACTAAAAAAGGAAAAGTATGTATATACTGGAATCACTTCTCATCTAGTATTACTCGATTAGATTTTCTGTTGGTATTGTATACAAAATACAGTGATAGTTCAGTTAATGTAGATCTCCGTTTTTGGAAGGACTTTTTAATTACCGTAATTATTTTTGGACACTACTTACTGCTTGCAGTTTACTTAAACTTTAGGCAGACAGAAGGTGACCTTGTGTACTTCCATCTTATGAAATGTGCTTAGTGACTCGTGCATATATATTATAGGATCGCTCTTATTTTGTTACCTGAAGGACCACATACGTTTGTTTTCTTTATGTGGCAATGAAATGTTTAAAGTCATTACCCTGCGATCCTCCAGTAAAACTGTCGCTACCTGCTCGTATATGGCTGGTTTGTTAACATGCTTGTTAACGGATAATGTTTCCCGTTACTTTTTGACTGGCAAGCTTTTGCCTATTAGTTCAATGTCAACAGACATAGTTTGTGGTGTTGTGTATTTTAGGACCACAGCGATTTTTCCAATTAAAGAAGCATATAGTTACATTTTCCTAAGTCTGAGGTGACTAACACACGCTTGATTGCTAAACATTATAGTCTTTTCCCGCAGTGAAAACATAAACACTTATCCCATATCCATTATAATGCTTAAGCTCAGTCTTGCCCTTGGACGTAAAAATCAAAACATCTGTTAAAAATATTTTTTATTTTCAGTAGTATTTACTTGTAGAAAATGTGTTGGAATTGGCCAGGAGTTTGCTTTTCTTTTTATGGATGATAGGTACTTCTATTTTACACATGTCAAAATCAAAGTTCATAGCTCCAAGGAGGTAGTAGGACACGCCGGCGTATTGTAGAAGGGAATAAAAACCATGTGTCAATCAATGAATAATCCTGCTCTACCAACAGAAGAGAGAGTGGACAACTGCAGTACATATTGTCCCATATGTGATCAATAATGCCATCAAGGAGTGTGTCAAGTTCACTGAACATTAAATAATTGAATGGTACAAATCTTCAGTCCTGGATAGGCTCAGATTTCCATAGGTTTGTGGGAAAAGGAGTCATATCATTATAGATCTGTTTTTCATATTTTGCTTTAAATAGTTTTTAGTAGCTATTTAATATTAGGGTTATTTGGCATACTATGCACAAAAGAACTCTCAAGTTACTGGTATGTATTAGACATTAATAGTGTATGTCACAAGTTATTGAATGCCTGACCTTACTTCACTGACCTTTGAAGGTTTGCAAGTATTTAAGCTTTGCTTGCTCTCTTGCGGTCTCTTCCATCCATTCTTGATTATCCCAGATGGTTTATAGCATGCTTTGTATGGGCAGCCTGTCGCAGAACAGCAGGTTTTCTCTTGGCGCCTGCTCTTTGCATCTCTGCTGTATCAGGTGTCCATGATGTATTGCTTTCTATCTCCAGGGAAACCATTAATAAAGACCTCCAGGACTGTGCTTATCAACATGGATGCGCCCTCAATAGCTGTCGACATTGGTAGTTCTGTGAAGACCATTCATGCGACAAATGTTACCATCCATTGTCAAGTAGCAGGTAAGTCAAGATGTGTGTTTGGACGCATATACAGTCCTGATCATCTTTATTGGCACCCATAAAGTTTCAGTAGATAATGTGGAATATGTCCGAAAAAAAATGAATCAAGTGAAACATTTTTTTTTGTATAAACATTTTTGATAAACAATATTTTACAGCAAAAAACAGTGGGAGGTAAAAATAGAAAAACCTAAAGCTTGCTGTGACAATGTTATTGGCACCCTTTACATTAAGTTAGTATGGAAGCACATTTTGACTTGTCTGTGGTAAATCACAAATGAGAATCACCAGTAATTAATTGTCGATACCCATGTAACAAGAATTAGCCAATGAATGATGACTTCAGTGTTTTTAAAAGCCACATGGTAGGCCCTGTTCCTTTGTCACAATGGTGAAGGCAAGGAAGCTGTCTGAGGGCATCAGAACGGCTATTATTAGCAAACACAAGACTTCCAAAGGGAATAAGGCCATCTCCAAAGACCTTGGTATCCCAGTTTCAACAGAGCGCAATGTTATTAAGAAGTTTGCCAAGTTTGGAACCGTCAAGAACCTCCCTGGAAGCGTGGGAAAGAGGAAAATTGACAAGAGATGTCTTTGAAGGTTGGTGCGAATGGTGGAAAAAACACCACATCAGACTACCAATGACCTGAAGGCCAACCTGGAGCAGTCTGAGGTTATGGTTTCAACAAGTACCATATGCCACACACTAAACCAAGCTGAGCTTTTATGAGCGAATGCCAAGGAATAAACCATTACTGAAGAAAAGACATGATAAGGAACGACTGATCTTTGCCAAAGAGTACCTTGCCAAACCACAATCTTTCTGGAAAAATGTTCTGTGGACAGATGAAGTAAAAATAGAGCTTTCTGGCAATGCAAAGTAACAGTTTGTTTAAAAATGGTGCAACCAAGCTTATAAGGAAAAGAACACCCTACCAACAGTTAAGCATGGTGGAGGATCCATAATGCTGTGTGGTTACTTTGCTTCGTCTGGTACTAGCGGCCTTGACCATATCACAGGAATCATGAAATCAGAGAATTATTAAGAGATTTTAGAGCGAAATGTTGTACCCACTGTAAGATATTGGGTCCTCCAGCAAGACAATGACCCAAAGGGCACATCCAAAAGTACCCAGGAATGGTTGAAAAAGAAAAAAAATGGACTGTTATAAAGTGGCCAACAATGAGTCCTGAACTCAATCCCATTGAAAATGTTTGAGGTGAGCTGAAATCTGCCATTGGGAAAAAGAACCCTGCAAACATTAAAGAGCTTGAACAAACTGCAAAGAAAGAATGGGGAAAAATACCAGCTGAGAAGTGCAAGAAGCGTATAGATGGCTACAAGAAACATTTGGAGGCTGTCATCAATACCAAAGGGTGTGCAAAATATTAATTAGGGGTGCCTTTATTGTTGCTCATGTTGTTTATTCAGTTTCTTCTTTGAAATTGCAACAAGTAAGTTGAAAACAATGTTTTATTGTACTACTTTGGATAACTAATTTAAAAAGCCTGAGGATATAACTTTGGTAAATTTACATTTATTTCTAAAAAATATTGTACAGTCTATGAAAAAAATTAAGGGGTGCCAATTGTTAGGGCTAGCAGAACGCACCAAATCATTAGAAAGATAGAGTAAGGTGCGTTCGCAGCCCGAGGTCCACCGTGCAGAGATGGAACCTGCTGCTAAGTAATGACGGACTATATGGCGGTACAATATGGATTCACACACGGGTTAACTTCACCCAGTATGAAGAAAGCAAGCCCTGTTGCGTCACAGGGCCACGGTACTGCACAAAGAGCGCAAGCAAGGAGTCTCAGAACTCTATCCCAAGACTCGGGATTAGAGTACAACTAGACCTCTTGCGCTCGACACTGCAACTGGGGTGTCAGCGTAACCAAAGTAATAATTTAGATGCACGGGAGTGCGTGCGGTGCCGCTCTGGCGGACGCCACTAACCACCCAGGCTTGGGTAGGGAAAGCACTGTGATAGCGCACGGCGCCGCACTGGCTGTTTTGTGTGTTCAAGTGTTGATAACAAAGTTGGGCGCTAGATAGCAATCATCCACCTTTCGCGAGCAGTCAAACACAAGGGAGGGGATAATTAAAGAGCGACTTTCTCTCATCAACACACACTTTCACATGTGTACACTAGCGCATGGCCGAGCGGCTATCCAAACTTTTTATAGCGGCAGTGCTACAAGACCTTCCAGATGGACCAATTGGAGCCGCAACAGGATCGGAGCATGTGACCCCCGACCTCCAATGGGAGGTCATCCCATGGGCATGCTCAGTAAGGGAAAAGCAGGACTTAGTCCTAGAAAGACCTGCTCGCTGCTAAACATTGCTGGCTACAAGGACAGAGCCTGGAAGGGCAGTAGTAACCAGTCGTCCAGTATCAGCCTGAGCTAGATCCTGGGACTGACGTCTCCGCTGAGCAGAATCCACTGCAGCTGGAGAAGAATGGGAGACCGCAGCGGAGATGGTTTGGGATTCCCCCTGTGCAGAGGCGGGAACTCGACACCTAATAGCCAATAATGGTGACCAGGACTGTAGTTATATAAAACCAAGTATCTAGCACTACATTATATAATATAGTCAATGTTTTGAAGAGTCATGGCTAAATCTCCTTATGCCAACCTGCACTCTCCACAAGGATAAACACTACCCCTTACAGCTGATGTCAGTCTCTCTCTCAGCCAAATGGCGATTCTGTTTTGTACTGATGAGTAGGGTTGAGCGACCTTAACTTTTATAGGATCGGGTCGGGTTTCACGAAACCCGACTTTCTCAAAAGTCGGGTCGAGTGAAATCGGCTGATCCTATAAAAAAGTCGGGGTCGGGGTCGGCCGAAACCCGAAACCCAATGCACTGCAATGGGATACTATGGTTCCCAGGGTCTGAGGGAGAAGAAACTCTCCTTCAGGCCATGGGATCCATATTTAAGTGTAAAATAAAGAATTAAAATAAAAAATATTGATATACTCACCTGTCCGGCGGCCCCTGCAACTTACCGAGGGAACCGGCGGCCTGCTTTGGTTAAAATGAGCGTGTCCAGGGCCTTCCGTGACGTCACGGCTTTGTGATTGGTCGCGACGGCCCATGTGACCGCCACGCGACCAATCACAAGCCGCGGACGTCATTCTCAGGTCCTAAATTCCTAGAATTCTAAATTCTAGGAATTTAGGACCTGAGAATGACGTCCGCGGCTTGTGATTGGTCGCGTGGCGGTCACATGGGCCGTCGCGACCAATCACAAAGCCGTGACGTCATCTTAAGGTCCTTCACGCGTTGATTCTTAGGAAGGAAGGCTGCCGGAAAGAAGCAGGGCACGTCCGAGGGTGAGTATATTCCTATTAGGTATATACTCACCCTCGGATTCTTTCCGGCAGCCTTCCTTCCTAAGAATCAGCACGTGAGGGACCTTAAGATGACGTCACAGCTTTGTGATTGGTCGCGACGGCCCATGTGACCGCCACGCGACCAATCACAAGCCGTGACGTCACCGCAGGCCATTCACGCGCTGATTCTTAGGAAGGAAGGCTGCCGGTTAGTACCAGGGTGCGTCAGAGGGTGAGTATATCAATATTTTTTATTTTGATTCTTTATTTTACACTTAAATATGGATTCCGATAGCGATTCCCGATATCGCAAACATATCGGAACTCGGTATCGAAATTCCGATCCCAGATTCAGAAGATCGCCGACCTCATGGCCGACCCCACACAGGGGTCGGGTCGGGTTTCATGAAACCCGACTTTGCCAAAAGTCGGCGACTTCTGAAAATGGCTGACCCGTTTCGCTCAACCCTACTGATGAGGGACAAACATCCCAAAACATGTGTCTGCAAACGGAGTTTTAGGTTTGGATTCTTATTCTAAGTCATGTGGCAAGGCACTTTAAAAGGTTGCATCTATATATATATATAATTGTCTAAGGGGTACTTCCGTCTTTCTGTCGGCAACTTCCGTCACGGAAATCCCGCGTCGCTGATTGGTCTCGCCAGCTGCCTGTGATGGCTGCCGCGACCAATCTGTGACGGGCACAATCCGATTAGTCCCTCCCTACTCCCCTGCAGTCAGTGCCCGGCGCTCGCTCCATACTCCCCTCCGGTCACCGCTCACACAGGATTAATGCCAGCGGTAACAGACCACGTTATGCCGCGGGTAACGCACTCCGTTACCGCTGCTATTAACCCTGTGTGTCTCCAACTTTTTACTATTGATGCTGCATCAATAGTAAAAAGATCTAATGTTAAAAATAATAAAAAAACAAAAAGCCTGCTATTCTCACCTTCCGTCGTCCGACGATGTGCTCGCGCCTGCCGCCATCTTCCGTTCCCAGAGATGCATTTTGAAATTACCCAGAAGACTTAGCGGTCATCTGGGTAGTTTCGCAATGCATCCTGGGAACGGAAGATGGCGGCAGCCGCACGGGCATCGCCAGAGCTTCGCTGGATCCCGGCGGGTGAGTATATAACCATTTTTTATTTTTATTATTTTTTTAAACAGGGATATGGTGCCCACGCTGCTAAATACTATGTGGGCTGTGTTATATACCGCGTGGCTGCTATATACTACATGGGCAGTGTTATATACTACATGGGCAGTGTTATATACTGCGTGGGCAGTGTTATATACTGCGTGGGCTGTGTTATATACTGCGTGGGCTGTGCTATATACTGCGTGGCTGCTATATACTGCATGGGCTGTGTTATATAGTACGTGGGCAGTGTTATATACTGCGTGGCCACTGTTATATAAAGCGTGGCCTGTATTAACACATCGGTATTCTACAATATGTATGTATATAGCAGCCACATAGTATATAGCACAGGCCACATATTATTTGTCTACTATATACTACATGGCTCCTATATACTACGTGGCCTGTGCTATATACTATGTGGCTGCTATATACATACATACATACATATTCTAGAATACCCAATGCGTTAGAATCGGGCCACCATCTAGTGGCTTATAAGTCTGCTTGTATCAATATAGCATTCTCCATACGGAGAAAAGTTACCCCTTGATCCGCTGTCACAGCTTCTGACCCAGCCAAACTGTTACCCTGTTTTGCACTGATGAGGGGTAAACATCCCCAAGCATATGTTTGGAAGTGGAGTTTCTGGTTCTGCTTCTTATTCTAAGTCATATGACAAGGCTTTTTAAAGGGCCGATATTGACTTCTAGAATTTCTAAGTCTAGTAGATGGCACTGGAATTCAAGTTATCTTCCTCCCTGAAGAGATTGTTTTCTTTTTTTGCTGTTTAAGCATTTTTCACAATTACTGATATCATTCTCCAAATAAATATAGCTTTGTGAATGTACAGCATACCAAGATTCTCTGAGCTGCTTAGTAGCATCCATTAATGATCAGATAAATTGTCAAACGTAATCTTTCTCTTGTATTAGTACAAAGGAGATGATTCACCGCTTGCTCACAGGCACGTGCATATTCAGAGTCTGGCATCTTTGAGTACAATTATTCCAGTTTGCGGAAGAGAATTATAGCTTTTATTTGATCATAAAGACAGACCTAAATGCCTTCGAACATGCTGGAAAATCATTTTGAAAGACAGTTATTTAAAACAGATGTTATCAACGCAATCATTCTCCATTGTGACACAGGACATTTGTAATATGTGTACTACTGGTTAAAGTAGATAAGATCAGAAACAACAGCATTTTATCACAAGGAATTTGGTACTATCGATCATACCCTTTAAATGGAGAGAAAGATTGCTTGTATTCGTACATATAAGCTTTGTGCATCACCAGCTTGATTATTGGTTTGTCACATTGATTTATCTTTTCATTGTATCACATTCAATTACTACTTGTCCAATACTTCAGCAACCCCAGCAAAGGCTTTCCATAAAAATTCTTGGGTTTTTCATGGACACTTATTTGGACACTTATAATGGTGCACTACTATAAGGCCGGAGTCAGACGCAACGTATAAAGAATCAGTCCGATTCTCTCTCCTGAGAATCGAAGCAATGTTTTCCGTATGGTGATCCGTATGTAATCTGTTTGCAATGCGATTATGCAATTTCCTTGCATCTAGAATCGTTATTACATCTATATGCAATCTGTATGCAATGCGATTTTAACATGAGCCTTTACATGCAGCTGTTCTCTGTCATTGACACATCGTTTCAAAACTAAATATTCTTCAAAATATATATATTACAGTGTAATCACAGAGTGACAGGCTACAATAGAACAGATAATAAATATATATATATATATATATATATATATATACATAGAATAAATATATATTTCATAGAGAGATAGATAGAAGAATAGCCGGTAATTCATTTGCCGGCTTCTGCAAAGTCACTGCATGAGCCGACAGGATATAAGACATGGTTTACATACAGTAAATAGATGCAGAATAGGTAGATATATAGATGTCAGTGACCAATCCAATTAGTATTGTGTGTGTGCAAATTAGAGGACATGTATGTAATTAAAACAAGTTTCTTTTTGGAGAAAAAATGGCGTGGGCTCCCATGCAATTTTCAGAACTGGCAGATGGAAAGCAAATGACTGGGGGCAGATGTTTATAGCCTGGGAAGGGGGTAATACCCATGGAGCTTCGCAGGCTATTAATATTATCTCACAACTGTATACTTAGCCTTTACTGGCTATTAAAATGGGGGACCCCCCAAAAAAATGACGTGGGAGTCCCACTATATCAAATAGCAAAGGCTATGCAGACAGCTGCTGGCTGATATTATTAGCCTAGGAAGGGGCCATGGATATTGCACCCCCTGGCTAAAAACATGAGCACTCAGCCACCCCAGAAAAGATGCGCCAATTCTGGCACTTAGCCTTGCTCTTCCCACTTGCCCTGTACTGGTGGCAAGTGGGGTAATAGTTGTGGGGTTGATGTCACCTTTGTATTGTAAGGTGACATCAAGCCCACGGCTTAGTAATGGAGAGGTGTCAATAAGACACCTCTGTGACACTTATGGCATATCGAAAGTATATACTATAAATGATTGATAGGTACAAATTCTGCTGTACACCACCAATCAGCACACTAAGGCTGTGTGCACACGAAGAGTTTTTCTGCGTAAAAAAATGCAGTGTCTCACTGTTCCAGCAAAGTGGATGGTATTTATAGAGAGCTCATACACACTGTGCATTTTTTTACTCAGAGTAAACTGACCTGCCGTGCATGTTTCAAATTTGTAACATTTCAATTTCTCTTTCAAGTAAGGCCATGTTAACATGTTGAATATTTGGTGAGTTTTTTACCTCAGTATCAAAACCAGGAGTGGGTGATAAATGCAAAAGTGGTAACATGTTTCTATTATACATTTCTTCTGACTGTTCTACCCCTAATTTTGGCTTACAAATACTGAGGTAAAAACTTACCAAATACTGAATGTGGCCTAAGGCCAGCGTCACACTAGAGAGTTTTACGGACGTATGAGAGGGGCAAAAACTAGGCATTGCACATGGACCAATGATTCACTATGTGGCAGCTCCTATCTGCCGTATATTTCTCAGCTGTATTTTACGGGCATAGAAAATCACAGCATACTGCGTTTGTCAGCGTATTGAGCAAGAAATCCGCCAATGAAAGTCTATAGGGGCGAGAAAAATACGGATTACACACGGACCATCAGTGTGACTTGCGAGAAATACACACCGGTGTTATAGAGAAAAGCTGGTAATTCAGCGCGGTGTACAGTAAAATCACACTGACAGGTTAAAATAGATAAAATAAATGTCTACACATAGTATAGGGAGATATATATATATATATATATATATATATATATATATATATACATATATATATATATATATATATGTCAGTGAGACACACATATATATATATATATATATATATATATATATATATATATATATATATATATATTTATATTTCATACAGCACTAGATAGCAGAAAAGCCGGTAATTCAATTGCCGGCTTTTGCTATCTCCTTCTTAAACCCGACATGATATGAGACATGGTTTACATACTGTAAACCATTTCATATCCCTTTTTTTTGCATATTCCTCACTAATAGTGTTAGTAGAGTGTGTGTGCAGAATTTGGGGGCTCTACCTGGTAAAATAAAGGGTTAAATCGTGGAAGAAACTGGTGTGGGCTCCCGCGCAATTTTCTCCACCAGAGTGGGAAAGCCAGTGACTGAGGGCAGATATTAATAGCCTAGAGAGGGACCATGGTTATTGGCCCCCCTGGCTAAAAACATCTGCCACCCCAGAAAAGGCACATCTGTAAGATGCGCCTATTCTGGCACTTAGCCTCTCTTTTCCCGAGTAGTGTTGGGATATGGGGTAATAAAGGGTTAATGCCACATTGCTATTGTAAGGTGACATTAAGCCTGGTTAATAATGGAGAGGTGTCAATAAGACTCCTATCCATTATTAATCCAATAGTAGTAAATGGTTAATAAAACACACACATTAGGAAAAAAATATTTTATTGAAATACACAGGGTGTTGTAATAGTTTATTATACTCTCAATCCAAATGACGACTCTTGTTCTGTAAAAAAGGAAAAATAAAAAACAACAATATCCCATACCTTTCCGCCGTTAGTCATGTCCCACGCTGTAAATCCATCTGAAGGGGTTAAATAATTTTACAAGCAGGAGTCTGCTAATGCAGCCGCCCCTGCCTGTAAAAACTGGGGAGTGAATGGGAAGCAGGGGAACGTAGCTACCTAGACTTGCGGTGCTGCGCCCCCTGCTGGCATAACCTCATATGAACTGTAGCGTGGGAATTTTTCTGAATATTTTCTCACGCTCAAGTTCATATGAGGTTATGAAGAAGAAATTTAGTCTAAGAAGAGGTTTCACAGGTACCCATTCAGATGAAGACTGTTGTGAACTCTATTTTTGGGCTCCCTCTAGTGGTCACAAGCGGTACTGTGTAGTGTTGTCTTTCTGCAGGTTGGCAGCATCAGCTGGTTCGTTATCCTTGGTTGGTTTCCTATTTAGCTCACCTGGATACTCAGTTCCTTGCCTGCTCTCAATGTATTCAGTGCTCTTCAGATTCCTTGTGACTACCTTGCTCCCAGTCTCTCCAAGACAAGCTAGGTTTTTGTTTGTTTATTTTTTGATTATCAGCATTCATCATGTTTCTTGTCCAGCTTGCTAAAATGTGATTTCCTCGCTTGCTGGTTGCTCTAGGGGACTGAGTTTCTACCCCCACACCGTTAGTTGGTGCGGGGGTTCTTGAAATCTCAGTGTGGATAGTTTGTAAGGGTTTTTTACTGACCGCACAGACCCCTTTTCTATTTTCTGCTATCTAGTATTAGTGGGCCTCATTTGCTGAATCTGCTTTCACCCCTGTGTATGTGCCTTCCTCTTACCTCACCGTTATTATTTGTTGGGGGCTTCTATATCTTTGGGGATTATTTCTCTGGAGGCAAGTGAGGTCTTTCTTTCTCTCTAGGGGTAGTTAGTTCCTCAGGCTGGCTCGAGACGTCTAGGATTTTAGACACGTTCACCGGCTACCTTTAGTGTGTTGGATAGGTTCAGATTTGCGGTCAGTCCAGTTTGCCACCTCTCTAGAGCTTGTCCTATGTTTTGTTACTTGGCTGGAGTGTTTTGTGATCCTCAACCACTAAGGATCATAACAGAAGACGTTTATTCTCAGCGAGGAAAGGAAAGTTTAGGACCTGGTATACGAGAGATGCATTAATGTGGCACCAAGATACACACGAATTGGCCAATTTATGCTCTAAACGCTCTTATTTTTTCATATTTCTAGTGCAGTAATGCAGTATAATTTTCATGTTTCATGTTTGCATGTTTTAGCGCCGCAGTGTGCTGCCTTATTTATTTGACTGTATACGAGTTGGTGACTCTAAGTTCAGAACCTATTCACACTTAGTCTATGTTTGGATGTGACGGTCAGTTTTTTGAAATTTGCTCACATTTAGTTAACCTGTCAGTCAAGCCTTTTTTATGTCCATATGGTTGGGGTCGTAAAAAATGGCATCATGGACCGCATTTGGCCCCCTGGGTCACAGCTTATGCACCAGTCCTTTAAAGACATCAAGAACCACATGGAATCTAATTGCTGAATCAAAGAACACTGTAGGAATGATCCTTTATAAACCCAGGGGCAATTTGAAGTCAGGGGCATTGAGCATGTTCAGACCTTTCAGGGGAGCAGGACTCAGCACATGAACATAACCCATGGCCAGTAGTGATGAGCGAATATACTCATTACTCGAGATTTCTCGAGCACGCTCGGGGGTCCTCCGAGTATTTTTTAGTGCTCGGAGGTTTAGTTTTCATCGCAGCAGCTGAATGATTTACATGTGTTAGCCAGCATAAGTACTTGTGGGGGTTGCTTGGTTGCTAGGGAATCCCCACATGTACTTATGCTGGCTAACAGATGTAATTCATTCAGCTGCGGCAAGAAAAACTAAATCTCCGAGCACTAAAAAATACTCGGAGGACCGCCGAGCATGCTTGAGAAATCTCGAGTAACGAGTATATTCGCTCATCACTAGTGGCCAGAGCTGCAAGATGCCAGAGAAATGGGGTGGCAAGAAGAAGGTCACCTCTGAAAATGAGTCAGTGTCTTGCTACAATTGCTGCTAAATACGTGTAGAGTAGCATAATAACTGGATCACTTCACTTACCATATGATGTAAAGTTACTTAGTGCCCATGAGGTTTCCGTATTTCGTTCTTTCCATAATGCAATTTTATTATTTTTTTTTTATCATTATACGTTATTAAATATAGTTTTTATATTTCTTCTATCATTTTAATTTCTGTTGTCTTTATCTGGGTAGAAGGCTTTTGCACGTGTGCGTGTTGTATTTCAGTTATTCTAGAGTCTGATTTATACACAATCAGGCCCCACAGAGCAGAAGCAGGACAAGTCTGTCTGGGGCATCTCGATGTGATATTTCCCAGAGAATGATCTGTTGGATCTCTTCATTAGCATTTCCCAGTTCAGGTTAAGGCCTCATTACTTCATATTTCTCGGTGTCACACTTGCTGCTGGAAAAAGAAAGCAGTGGCAGAGTCTGCAGATTACAATCTACGTGTCAGACAAATCTGCTCATTTCAAATGTCAATCTGATTTCATAGATCAGGTGCTCCTGCTGTTTATGGGGAACCTGTCAGGTCCCCTGAGTGCTTACAGTTATAGCAGTTTTATTCTTCTTCTTTGCGTGTGCAAAATAAAATAATCCTTCTAATGGTAGGACTGCTGGAAATCTCCTGAATATTGAATGCAGGGTGTCAACTGCAGCCAGAGAGGCGTGATTAGAGGATCCCAGGCAGGACTAGTCCAAGGAAAGAAACGCCCTTTGGGATTAGTCATGCCTCATTTGCATATGCAAAGTTGCAGAATAAAAGTTCATTATTAAAGGATGGGTAAGTTACTGTGTAACATTATTCACCCTATCACGATACACAAATCTGCATCCATATCGCTATAGTAGTGGTACGGGACAGTAGAGTTGGAAGGTTCCCTTTGAACATACTTCTGGAAAAAAAAAAGAATATTGATAAGTTATTAAAGGGTCATGATGCTTTTATACCTTAGATTAATGACGTGTGTACAGATGCTTTCATGCTGATTAAACCCATACCTTAACTGTAGATATCCATTTTGCAGTTTATTTGAAGTCCAGCATTTAAATCTTATGCAAGTGAGCTTCAAGTACTTCGGAGTGGGACATTGCACTTGCAGCTCTCCTGCCCTGGCTCCCAAGTTCCCACCTGTCTCCTGCTAACTATCAAGTCATTCTTGGTTCAATTACTTGCCTCCCCTGACCGAGGTCTGTCGCAACAGCCAACAGTACCTGGAGAGGCGCAAGCACAGATTGATACACTGGGCCTAGTGAAGTCATGAAGACCTTACTGCACATGGACCATCTCGGGCATTGACAGCACTTGTGCCAGATCTCGACAGGGGATTTCTACAATCAAGATATGGATATAGTCAGCATGAAAGGATCTGTACATACAGTAGATGCTATTAGTTTGAGGTATAAAATGCTCTTGACAGGATCTCTTTACTGACAAAACACATACAGTATATCTCCAATGATGAACTTCCACAAAACCTAATTCAAAATAGTATATTATAATATCACCATGACTTTACAATGCTTTTGTTAGATCGTGAACAACAGATGCAACTTTATTGCATCACAGCATGTCATTGTATATTGTAGTCATTGTATATGGCCACTATAGCCATATGTCTGGTTGGGCCACCTCGGGCAAGAGCCATTTTGTAACCACAATGTAGAACTATGAGACACTACCATAAAGATGGCACGAGAATGCAATATATGAACACTGGTACTATCCTCATAACACTGCTCCTTGTAGTTTTCACATACTGTCGGCGAAATTAATGTACTTTTTTCATACTTCAGAAGCATATTCCATACCGAAAGGGAGAGGTCAGAGATAGGATCATCGGCCACAAACCCCAAAAATACTTTATGACATTAATCCCTACTGGATGTGGCCTTTAGACCTTAGAATACAATATCGCTGAACACGAAGGATGAGTTGGGCGTGCAAGTGTGACATTGGGCTCCTGCCGGTGATGCCAGAAGACACTGGAATAGGCTGACTGCTGACAAGCTTTGATAAGCGGCTGCTGAAAATTACTGTAGTAATAATGATGGCTCCAGAAGATAACAGTAATACACATTCCATACAATGTCACAAGGCATTTGGCTGGCTCTTATATACGGCATAACAAGCTTTCACATTATAATTCAGCCATGTTTCTGAAATCCATGCTGAAGCTGAATCCAAATTCACAGTATTCACTGACATCTGCAAATCTGTCGTCAGCTTGACAACACTGGTACTATTTTACTGCTTAGAAACATGATCACAAGAGGAAACCAGATATAATTTGTGTTACATGGCACTAGAGTCTTAATTAACACAAATGAGCCAAATCAGCATTTAAACAGCCTCATATTGTTGTTATTCTGCTTTCTTTTCATTTTTCAATATCACATCTTCTATGACAATGGTGAAAACATATGTGGAAAAAATACGCTCCTATATATAACTGAGATACAAATCTTCTTTTGCCACCTAGTGGTGGAGAATTGTATAGCCCAATTGATATGACAGGATGTTGTAGTATTTCATTCTTTTCTAATACCTGCAGAATCAGATAAATCCAATCATATTATACATAGCAATCAGTTTTATCATCTAAATTAACTTTGCTGGTCACCTGCTATACATTATATATTGGGATTTTCCAAGTACTGATTTAGAAACTAAACATAAATCTTGATGAACCAGTGAGATTAAATATCTAGGCTTTCAGGTATTGTTCTGGTGTTCAGTAATTTACCTAAAAATGTCTGTACCAAATTTTATAACTGTATTAGGCCATATATATATGTATATACAGTTGAAACTAGAAGTTTACGTACACTATATAAAAAGACACATTCATGTTTTTATCAATATCTGACATGGAATCAGAATAAACCCTTACCATTTGAGGTCAATTAGGATTACCATAATTATTGATATTTGCCAAATGCCAGAATGAGAGAAAGATTGTTTTAAAGCATTTTTATTACTTACTGCAAAGTCAAAAGTTTGCATACATTAAGATTACTATGCCTTTAAACAGTTCTGGACTGCCCATATAATGATGTCGTGTGTTCGGAAGCTCCTTTGGCAACATTTGAGTTAATTACAGACACACCTGTGGTTGTATTTTAATGCACGCCTGAAAGACACTGCTCCTTTGTGTAGCATCATGGGGAAGTCTCGAGATCAGTCAAGAAATGAGGAAGAGAATTGTGGACTTTCACAAGTCCGGCTCATCCTTGGGTACAATTTCAATATACCTGAAGGTGCCTCGATCATCTGTACAAACAATTTTACACAAGTACAAACAAGATGGTAATGTCCAGCCATCATACCGCTCAGGAAGGAGATGGGTTTTGTGTCCCAGAGATGAATGTTCTTTGGTCAGACATGTGCATATGAACCCAAGGACAAAAGCAAAAATCCTTGTGAAGATGATGGCGGAAGCTGGTAAGATTGTCAGTATCCACAGTGAAATGAGTACTGTATCAACATGGGCTGAAAGGCCACTCTGCCTGGAAGAAGTCACTACTCCAAAAGAAACCTAAAAAAGCCAGGTTAATGTTTGCAAATGCACACAGGAACAAAGACTTAATTTTTTGGAGACATGTCCTGTGGTCTGATTAAACTAAAATTGAACTTTTTGGGCATAATGACCATCGTTACGTTTGGTGGAAAAAGGGAGAAGCTTGAAAGCCTAAGAACACCATTCCAACTGTGAAACACGGTTGTGGCAGCATCATGTTATGGGGTTGTTTTGCTGCAGGAGGGACTGGTGCACTTTACAAAATAGATGGCATCATGAGAAAAGAACATCTCAAGACATCAGCCAGGATGTTAAAGCTTGGGCAGAAATGGGTCTTCCAAATGGATAATGACCTGATGCATAGTTCCAAAATGACAACAAAGTGGCTTAGGGATAACAAAGTCAATGTTTTGGAGTGGCCATCACAAAGCCCTGATCTCAATCCTATTGAAAATTTATGGACAAAGCTGAGAAGGCAAGTGCGAACAAGGCGACCTACAAAGCTGGATCTGTTCCACCAGTTTTATCAGGAGAAATGGGCCCAAATTCCGACCAACCTTTGTGAGAAGCTTTTGGAAGGATAGCCCAAACGTTTGACCCAAGTCATTGAGTTTAAAGGCAATGGTACCAATTACTAATCGAATGTATGTATGTAAACTTTTGACTTTGTAGTAAGTAATAAAAATGTCTTGAAACTTTCTCTCTCATTATTCTGGCATTTGACAAATATTAATAATTATGGTAATCCTATTTGACCTAAAATGGTAAAAGTTTATTCTGATTTTATGTCAGATATTGAGAAAAACATGTAAATGTGTATTTTTATATAGTGTATGTAAAATTCTGGTTTCAACTGTATATACGTGTGTGCTAGAATATGCAGACATAGAGAGAGCTAGACATAATATACATAGGTAGATTTATAGATAGAAATATAGCTTGATAGATAGATAGAATGTGTCGCAGAGTGCGAAGGTTTTTGGTAGATATGGAAAGAATGCCACAAAGTTAGAAAAATTGTAAGTTATTAGTTTTTATCAATTAAAAAAATGCAATGTGAGTGAAAAAAAGAGAAATGTAAATCGAATCGGAATTTGGTGTGAACACTCTTTACCTTCAGAATATCATTAATTCTTCCAGATACACTTGCACAAAGTCAGGGATTTTGTAAGATTATAATCAGGTATATGAGAATCCAGTAGAGATGAGTGAACCTCGAAGTTCAGGTTCTGGTACCAGACCTAAACTTTATGCCAAAGTTCGGTTCACGTACCATAACTGTACCCGAACATGAACCAGAACCTGAACCCCCACTGAAAACAATAGCGAGCCGAACTTTTGAGCTGGAAAAATTCTGTCTCCTTCTCTTCCCCCAGAACTCTGAACATTGCAACAGACTTCCTGGAGAAGTCTGTATTTGGCGTTTAGCACTGGGCACTAACTGTCCGGTATAAACCCTGAACTTTTAAGTTCGGGTTCCCTCATCTTTAGTAGCCAATTATGCAAAATATAAAGTGGTAATTATCAACATTTACATATGTAGGTTCAAACAGCCATTGATTGAAGCAGAAACAGCTGTGTAGGAGGCTTTATCTGGGTGAGGAACAGCGAAACTCTGGAACAAAGGTGAGGTAGTGAAAGACAGTTTTAATGTCACAGGTCATACACTACGGCAAGACTGAGCACAAGAACAAGATACAAGGTACTTATACTACATCAGCATGCTCTCTTCCATTTCAAAGCAAACTAGGGTTTCAAGATGTGCTGTTAAAATGCTTTAGAAGATGCACCAAGAAATAGGCAATGTTATGGATTGTAGACACAGTGGTTGGCCAAGGAACTCAGTGCAGCATATGAAAGACACATCATTCTTACTTACCTTGGAAATCAGAAGATGTGCAGCAGTGTAATCAGCACAGAACTGGAAGTAACCAATGGAACCTAGCTATACCCATTTGCTGTTTGGCTAAAAGTGGTCTTCATGGAATAAGTGCAGCCAAAAAACATACAGTTGACATAAAAAGAAGACCAAGCAAGAAATCTAGACCAAATCAATATTTGTTGTGACCCCCTTTTGTTATGATCTGGTGGCCTAGGAGCAGCATGGACGAGCTCTGGAGTAGGTGGCCTCTATACTGACCGCAGACCCTGAACTTAGCACATCAACTAGAAGTAGCCGTGGGATGTTCCTGTCACTCCCTAGACACCTCGTCACGGCCGGAGGACTAATTACCCCTAAAGAAAGAAACAGGAATACTATCTTGCCTCAGAGAAAATTCCCAAAGGAAAGGCAGCCCCCCACAAATATTGACTGTGAGAGGAGAGGGAAATTACAAACGCAGACTGAAAACAGAATTTAGCAAAGGAGGCCACGCTACCTAGAAAGAAAAGACAGGACAGAGTACTGTGCGGTCAGTATAAAAAATACTACAAAATCCACCACAGAGAATACAAAAATCTCCACACCTAACTAAAGGCATGGAGGGTAACTCTGTGACTCCAGAGCTTCCAACTTGGCTGAATAAATCTTTACACAGACAAAGCTGGACAAAAAAACATAGCAATTCAAAGAACTATTAAGTCCACCGCATGTGGACTGCAAAAACAGAGCCAGGACTTATCTTTGATGATTTGGACAATCCAGAAGGAGATACCAAGCAGAGATGTGGATCCCTAGAAAAACAATGGACAACTGGCACTCACTAAAGGAAGGAGCCAGACTAAATAGCCCCGTCCAAAGTGGAAGCAGCTGATGACTGTTGTGAAGGACAAACAGCAGCACTACCACTTATAACCACCGGAGGGAGAACAGAACAGAATTCACAACACTCTTTGCCTGCAAAATAGCATCAATTCTTCTAGGTACACCTGAATATAGTTTTAAAAGAGGGAGGGTGTTCCAAAAATCTTGGAGAATTAATACGAGTCTTCTGAGTATGTAGGCTTACTCAAATCCTTCTGTCTCTTCTTATAATCCCAGACAGACTTGATGATGTTATAATCATGGCTCTGTGAGGGCCATATCATTACTTCCAGGACTCCTTGTTCTTCTTTACACTGGAGATAGTACTGAATGATATTGCTGTAGATTGTGAGTCATTATCCTACTGCAGAATAAATTGGGAGCAGATCAAAAGCCTCCTTGATGGCATTGCATGATAGATAAGTATCTTCCAGTATTTTTCAGCATTCAGTGTACTGTCATTAACATTTCTTACTTTACTATGTGACCAAGTGAGTTGTGATTACTCTTCTCAAATGACACATTTCTAATAAGATTATGGAAGCAGCCATTTATAAAGAGAACTAGATTGTGGCCCGATTCTAACGCATCAGGTATTCTAGAATATGCATGTCCCCGTAGTATATGGACAATGATGATTCCAGAATTCGCGGCAGACTGTGCCCGTCGCTGATTGGTCAAGGCAACCTTTATGACATCATCATCACCATGGCAACCATTATGACATCTATGTCGATACTATGCCCGTCGCTGATTGGTCAAGGCCTGGCGGCCAGGACCAATCAGAGACGCGGGATTTCTACGTCGATACTGTGCCCGTCGCTGATTGGTCGAGGCGAATTCACGGCAGACTGTGCCCGTCGCTGATTGGTCGAGGCAACCTTTATGACATCATCGTCGCCATGCTGTGCCCATCGCTGATTGGTCGAGGCCTGGCGGCCTCGACCAATCAGAGACGCGGGATTTCCAGGACAGACAGACAGACAGAAAAACCCTTAGACAATTATATATATAGACTAGATTGTGACCCGATCCTAATGCATCGGGTATTCTAGAATATGCATGTCCCCGTAGTATATGGACAATGATGATTCCAGAATTCGTGGTAGACTGTGCCCGTCGCTGATTGGTCAAGGCAACCTTTATGACATCATCGTCGCCATGGCAACCATTATGACATCTACGTCGATACTGTGCCCGTCGCTGATTGGTCGAGGCGAATTCGCGGCAGACTGTGCCCGTCGCTGATTGGTCGAGGCAACCTTTATGACATCATTGTCGCCATGCTGTGCCCGTCGCTGATTGGTCGAGGCCTGGCGGCCTCGACCAATCAGAGACGCGGGATTTACAGGACAGACAGACAGACATAAAAACCCTTAGACAATTATATATATAGATATAGATTAGAATGCAGCCTATTTATTTCTTAGCAGTGACATCACTTGGATTGCTAATTTTTTTGAATGTCGTGTTAAACATTTACTTCATTTAGGTCATATGTTCACTATCCCATAGTAATGTTGGTAATAAATTAATATTTCTTAATGCTGAATTTGTGCTTCTTGCAGGTCTTCCTGAGGCAGATGTTACATGGTACAGAAATAAAAGTCGCCTGCATCATGTGCCCCGCCACAGTGACACTTCTTTGATTATTGGAAATATAACCTATTCCGACCAGGGACAATATACTTGCAAAGCAGTCAACAAACATGGGGAGGTTTCTGAATCAACACAACTCCAGATTATAGGTGAATGCATATAATGATGGGATGCAGCAGTCTACAGGTGGCCATATATGTTAGTCTAAGGCTGACAAAAATGGATGATTCCAATGAAAAGGAATGTTTGTTCAGAAAAATTTAAGAAAAAAGTATCATTTTTTTGGCTGATGATATACAATCAGAAAGAAGTCAGCCATGTTAAAATTTAGCTAACGACCAAACAAATCAATTCCACAGAAAAAAGAAACTCCCCTCTACTTGAATGTTACTTCATTAGCAATGCCTCATTGTGAACTTCGTTCCACAGTTAATCGCTAGCTCTCGTGATTGAAAGTTCAATATGGAAAAAGTAGGCTGGTGGTATCATTAAAACATTCCAATTATTATTGAATCTTCATTAAAAGAAGTAACATACAAGAAAGCTGGCAAAAACATATTGAAGTGTCTCCAACCAAATCTGTGCGGTAGTTGGAGGCATTACTGAACAGGGAAGCCTTTTAGATATTAAAGCTTAATGCTTTCTCTCCTAATGGTATGAATTATCACACCGATTTAACGTATATTTATTAGTTAATGGAGAGATGATTCCAGTGTAATTTGTGTAATATGGATTTTGATATTTTGCATTTGCATACATGTACATACCATGTACTAAACTCAGGATGTCAATGGAATGGGAGTGGCTTTTTGTTTTTGAATTGAAGTGTTTGTATGCTATGATATGCTATGATTGTATGATAATTAAGTCTGGTTCATGGTCGAAACACAGCAACATGTTTTTTGCCAATTTCCTTGGACAATACTTCTTTTAATAAAGATTTTCTAAAAATTGGGTTATATTAAAGATGCCACGAGCCTACTTTCCAATATTAACATTTAACTACTAGTCCACAAGTGATCTTTCCATCAAATGATGTTTTCAGATTATTCCTATAAAGAGCATGCACTTTGTTCAATGTCATTGGCCATATATGGCGAGTTTGAATGACTGTAACCTCCAATCTAGACTAAAATAGGTATGGCTGCGTCAGGAATGTATAGCCATTTTTATAATAGATATCCTGTGACCTGCCCCTGTTTTAAGAGAGGATCAGATCTGGATAATCCATCAGTTTTTATAGATCTGTTCCAAAAGTGATCATGATAAGCTGTAGCAAATGCTGCTTTACATTCCCACTTTATAAAATGATGGTATATTGCTAGGGTATGCTATTATTTATGATCACAATGGTTCCTAACTTTTGGGTCTTGATTTGAGACCGAAGTGTCAATAGTTCTGTTTTAGTACAACATTCCCTTCAATGTTTGTCCTGCACAGAGATGCTCCCAACCTACAGCTATGCCCATTCCCTTGAACTGAGCCATGCTGTAACACCCTACATATTGAGTGGCCTTCGCACAGGTGTGAAACGAAGAACAGTGAAGTGGAATCAGCATTAAATCAGCACTCCTTTATTCAGAATCAGTTATAGACCTTGAGGTCTGACCCCACTGAACATTTAAAGACTGTATCTGTGTCTTCTTGATTTGCCACTTATTTATAAGATAGGAATATCCTTTAAAGGTTAGTAATTTATAGACGTTTACTTATAATTTTTGGACATAAACCTTTATATCATCTTGACATGCAATGTTTCTTGTAATAATGTTATTTTTATACAATCTGTTCAGACCCTCCTCTGGATACTTTTGGAATTGAAAGATTAGGAATGTTGTTTGCTGAAATTGGTCCAGAAACACCTTTTGTAATGACATCTTTGACCGGAAATAATCTGTTGGTGAACACTGGTGGATCAGCTTTGATAGGTAAGTTAACAGCTATTGTACAGTAGATCAAATCATTTTTATATAATATATTTTATTAAAATTGACAGTTCTGATGATAACACTTTCACTGTAAGGGAAAATTATATTTTTCAAACTTATTTTCTCTGCAAAGCTTTTATGACCTCACATATTGGTAGTAGGGTTGAAAAAAAAGATTTGGGCTTCCTCAGTCTGTCATTTAGTCTGGTCTTCTGTGGCAGCTGGGCCAGGGCAGTCTTTGCTTTTGCTAAGGACATCCTTTGCCTGGCATTCTGGGCCCATCTTGCGCTTATTATCCCCATGAAGTGAGGTCAATTGGCTAAGGCCCATGCAATTTAATGACATTCGTTATGATATGACATCACCATGTCAAGGACCTAGCAAGCGTACGAGGTGCCCTAATTGACAGGCTTAAGAATGCTGAGCACCATGCAAAGCTGAACCGGATGTGTTGATTCTAGCTAAATAACTACTGGATGAGGAAGATAGTAAGTCCTTCATGACTTCTATGTAACCTAGGAAGCCTAATGCCAATATAAAATGAGTGTAATAGAACTGCAAATCCATATGACAATATAGAAGAAAAATTTACCAGTATTATATACATGTACATCTGGACTAAGTACGATGCTAGGAGCAAATTTTCTTTGGTCTTTGGTTTGATCAATGCAAGTTGAAGGTTTTTTCTTTAGAGTGTGAGGCGAATCCATGGGGCCATCACACTGACACTATTGAGCTGAACTTCTGTTTTTATATATATTTTAAAACTGATTTGGTGGAAAATGGTAAAAAGTAACATGGAAATTGAATAATGTACCCTTAATAATATATTTTAATTTTATCATTAATCTCAAATTTTAAAAACAATATGACAAAAATCTGTGGTAATATAGTGTTCCATAGTTAAAAGAAGAATATAATTTGTAAATGTTTTTATGTGTACTCTATTGACTTGAACCCAGTTATTTGGTATATTGAACTCCAGACTATATGTCAACCTTTTTGTTTTTAATACTGTCCCTTATATGTTGACTTCTGATGCTCCAGAACCACCAAAAAAAACTACCTTCACACAAGGTCAATAAAACACAAGTGTATAAGTCAATAATCACATAATAGTTACCTATGGAGTGTTCCTGGGGACCCACCAAACCCGACGCACGTTTCGCACTGAAATGCTTCATTCAGGGGTGGTTAGGTACTGGCCAGTGATAGTATATATATCCATAAGGACCAATAGGAAAGGTACTTAGATTGATTGAACAATGAAAAACTCCTTTGTCCGCATGCGCAACTAGAGTCTATAGTCACCGAAAGAGTGACACACCCACTCACAAAAGGGGTGGAAAAGGAAAAAAGTAGCGGCGCGTGCGCACCACATCAATAGCCAGCATGAAACCGTGGTTACCATCTCCATGGATGCCGGATGCTAGACCCCATCTTCTGATGCTCCAGCCAAACACTTTGACTTGCATTAGCCTACACCCATTCTCTGTGATTAACTTCAGGCTTCACATGAAAAATTATATTTATTTTTTAAATGCCTACTAAAGTAAAGTAAAGATGGGTATAATTATTGAGGCACTTGAAACAAAGCCTATCTTTGTATGTTTTCATTAAGCTTGTTGTGTTTTTATTTTATTATTATTTTTCCTAGGAGTTGACATCTGTGTCAGTTTCTCATGGTTCTTGCAGCGTGTGGCTGAGACTTTGATATCAGCTTGCACCTCGTTTATGTAGATCATAGCAGTGGGACACTCCTTAACATTTGTTGCATTAGAAAATGTTCCATAAATCATAGTAAGATTCATCCTTACTCAGTTTTCAAATTAATTCTTCTTAGAGGTGAAACGTTTTATTGCAGAAAATGAACTGAAAAGGAAATGTCCTAACTAAATTATAATCTTGGTAACAATTCTAAACTAGTATTTTAATAAATATGAGGGTAAGTCAAAAACGTACGCACTGTATATATTAAAACTTTTGTTAGTCGAACTGTCTTTATCGAGTCCGATGTTCCCCCAGTCACTGTTGCACAGGTTTAAACGTTTTGCATCAGTGGATTTGTGACTGCAATGTGAGAAACAATGGCTGTTCCACTTGTGATTTACACATAAGAGAAAAAGCATGCAGTGATTTGTTTTTTTAGGTGTGAGAGTAGGTCTGGTGTTGATATTTATCAAAGAAATTGTCCACAGTATTTGAAAAGTGTTTTATCTCGAAGAAGTGTGCATGGAAAAAAAGAGTGGTTCAAAAAAGGTCACACAAGTGTCAGCCGTGAAGAAGGATTTTGACGCCTGTCCATCTGCATGACTGATGACAACATTGAGCATGCACGTGAACAGGTTCTGTTGGATAGACGAGTGACAGTTTACTACATGGCAAATCATTTGCAAAGATTCACATCTGAAGAAGAGGTGAAGGCAGGGTTGCGTTTGTGGCTTGAAGCTCTGCCTAAATATTTTGCTGTTGACAGTTGGACAAAGTGTATAGAAAAGCAGGAAGAATACATCGAAAAATGATGTATTTATCTTTTCGAAAGCTGATAAAAATTCTACAGCCAGAGTGCGAATAACTTTTGACTCTACCTCATAGAAACTCATTCCTACCGTATACCCAACAACTTGATACAAAAAATGTTAGTATGGCTGATTTTCATCTCTAACTTGAAAGTAATATCCTTTTCAAAATGAAGGATTATTATTTCTTTAGAGTTTAAGTCTAAAATGTAAACTGGTTCTTAAAAAATATAAAAAAATGTTTTCTTTTGGGGAAAAAAGCATTGCTGACCTATCTTAAAAGGGTTGTCCCAAGATTGACACTTTTCACCAATTAGCAGGATAGGTGATAGGTGTTTCTGATGGATATTGGCCCCATCAGTGCGATTCGCTCACTTCATGGAAATGCGGTTCCCATGTATCCTGTTTGAATGCAGTTACCAGCAATCAGGCACTTATCACCAATCTTATCCTGTTATATTCTGTGACAGCTGCTGTTACTATTCCATACAACCCAGTTTAATTGGATGTAATAGACATACCTGCACATATAGGTGAACCACTTTGTGGCTCGTGCTACACTCATCTAGCTGAATAAGTCTGAACTGCAGTACCAGACACAGCTGCACATTGGAGATCTAAGTCTCTTTTACCACTAATTGGTGAGAGTCAGACCCCCACATTAAAGACTTTTAATAAAAATAATAATCTTTATATAGCGCTAACTTATTCCGCAGCACTTTACAGTTTGCGCTCATTATCATCGCTGTCCCCGATGGGGCTCACAATCTAAATTCCCTATCAGTATGTCTTTGGAATGTGGGAGGAAACCAGAGAACCCAGAGGAAACCCACACAAACACGGGGAGAACATACAAACTCCTTGCAGATGTTGTCCTTGGTGGGATTTGAACCCAGGACTCCAGCTCTGCAAGGCTGCAATGCTAACCACTGAGCCACCGTGCTGCGACTTTTCCTTAGTAAAGGTCATCAATGTGTAATTCCAAAATCCCTTTTCCTTGAGTGTGATGCATTGCTTAGTATATTGAGCATGCACATATAAAATATATCCATTTCCCTCTACTGGCTGATAACACTTCTTAAGAATATGTCCAAACTGTTCTCTTTGGAAATCTGGAGATTTTTACTATCAGTTCAGGAATCTATCCGAACTAAATGACATTCACTGCATAAAACATTTAATAAAGAATGCTTTTACTTGTTGCATTATGTGGTTGCTAAAAGTTAGATATTTACTGATAATATTCTAGATCCATCAAGCGTCCTTTTACTTGAAGAACAGTGCCTGTGTGTTAGCACGTGGTCTTTCATCACATGTTTCATTTGACCAAACTATTTTCTTTCTGGATAATTAGAATATGTACTGTCAGGTCACTGGGAATCATCAATTTACTCTGAATATGCACAAGTCGTGGAATCCAGCTTCCTCCTGTCTGGCTAGTAATCATTAGACTCACCTAATGTCTTCTGTGGACCACATGCATAACACATGGCATTCCTTTTCTACGCTTAATGGTAAAAACAGTAATTGTAATCACATACATGGCTGAATGGAAAAACAGATCATTCCACGGATTGATCACAGAAAACAAAATGTTGGCAATGCTAATAATACTGATCTTTACTGGTGTAGTCATTGTTACAGACTCATACATGTCTCAGTTCATAAGGGTAGACATCATCTACATTAAATTGTATTGACATGACCATTTTGAATACCGTTACATAACATTTGTTGTAAATATGTGACATTGAATTACTTTTATATGAATGTTATCTGCATATAAACTGCATGAAAGCTTTTATTGAAGAGCTTTCACCAGGAAAACTGTTTTAATTGAAAAATTAATACCAAAAAAATTGTTTAAACTTAAAGGGCCACTGTCACCCCCTCCAGCCATTATAAACTAAAAGAGCCACCTTGTGCAGCAGTAATGCTGCATTCTAACAAGGTGGCTCTTTTAGTTTTTGGTTCAAGTGTTCCAAAAATAAAGCGTTTTGAAACTTAGTCAAAATACCTGTCTTTAGCCAGGGAGGCGGGTCCTCACTCCCCAGATTGAACCGCTACTCTGCCGTCACTCAAATCTTCATGGGCTTTCGGCGCTGCCCCCTCAGCGCTGTTTACTCTTCAAAACCGGCGCCTGCGCTGTGTACTACTGTGCTGCGCAGGCGCAGTAAGCTCTGGCCGTCTGACGTCCCAGCCAGGCTTGCAGACTGCGCCTGTGCAGGCAGTGCGGCCACCCACCTTTGGAATCCCAGCCCCGCAGTGTGTTATGCATTATGTATACTGTACACTGTATACTGTACACTGTATACTGTATGAGGAGGCACGATCAGCTGAATACAGTATACAGACGCTGTAAGGCGAGGGACCTGGGTGACAGGCTGACACACGCAGTGCGCATGCCCAGGAATCCTAGCCCCGCACTCTGCATAATGCATAACACACTGCGGGGCTGGGACTCCAAAGGTGGGTGGCCGCACTGCCCGCACAGGCGCAGTCTGCAAGCCTGGCTGGGACGTCAGACGGCCAGAGCTTACTGCGCCTGCGCAGCACAGTAGTACACAGCGCAGGCACCGGTTTTGAAGCGTAAACAGCGCTGAGGGGGCGGCGCCGAAAGCCCCTGAAGATTGGAGTGACGGCAGAGTAGCGGTTGAAGCTGGGGAGTGAGGACCTGCCTCCCTGGCTAAAGACAGGTATTTTGGATAAGTTTCAAAATGCTTTATTTTGGGAATACTTGAACCAAAAACTAAAAGAGCCACCTTGTTAGAATGCAGCATTACTGCTGCACAAGGTGGCTCTTTTAGTTTATAACGGCTGGAGGGGGGTGACAGTGGCCCTTTAAGTAATTACATTGTTGGGGCGCCATTACGTTATGCCAATCTCTGCTATCAGGTAGGGACAGACCAGAGACAAAGTAGGGCTTTTACCAGTCTGAACACGATCGGTCATATTCAGGTTTTTGTCCTCCTAGTTTGTTCGCTACACTTATGCTTTTGCAGTCATAACATAGACCAACTGTTAACCCCTTCCCGACCTTAGACATACCCAGTACATCTTGCATGGTATGTAAAACTTGCATTTTCAGTGTTTCAGGCAGTTAAATTGCCTGAAAAACTGATGTCCAGAATACGATCATAGGCTAGCAACGCTGGCATGACCAGGGTCAGCTGTGATTGGTGCGATCAACAATGATATTGATCACACCAATCAGATTGCACAGACGCCAACTGACCCCACAGTGAGCACCCTGTACTTCTTCATTCTACCTGCAGACTTGTACAGGGTGGTCACTGTGTCATTCTGAGTGCTGTGCTGGGCCTTGTGCTGCCAAACACTTTTTCAAGCCTTTGCCATCACTGCTGGTGATCCTGCTGCTGAAGATTTTCCTGATCCTTCTCTGATCCGTTCCTGATCTTTGCTAATCCACCCCAATCTCCCCGTCTCTCTCCCTTCCTCCTTTTTTCACCTGATCGCTGGATTTTTGGCAGGTTTTTTCTTTTTTGTGCTTCCTGCAGCTGCCAAGCAGTAATCAGTGACTCAGATCACTCATCTGCACAAGTGCTCACTGTTTTCCAGGACTTTTTTGTGCATGTAAATTTTTCTCCCCTCTTTGCACCACCTCCGTGCTTGCACCAAGTGTTTATCAGCAGCACAAATCACTGATCTGTTCTTGCTGTTTTCCACAACTTTTTTTCCTTTGCTATTTTTCCTCCCCCACCCACAGTTTGCACCATTTCCATGCATGCATCGTACAGCCACAGAGCCGCTGATCAGATGCACATGACTGATTAGCACCAGTGCTTGCTTTTGGCAACAACTTTTTTTCTCCTGTCTATTTTCTTCATCCCCTTTTTGCACCACATCTGTGAATGTGTCCTACAGCTGTCGAGTGCTGGTCAGTGACTAACATCACTAACCGGCCTCCAGTTGTTGGGCTTTTTTTGTGTGAAAAAAGATTTGGATAGAAAGAAATTTAGTTTAGTTGATAGAACTAGATTAGGGACAGTAAAAATATACCATAGTAATCTATGACTTCTACAGTATTTTTTACTGAATTGAATCAGGGTTAGTGTCCAATTGTAAAGCGAAAAAAAGAAGCAAAACACATAAGTTAGATTAGTTGATAGGATTAGATTAGGGACAGTAAAAATATGCCATATTATCTGTCATCTACTACAGTATTTGTTACTGAATTTAGTCAGGGTTAGAGTCTGAGAGCGCAGAAAAAAGGAATCACATCCATGCATGCATCCGACAGCCAACGAGCGCTGAGACACATCACTGATTGACCTCGCGTTGTTGTTTTGTTTTGTTTTTCTGTGAGAGAAAGAGAATTAAAAAAATTATTTAGAATAGGGACAGTAAAAATATACACTGCTCAAAAAAATAAGGGGAACACTTAAACAACATAATATAAGTCCTAGTAAATCAAACTTCTGTAAAATCAAACTGTCCACTTAGGAAGCAACACTGTTTGACAATCAATTTCACATGCTGTTGTGCAAATGGAATAGACAACAGATGGAATTGATTGGCAATTATCAAGACACACTCACTAAAGGAGTGGTTCTGCAGGTGGGAAGCACAGGCCACATCTCAGTACCAATGCTTTCTGGCTGATGTTTTGGTCACTTTTGAATGTTGGTTGTGCTTTCACACTCGTGGTAGCTGAGACGGACTCTACAACCCACACAAGTGGCTCAGGTAGTGCAGCTCATCCAGGATGGCACATCAATGCAAGCTGTGGCAAGAAGGTTTGCTGTGTCTGTCAGTGTAGTGTCCAGAGGCTGGAGGCGCTACCAGGAGACAGGCCAGTACACCAGGAGATGTGGAGGGGGCCAACAACCCAGCAGCAGGACCGCTTCCTCTGCCTTTGTGCAAGGAGGAACAGGAGGAGCACTGCCAGAGCCCTACAAAATGACCTCCAGCAGGCCACAAATGTGCATGTGTCTGCACAAATGGTTGGAAACCGACTCCATGAGGATGGTCTGAGTGGCCGACGCCCACATATGTGGGTTGTGCTCACAGCCCAACACCATGCAGGCAAATTTGCCCTGTGCTCTTCACAGATGAAAGCAGGTTCACACTGAGCACATGTGACAGACATGGCAGAGTCTGGAGATGACGTGGAGAGTGATCTGCCTGCAATATCCTTCAGCATGACCGGTTTGGCAGTGGGTCAGTAATGGTGTGGGGTGACATTTCTTTAGAGGGCCGCACAGCCCTCCATGTGCTTGCCAGAGGAGGTAGCCTGACTGCCATTAGGTACCGAGATGAGATCCTCAGACCCCTTGTGAGACCATATGCTGGTGCGGTTGGCCCTGGGTTCCTCCTAATGCAGGACAATGCCAGACCTCATGTGGCTGGAGTGTGTCAGCAGTTCCTGCAAGATGAAGGCATTGGAGCTATGGACTGGCCCGTCCGTTCCCCAGACCTGAATCCGATTGAACACATCTGGGACATCATGTCTCACACCATCCACCAACGTCACGTTGCCCCACAGACTGTACAGGAGTTGGCGGATGTTTTACTCCAGGTTTTGGAGGAGATCCCTCAGGAGACCATCTGCTGCCTCATCAGGAGCATGCCCAGGCATTGTAGGGCGGTCATACAGGCACGTGGAGGCCACACACTACTGAGCATCATTTCCTTGTCTTGAGGCATTTCCACTGAAGTTGGATCAGCCTGTAATTTCATTTTCCACTTTGATTTTGAGCATCTTTCCAACTCCAGACCTCCGTGGGATATTAGTTTTGATTTACGTTGATCACTTTTAGGTTTTATTGTTCTCAACACATTCCACTATGTAATGAATAAAGATTTACAACTGGAATATTTCATTCAGTGATATCTAGGATGGGGGATTTTAGTGTTCCCTTTATTTTTTTGAGCAGTGTACCATACAATTCAGCATCTACTATACTACAGTATTTTTTGCTGAATTTAATCCGGGTTAGTGTTGGACAACAAAGCGGAAAAAAAGAATCACATCCATGCGTGCATCCTACAGCCATCAAGCGCTGTTCAACGACACATCACTGATCGAAATGCGGTTGTTGTATTGGGGTTTTTTTGTGTGTGAAAAATAATTTTTAAAAAATAATTTAGATTTGTTGATAGGATTAGATTACATTTTTTTCTCTTCTAAATAACAAAGTTTACACCAAGCACTCTCACACTCACCTGAATAAAGTTGGGTACACATACAAACACCCCATACCTGAAGAAATGTTCCGCTCGTTCCAAACATGGTATTCAGTGGAGAAGGCATATGCTTTCTTTGCTTCCGACACAGTAAGGGAGAGGATCCCACTTTTCTTAATTTTTCTGACTCCTCCTCTTCTTCAAGTGACACCGAATCACCACTTAGAGGCCCCAGGACAGTAAATGAACCAGTGTCCACCTTTTCTTACCCCATGTGCACCTCACCCAACAAAGATTATGAACAACAGATTCCTGATTTTGTGGTGCAATCAGTTATCAAATTTGACACCACTGGCCTCACAGAAATAGAATTTTTCAAAGTCTTTCTCTCTGAGGATTTTGTAAACCTCATGGTGACCGAGACAAATTTGTATGCCCTGCAATTTTCGACACAAAACCGCCCTTCGTCAATTTCTAACTGGACCCCTGTAGAAGCAGTAGAAATGATGCTTTGGGGCCTGGTTTTTCACATGGGGTTAGTGAAGAAGCCATAACTTTGGCAGTATTGGAGTGTTAATGTTTTATACAACACTCCAGTATTCCTCATGGCCATGACCCGTAAGACGGCCAGGTACAGAATTAAACTCTACAAGCTGTGCAGGAGTACCTCAGGGTACACTCACAGGTTTAGAGTTTATGAAGGTAAGGACATCCAGATTCAACCTCCTGAATGCTGCCCCTTGTCCTGGGAGTGAGTGGGAAAATCGTGTGGGATTTTGTGCACCCACTGCTGGATCAAGGTTATCACCTTTATGTAGATTACTTTTATACCAGCATACCACTCTTCAAGTCCCTCTCTGCATGAGCTACCGCAGCCTGCAGTACCGTCCGCAAAAATCAGAGAGGCCTCCCTTGGATGCTAATTGGGCAGATTCTCAGACAGGGTGAGAGCAGAGCCCAATGTGGTGACAAAATGCTGGTGGTTAAGTGCAAGGACAAGAGGGATGTTCTTTTCTTGACCACCATATATGGTGATGGCAGCACTCCGACCACTGTACAAGTTCTACACAGGTCCACAAGCTAAACTGTGTACTAGGGTACAACAAGAACATGGGGGAGTTGTTCTCTCTGCTCAAGTCCTCCAGCTGTAAAGTGCTATGAGAAAATCCAAGGTATGGTACAAGAAGCTGGCCGTGCACATCGTACAGATGACAATATACAACGCTTTTGTGTTACCATGATGTGCAGGTTAGACCGGTATGTACCTTCAGTTCTGGGAGGTAGTTATTAAGGCCCTAATTTTTGGCAGTCAGGATAAAGCTGGTCCCAGTACTTCCCTGACTGAAAGTGCTTATATCGTACCAGGACAACATTTCCCCATTGAGGTCCCTCAAACCTCAAAGAAAGGAAAATCACAAAAAATGGTGTCGAGTGTGTCACGGCAGGGGAATAAAAAGGACACTATTTGGCAATGAAACACCTGCCCCAACAAACCTGGCCTGTGTATAAAAGAATGCTTCAAACTGTACCACACATCCATAGATTACTAAATTCATATCTAACTTACACAAGTCATGTATACCAACCTGATGTACACTACATAACTCACGTATGCTAACCTGATATACACTACACAACTCACATTTGCCAACCTGACGTACACCACACAACTCGCATATGCCAACCTAATGCACTCTACATAACTTAAGTATGCTACTACATTATAAAATTTACAAACCAGGAAACACTGAATCAGTTCCAAAATGGGGTCACTTGTGTGGGGTTTACATTGTTTAGGCATATCAGGGGCTCTCCAAACGCAACATGATTCCCTCAGACCAATCCATCAAAGTCTGCATTACAAAATGTCACTCCTTCCCTTCTGAGCCCTGCTGTGCGCTGAAACACAAGTTTTCCTCCACATATGGAATATCAGTGTACTCAGGACAAATTTCTCAACAGATTTGGGGTCCATTTTCTCCTGTTAACCTTGTAAAAATGAAAAAATGTGGGGCTTAAACATTTTTGTGGAAAAAAATTAGATTTTTTTTATTTTCATGACTCAAGGTAATAATTTTCTGTGAAACACATTGGGGGTTCAAGGTGCTCACCACACATCTAGATATATTCCTTATGAGGTTTAGTTTCCAAAATGGGGTAATTTGTGGGGGATTTCCACTGTTTAGGCACATCAGGGTCTCTCAAAACGTGACATGACGTCTGCAGACCATTCCATCAAAGTGTGCATTCAAAACCGTCACTCCTTACCTTTTAAGCCCTGCCGTGCACCCAAAATATATAAAAAATTGGGGGCTAAAAGATAATTTTTGTGGGAGAAATGTGAATTTTTATTTTCACAGCTCTACATTATAAGCTTATGTAAACACCTGGGAGTTCAGGGTGCTAACCACACATCTAGAGAAGTTCCTTCAGGGTTCTAGTTACCAAATTGTGGGGAGTTTCTACTGTTTAAGCACATCAGGGACTGTCCAAACACGACATGGCATCCACTAATTATTACAGTTAATTTTGCTTTCAAAAAGTCATATAGTGCTCTGTCATGGTTCCCAATGGCAAGGGAACGTCAGAGAACATAAATAACAGAACAGCTCTTGGGTGATGGAATCTCGAGCTGACCGTGAGCTAAACCTACCACACAACTAACAGTGGCCGGGTGGCGTACCTACGTTTTATCCCTAGACGCCTAGCGCCAGCCGGAGGACTAACTAACCCTAATAGAGGAAAAGACAGACCTGGCTTACCTCTAGGGAAATTCCCCCAAAAAGGAGACAGAAGCCCCCCACATATATTGACGGTGAGTTCAGAGGAAAAGACATACGCAGTATGAAGGTAGGTTCAGCAAAGCGAGGTCCGCTTACTAGATAGCAAGAAGATACAATAGGGAACTTCACGGTCAGCTGAAAACCCTATTAAAGTACCATCCCGAAAGTACTTTAAGACTCATGTGTCAACTCATGACACCGGAGTGGCAGTTTTGGCCCACAAGAGCTTCCAGCTACAGAAAAATAACATAACTGTGAACTGGAACAAAAATGCGAAACAAACTTAGGACTAAGAGTCCAACTTAGCTGATAGTAGTCTAGAAGCAGGAACATGCAACAGAAAGGCTCTGGTTACATAGATGGCCGGCACTAGAATAACTGAGCAGCAAGGCTAAATAGGATACACCCATATCCTGATGGAAACAGGTGAACAGAGAAAGTGAAGCACACAAGTCCAGTACCACCAGTGGCCACCGGGGGAGCCCAAAATCCAATTTCACAACAGTACCCCCCCTCAAGGAGGGGGCACCGAACCCTCACAAGAACCACCAGGGCGATCAGGACGAGCCCTATGAAAGGCACGGACCAAATCAGAGGCATGAACATCAGAGGCTGTCACCCAAGAATTATCCTCTTGACCGTAGCCCTTCCACTTGACCAGATACTGAAGTTTCCGTCTGGAAACACGGGAGTCCAAGATCTTCTCCACAACGTACTCCAATTCACCCTCAACCAACACCGGAGCGGGAGGCTCAACGGAAGGCACAACCGGTACCTCATACCTGCGCAATAATGACCGATGGAAGACATTATGGATAGAAAAAGATGCTGGGAGGTCCAATCGAAAGGACACGGGGTTAAGAATCTCCAAAATATTATACGGGCCGATGAACCGAGGCTTAAACTTAGGAGAAGAAACCCTCATAGGGACAAAACGAGAAGACAACCACACCAAGTCCCCAACACGAAGACGAGGACCAACACGACGACGGCGGTTAGCAAAATGCCGAGTCTTCTCCTGGGACAACTCCAAATTGTCCACCACCTGTCCCCAAATCCGATGCAACCTATCCACCACAGTATCCACTCCAGGACAATCCGAAGACTCCACCTGACCGGAAGAAAAACGAGGATGAAACCCCGAATTGCAAAAGAAAGGAGAAACCAAAGTGGCAGGACTAGCCCGATTATTGAGGGCAAACTCCGCCAACGGCAAAAAGGCAACCCAGTCATCCTGATCCGCAGACACAAAACACCTCAAATAAGTCTCCAAGGTCTGATTAGTTCGCTCAGTCTGGCCATTAGTCTGAGGATGGAACGCAGATGAAAAAGACAAATCAATGCCCATCCTAGCACAGAACGCCCGCCAAAATCTAGACACGAACTGGGTCCCCCTGTCAGAAACGATATTCTCCGGAATACCATGCAAGCGAACCACATTTTGAAAAAACAGAGGAACCAACTCGGATGAGGAAGGCAACTTAGGCAAGGGCACCAAATGAACCATCTTTGAAAAACGGTCACACACCACCCAGATGACAGACATTTTCTGAGAAACAGGGAGATCAGAAATAAAATCCATAGAGATGTGAGTCCAAGGCCTCTTCGGAATAGGCAAAGATAACAACAATCCGCTAGCCCGAGAACAACAAGGTTTGGCCCGAGCACAAACATCACAAGACTGCACAAAAACTCGTACATCTCGAGACAGGGAAGGCCACCAGAAGGACCTAGCCACCAAATCCCTGGTACCAAAGATCACCTGCCAACACAGAAGAATGAACCTCCGAGATGACTCTACTGGTCCAATCATCAGGAACAAACAGTCTACCAGGCGGGCAACGATCAGGTCTATCCGCCTGAAACTCCTGCAAAGCCCGTCGCAGGTCTGAGGAAACAGCAGATAATATCACCCCATCCTTAAGGATACCTGTAGGTTCAGAATCACCAGGGGAATCAGGCTCAAAACTCCTAGAAAGGGCATCCGCCTTCACATTTTTAGAACCTGGTAAGTATGAGACCACAAAATTAAACCGAGAGAAAAACAACGACCAGCGCGCCTGTCTAGGATTCAGGCGCTTGGCAGACTCAAGATAAATCAAATTCTTGTGATCGGTCAATACCACCACCTGATGTCTAGCCCCCTCAAGCCAATGACGCCACTCCTCAAAAGCCCACTTCATAGCCAAAAGCTCCCGATTACCAATATCATAATTTCGCTCGGCGGGCGAAAATTTTCGAGAAAAGAACGCACAAGGTCTCATCACGGAGCAGTCGGAACTTTTCTGCGACAAGACCGCCCCAGCTCCGATCTCGGAAGCATCGACCTCAACCTGAAAAGGAAGAGTAACATCAGGCTGACGCAACACAGGGGCGGAAGAAAAGCGGCGCTTAAGCTCCCGAAAGGCATCCACAGCAGCAGGGGACCAATCAGCAACATCAGCACCCTTTTTGGTCAAATCAGTCAAAGGTTTATGTTGTGAATTTACCTTTTTGGCTCCCTCTAGTGGTTACTAGTGATTTGACTCTGGGAATGTCTGCCATCCCTTGTATGCTCACCTGGGTCGTTAGGTCAGGGGTGTTGCTATATAAGCTCCCTGGACCTTCAGTTCAATGCCTGGCAACGTTGTAATCAGAGCTAATCTGTTGTGCTCTTGTCTACTGATCCTGGTTCCTGCTAGATTAAGCTAAGTCTGCTTTCTTGCTTTTTGCTATTTGTTTTTGTTTGCATTTTTGTCCAGCTTGTACATAATCTGTATCCTAACCTTGCTGGAAGCTCTAGGGAGGCTGGAGTTCTCCCCCCGGGCCGTTAGACGGTTCGGGGGTTCTTGAATTTCCAGTGTGGATTTTTGATAGGGTTTTTGTTGACCATATAAGTTATCTTACTACATTCTGCTATTAGTAAGTGGGCCTCTCTTTGCTAAACCTAGTTCATCTCTGTGTTTGTCATTTCCTCTTACCTCACCGTTATTATTTGTGGGGGGCTTGTATCCAACTTTTGGGGTCTATTCTCTGGAGGCAAGAGAGGTCTTTGTTTTCCTCTTCTAGGGGTAGTTAGTCCTCCGGCTGGCGCGAGACATCTAGCGACCTACGTAGGCATGTTCCCCGGCTACTTCTAGTGTTGGCGTTAGGAGTAGATATATGGTCAACCCAGTTACCACTGCCCTATGAGCTGGATTTTTGTACTTCGCAGACTTACTTGTTCCTCTGAGACCCTCGCCATTGGGGTCATAACAGTTTGCCAGGCCAGTATTAAATGTTAAATGCATTGCAGAAGCGGGATTATAAGAAAGAAAATTCTGAGTTTTTTTTTCTCTTTCTCATTTTTTTTTCTTTTCCCCTTTACCTCTGAGTGGCTTGTGTTTGCTGCAGACATGAATGTCCAGACCTTGATTACAGGTGTGGACCAGCTTACTGCTCGTGTGCAGGGCATACAAGATTATGTTATCAGAAATTCTATGTCAGAACCTAAGATACCGATTCCTGAACTGTTTTCCGGAGACCGATTTAAATTTAGAAATTTCAGGAATAATTGTAAATTGTTTTTGTCCCTGAGACCCTGTTCATCTGGAGACTCCGCTCAGCAAGTTAAAATTGTTATTTCTTTTTTACGGGGCGACCCTCAGGATTGGGCCTTCTCGCTGGCGCCAGGAGATCCGGCATTGGCTGATATTGATGCGTTTTTTCTGGCGCTCGGTTTGCTTTATGAGGAACCCAATCTTGAGATTCAGGCAGAAAAAGCCTTGCTGGCTATGTCTCAGGGCCAGGACGAGGCTGAAGTGTATTGCCAAAAATTTCGGAAATGGTCCGTGCTGACCCAGTGGAACGAGTGTGCATTGGCTGCAAATTTCAGAAATGGCCTTTCTGAAGCCATTAAGAATGTGATGGTGGGTTTTCCCATTCCCACAGGTCTGAATGATTCCATGGCCCTGGCAATTCAAATCGACCGGCGGTTGCGGGAGCGCAAAACCGCAAATTCCCTCATGGTGTTGTCTGAACAGGCACCTGATTTAATGCAATGTGATAGAATCCTGACTAGAAATGAGCGGAAAATTCATAGACGCCAGAATGGCTTGTGTTACTACTGTGGTGATTCTACACATGTTATCTCAGCATGCTCTAAACGTCTTACTAGGGTTGTTAGTCCTGTCGCCATTGGTAATTTGCAACCTAAATTTATTCTATCTGTAACTTTGATTTGCTCACTGTCATCGTATCCTGTCATGGCGTTTGTAGACTCAGGTGCTGCCCTGAGTCTGATGGATCTGTCATTTGCCAAGCGCTGCGGTTTTGTTCTGGAGCCATTAGAAAATCCTATCCCTCTTAGGGGTATTGATGCTACGCTTTTGGCAAAAAATAAACCGCAGTTTTGGACACAGGTTACCATGTGCATGACTCCCGAACATCGGGAGGTGATACGTTATTCTGGATTATCTCAATGAGAATAACTGTTTAACTCCATATCAGCATGGGTTTATGAGAAATCGCTCCTGTCAAACCAATCTAATCAGTTTTTATGAAGAGGTAAGCTATAGGCTGGACCACGGTGAGTCATTGGACGTGGTATATCTCGATTTTTCCAAAGGGTTTGATACCGTGCCGCACAAGAGGTTGGTACACAAAATGAGAATGCTTGGTCTGGGGGAAAATGTGTGTAAATGGGTTAGTAACTGGCTTAGTGATAGAAAGCAGAGGGTGGTTATAAATGGTATAGTCTCTAACTGGGTCGCTGTAACCAGTGGGGTACCGCAGGGGTCGGTATTGGGACCTGTTCTCTTCAACATATTCATTAATGATCTGGTAGAAGGTTTACACAGTAAAATATTGATATTTGCAGATGATACAAAACTATGTAAAGCAGTCAATACAAGAGAAAATAGTATTCTGCTACAGATGGATCTGGATAAGTTGGAAACTTGGGCTGAAAGGTGGCAGATGAGGTTTAACAATGATAAATGTAAGGTTATACACATGGGAAGAAGGAATCAATATCACCATTACACACTGAATGGGAAACCACTGGGTAAATCTGACAGGGAGAAGGACTTGGGGATCCTAGTTAATGATAAACTTACCTGGAGCAGCCAGTGCCAGGCAGCAGCTGCCAAGGCAAACAGGATCATGGGGTGCATTAAAAGAGGTCTGGATACACATGATGAGAGCATTATACTGCCTTTGTACAAATCCCTAGTTAGACCGCACATGGAGTACTGTGTCCAGTTTTGGGCACCGGTGCTCAGGAAGGATATAATGGAACTAGAGAGAGTACAAAGGAGGGCAACAAAATTAATAAAGGGGATGGGAGAACTACAATACCCAGATAGATTAGCGAAATTAGGATTATTTAGTCTAGAAAAAAGACGACTGAGGGGCGATCTAATAACCATGTATAAGTATATAAGGGGACAATACAAATATCTCGCTGAGGATCTGTTTATACCAAGGAAGGTGACGGGCACAAGGGGGCATTCTTTGCGTCTGGAGGAGAGAAGGTTTTTCCACCAACATAGAAGAGGATTCTTTACTGTTAGGGCAGTGAGAATCTGGAATTGCTTGCCTGAGGAGGTGGTGATGGCGAACTCAGTCGAGGGGTTCAAGAGAGGCCTGGATGTCTTCCTGGAGCAGAACAATATTGTATCATACAATTATTAGGTTCTGTAGAAGGACGTAGATCTGGGGATTTATTATGATGGAATATAGGCTGAACTGGATGGACAAATGTCTTTTTTCGGCCTTACTATGTTACTATGTTACTATGTTTTCTTGTTCTGCATAAGATGCATGATTTGGTTGTTTTGGGTTTGCCATGGTTACAGACCCATAATCCAGTCTTGGACTGGAAGGCAATGTCGGTGTCAAGTTGGGGCTGCCATGGAATTCATGGAGATTCCCTGCCCTTGTCTATTGCTTCTTCTACGCCTTCGGAAGTTCCGGCGTATTTGTCTGATTATCAGGATGTCTTCAGCGAGTCTAAGTCCAGTGCACTGCCTCCTCATAGGGAATGTGACTGTGCAATAGATTTGATTCCTGGCAGTAAGTTTCCTAAGGGGAGACTGTTTAATTTGTCGGTACCTGAACATACCGCGATGCGTTCATATATCAAGGAGTCTCTTGAGAAGGGGCATATCCGTCCTTCTTCTTCCCCTCTTGGTGCGGGATTCTTTTTTGTGGCCAAAAAGGACGGATCTTTGAGGCCTTGTATTGACTATCGGCTTTTAAACAAGATCACTGTCAAATTTCAGTATCCTTTGCCGCTGTTGTCAGACTTGTTTGCCCGGATTAAAGGTGCCAAGTGGTTCACCAAGATAGACCTTCGTGGTGCGTACAACCTTGTGCGCATTAAGCAAGGCGATGAATGGAAAACCGCATTCAATACGCCCGAAGGTCATTTTGAGTACTTGGTGATGCCATTTGGGCTCTCTAATGCACCTTCAGTTTTTCAGTCCTTCATGCATGACATTTTCCGGAAGTATCTGGATAAATTTTTGATTGTTTATCTGGATGATATTCTGGTTTTTTCTGATGATTGGGACTCGCATGTGGAGCAGGTCAGGATGGTTTTTAAGATTTTGCGTGAAAATTCTTTGTTTGTTAAAGGCTCAAAGTGTCTCTTTGGTGTACAGAGGGTTCCCTTTTTGGGGTTCATTTTTTCCCCTTCTGCTGTGGAGATGGACCCAGTCAAGGTCCAAGCTATTCATGATTGGACTCAACCCTCGTCAGTTAAGAGTCTTCAGAAGTTCTTGGGTTTTGCTAACTTCTACCGTCGTTTTATCGCAAATTTTTCTAGCGTTGTTAAACCATTGACGGATATGACCAAGAAAGGCTCTGATGTAGCTAACTGGGCTCCTGCTGCCGTGGAGGCTTTCCAGGAGTTGAAACGCCGGTTTACTTCGGCGCCTGTTTTGTGCCAACCTGACACCTCACTTCCCTTTCAGGTGGAGGTGGATGCTTCGGAGATTGGGGCAGGGGCCGTTTTGTCGCAGAGAGGCCCTGGTTGCTCTACTATGAGACCTTGTGCCTTTTTCTCCAGGAAGTTTTCGCCGGCAGAGTGAAATTATGATGTGGGCAATCGGGAGTTGTTGGCCATGAAGTGGGCATTTGAGGAGTGGCGTCATTGGCTCGAGGGTGCTAAGCATCGTGTGGTGGTCTTGACTGATCACAAAAATCTGATGTATCTCGAGTCTGCTAAACGCCTGAATCCTAGACAGGCCCGCTGGTCATTGTTTTTCTCCCGTTTTGACTTTGTGGTCTCGTATTTACCAGGTTCTAAGAATGTGAAGGCCGATGCTCTGTCTAGGAGCTTTGTGCCTGATGCTCCTGGAGTCGCTGAACCTGTGGGTATTCTTAAGGAAGGAGTTATCTTGTCAGCTATTTCTCCTGATCTGCGGCGTGTGTTGCAGAGATTTCAGGCTGGTAGGCCTGACTCTTGTCCATCTGACAGATTGTTTGTGCCTGCTAAATGGACCAGCAGAGTAATTTCCGAGGTTCATTCCTCAGTGTTGGCAGGGCACCCGGGAATTTTTGGCACCAGAGATCTGGTGGCCAGGTCCTTTTGGTGGCCTTCCTTGTCAATGGATGTGCGGTCATTTGTGCATTCCTGTGGAACTTGTGCTCGAGCTAAGCCTTGCTGTTCTCGTGCCAGCGGGTTGCTCTTGCCCTTGCCTGTCCCGAAGAGACCTTGGACACACATCTCTATGGATTTCATTTCTGATCTTCCGGTGTCTCAGGGCATGTCTGTCATCTGGGTGATATGTGATCGTTTCTCCAAGATGGTCCATTTGGTTCCTTTGCCTAAGCTGCCCTCCTCTTCTGATCTGGTTCCTGTGTTCTTCCAGAACGTGGTTCGTTTGCACGGCATTCCTGAGAATATTGTGTCGGACAGAGGATCCCAGTTTGTTTCCAGGTTCTGGCGATCCTTTTGTGGTAGGATGGGCATTGATTTGTCGTTTTCGTCCGCTTTTCATCCCCAGACTAACGGACAAACGGAGCGAACTAATCAGACTCTGGAGGCTTATTTGAGGTGTTTTGTCTCTTCTGATCAGGATGATTGGGTGACCTTCTTGCCGTTGGCTGAATTTGCCCTTAATAATCGGGCTAGTTCCGCCACCTTGGTTTCGCCATTTTTCTGCAACTCTGGTTTCCATCCTCGTTTTTCCTCGGGACATGTGGAGCCTTCTGACTGTCCTGGGGTGGATTCTGTGGTGGATAGGTTGCAGCGGATCTGGAGTCATGTGGTGGACAACTTGAAGTTGTCACAGGAGAAGGCTCAGCGTTTTGCCAACCGCCGCCGCGGTGTGGGTCCCCGACTTCGCGTTGGGGATTTGGTATGGCTGTCTTCTCGATTTGTTCCTATGAAGGTCTCCTCTCCCAAATTTAAGCCTCGCTTCATTGGTCCTTACAAGATATTGGAAATCCTTAATCCTGTATCCTTTCGCCTGGATCTTCCGGTGTCGTTTGCCATTCACAAATTATTTCATAGGTCCTTGTTGCGGCGGTACATTGTGCCTGTGGTCCCTTCTGCTGAGCCTCCTGCTCCGGTGTTGGTTGAGGGCGAGTTGGAGTACGTGGTGGAGAAGATCTTAGATTCTCATCTCTCCAGGCGGAGGCTTCAGTACCTGGTCAAGTGGAAGGGCTATGGTCAGGAGGATAATTCCTGGGTGGTCGCCTCTGATGTGCATGCGGCCGATTTGGTTCGTGCCTTTCACACCGCTCATCCTGATCGCCCTGGTGGTCTTGGTGAGGGTTCGGTGACCCCTCACTAAGGGGGGGGGTACTGTTGTGAATTTACCTTTTTGGCTCCCTCTAGTGGTTACTAGTGATTTGACTCTGGGAATGTCTGCCATCCCTTGTATGCTCACCTGGGTCGTTAGGTCAGGGGTGTTGCTATATAAGCTCCCTGGACCTTCAGTTCAATGCCTGGCAACGTTGTAATCAGAGCTAATCTGTTGTGCTCTTGTCTACTGATCCTGGTTCCTGCTAGATTAAGCTAAGTCTGCTTTCTTGCTTTTTGCTATTTGTTTTTGTTTGCATTTTTGTCCAGCTTGTACATAATCTGTATCCTAACCTTGCTGGAAGCTCTAGGGAGGCTGGAGTTCTCCCCCCGGGCCGTTAGACGGTTCGGGGGTTCTTGAATTTCCAGTGTGGATTTTTGATAGGGTTTTTGTTGACCATATAAGTTATCTTACTACATTCTGCTATTAGTAAGTGGGCCTCTCTTTGCTAAACCTAGTTCATCTCTGTGTTTGTCATTTCCTCTTACCTCACCGTTATTATTTGTGGGGGGCTTGTATCCAACTTTTGGGGTCTATTCTCTGGAGGCAAGAGAGGTCTTTGTTTTCCTCTTCTAGGGGTAGTTAGTCCTCCGGCTGGCGCGAGACATCTAGCGACCAACGTAGGCATGTTCCCCGGCTACTTCTAGTGTTGGCGTTAGGAGTAGATATATGGTCAACCCAGTTACCACTGCCCTATGAGCTGGATTTTTGTACTTCGCAGACTTACTTGTTCCTCTGAGACCCTCGCCATTGGGGTCATAACAGGTTTAGCAACATCAGAAAAACCAGTTATAAATCGACGATAAAAATTAGCAAAGCCCAAAAATTTCTGAAGGCTCTTAAGAGAAGAAGGTTGCGTTCAATCACAAATAGCCCGAACCTTGACAGGATCCATCTCAATGGAAGAGGGGGAAAAAATGTACCCCAAAAAAGAAATCTTTTGAACCCCAAAAATACACTTAGAACCCTTCACACACAAGGAATTAGCCCGCAAAACCTGAAAAACCCTCTGTTGGACATGAGAATCCCAGTCATCCGAAAAAATCAAAATATCATCCAGATACATGATCATAAATTTATCCAAATATTCACGGAAAATGTCATGCATAAAGGACTGAAAGACTGAAGGGGCATTTGAAAGACCAAAAGGCATTACTAAATACTCAAAATGGCCCTCGGGCGTATTAAATGCGGTTTTCCACTCATCCCCCTGCTTAATTCGCACCAAATTATACGCCCCACGGAGATCAATCTTAGAGAACCACTTAGCCCCTTTTATTCGAGCAAACAAATCAGTCAGCAGTGGCAGAGGATACTGATATTTGACTGTAATTTTATTCAAGAGTCGATAATCAATACACGGCCTCAAAGAGCCATCTTTTTTAGATACAAAGAAAAAACCGGCTCCTAAGGGAGATGAAGAAGGACGAATATGTCCCTTTTCCAGGGACTCCTTAATATATTCTCGCATAGCCGCATGTTCAGGTACAGATAGATTAAATAAACGACCCTTTGGAAATTTACTGCCCGGAATCAGATCTATGGTACAATCGCAATCTCTGTGAGGAGGTAGTGAACCAAGCTTAGGCTCCTCAAAAACATCACGATAATCAGATAAAAATTCCGGAATCTCAGAGGGAATAGATGACGAAATGGAAACCAAAGGTACGTCCCCATGAGCCCCCTGACATCCCCAGCTTAACACAGACATTGCTTTCCAGTCAAGGACTGGGTTATGAGATTGTAACCATGGTAATCCGAGCACCAAAACGTCATGTAGATTGTACAACACAAGGAAGCGAATCATCTCCTGATGGTCTGGATTCATACGCATAGTCACTTGTGTCCAGTATTGTGGTTTATTACTAGCCAATGGTGTAGAGTCAATACCCTTCAGAGGTATAGGAACTTCCAGAGGCTCTAGATCAAACCCACAGCGCCTGGCAAAGGACCAATCCATTAGACTCAAAGCGGCGCCAGAGTCGACATAGGCATCCGCGGTAATTGACGATAATGAACAAATCAAGGTCACAGACAGAATAAACTTAGACTGTAAAGTGCCAATTGAAATAGACTTATCAACCTTTTTTGTACGTTTAGAGCATGCTGATATAACATGAGTTGAATCACCACAATAGAAGCACAACCCATTTTTTCGCCTAAAATTCTGCCGTTCGCTTCTGGACAGAATTCTATCACATTGCATATTTTCTGGAGCCTTCTCAGAAGACACCGCCAAATGGTGCACAGGTTTGCGCTCCCGCAAACGCCGATCAATCTGAATAGCCATTGTCATGGACTCATTCAGACCTGTAGGTGCAGGGAACCCCACCATAACATCTTTAATGGCATCAGAGAGACCCTCTCTGAAATTCGCCGCCAGGGCGCACTCATTCCACTGAGTAAGCACAGACCATTTACGAAATTTTTGGCAGTATATTTCAGCTTCATCTTGCCCTTGAGATAGGGCCATCAAGGCTTTTTCAGCCTGAATCTCTAAGTTAGGTTCCTCATAAAGCAACCCCAAAGCCAGAAAAAACGCATCCACATTGAGCAACGCAGGATCCCCGGGTGCCAATGCAAATGCCCTGTCTTGAGGGTCACCCCGCAGCAAGGAAATTACTATCCTAACCTGCTGTGTGGGATCTCCAGCGGAGCGAGATCTCAGGGAAAGAAATAATTTACAATTATTTTTGAAATTCAGGAAACGAGATCTATCCCCGGAGAAAAATTCTGGTATAGGAATTCTAGGTTCAGATATAGGAGCATGAATAACAAAATCCTGTAAATTTTGAACCTTCGTAGCAAGATTATTCAAACCTGTAGCCAAACTCTGAGGATCCATTTTAATCAGGTGAGATCAGAGCCATTCAAGGATTAGAAGGAGAGAGAGAGAGAAAGGCTGCAATTAGAGCAGAAATGCAACTAAGTCAACTATAGAGCAAGCTCAGAGGAAAAAAAAAATAAAAATCTGCAGACTTCTTTTTCTCTCCTTTCTTCTGCCAACGGTTTTAACACTGGGCCGGCCATACTGTCATGGTTCCCAATGGCAAGGGAACGTCAGAGAACATAAATAACAGAACAGCTCTTGGGTGATGGAATCTCGAGCTGACCGTGAGCTAAACCTACCACACAACTAACAGTGGCCGGGTGGCGTACCTACGTTTTATCCCTAGACGCCTAGCGCCAGCCGGAGGACTAACTAACCCTAATAGAGGAAAAGACAGACCTGGCTTACCTCTAGGGAAATTCCCCCAAAAAGGAGACAGAAGCCCCCCACATATATTGACGGTGAGTTCAGAGGAAAAGACATACGCAGTATGAAGGTAGGTTCAGCAAAGCGAGGTCCGCTTACTAGATAGCAAGAAGATACAATAGGTAACTTCACGGTCAGCTGAAAACCCTATTAAAGTACCATCCCGAAATTACTTTAAGACTCATGTGTCAACTCATGACACCGGAGTGGCAATTTCGGCCCACAAGAGCTTCCAGCTACAGAAAAATAACATAACTGTGAACTGGAACAAAAATGCAAAACAAACTTAGGACTAAGAGTCCAACTTAGCTGATAGTAGTCTAGAAGCAGGAACATGCAACAGAAAGGCTCTGGTTACATAGATGGCCGGCACTAGAATAACTGAGCAGCAAGGCTAAATAGGATACACCCATATCCTGATGGAAACAGGTGAACAGAGAAAGTGAAGCACACAAGTCTAGTACCACCAGTGACCACCGGGGGAGCCCAAAAACCAAACTCACAACAGTGCTCTTTCCTTTCCGAGCCCTACCGTGCTCCTAAACAGTGGTTTTACCCCATATATGGGGTATCTGCGTTCTCAGGAGAAATTGCACAACAATTTTTGGAGTCCATTATCTCCTCTTACCATTGTGAAAATAAAAATCTGGAGACTAAAAGATAATTTTTGTGGAAAATTTGTGATTTTTATTTTCACAGCAATACATTATAAACTTCTGTAAAGCACGTGGGGGTTCAAGGTGTTTGAGGGGTTTAGTTTCCAAAATGTCACCACTTATGGGGGGTTTCCACTGTTTAGGCATATAAGGGGCTCTCCTAATGCGCATGGCATCCGCTCTCTGTTCCAGTCAATTTTATATTAAAAGAGTCAAACGGTGCTCCTTCCCTTCCAACCCCTGCCATGCGCCCAAACAGTGGTTTTCCCCCACATATGAGGTAACAACATACTCAGGAGAAATTGAACAACAAATTTTGGTGTTCATTTTATCATGGTACCCTTGTGAAAATAAAGAAATTTGGGTCTAAAGTTACATTTTTGTGAAACAAAATTAAATGTTTAAAAAAACACCTGAAGGGTTAATATAATTCTCGATTACAGTTTTTAGAATAGTGTCAATTTTGACCTTTTTTTCATATAGGCCCCTCAAAGTCACTTCAAATTTGATGCAGTACTTAAAAAAATGGTTCTGTGAAATTGGTTGGAAAAATGAGTAATCGCTGATCAACTTTTAACCCTTCTAACTTCCTAGCAAAAAAAAATATGTTTCAAAAATGATGTGATGATGTAAAGTAGACATTTGGGGAATGTTATTTATTAACTATTTTGTGAGACATAACTTTCTGGTTTAAAACCATAAAAATTAAAAGTTTGAAAATTGCTTAACTGTCGCCAAATTTCCAATTTTTTCACAAATAAACACAAGTCATATTGAACAAATAGGGCTATACCACTGTCAATTCTGGAACAATGGGGAATGAAAGAGGTTAACATAATATGTTCTTTTTAGGCTTGCATGGCTGACATTATTTTTTTTAAATCTGGTAAAGCCCTCTTTGTAAAGGTGAGCAAAATGATGAAGGCACCACTTTGATTATCAAACATGCTATGTATGATACAACTCCCGGGTCAACATTTTCCAATTAGGATCCATTTTTAGAAGAAGAATCTGAATGGATTCTATTTGATTTCCAGTGTGTCCAGCATGTGCAACGCAATAAAATAAAGTTATGGATGTCTTCTCTAATCTTGTCAGTTATATATACTGGATTCATGCTGATGTATCTTGTTAAACATTTGAATTTTAAATTAGTCTGGAGCCATAGAAAATCCTTTTAGGTTCACATATGGTCACCAGGCCACACATTGCCTCCTTTAAGTTTCAAACTCCTGACTAAAGTACTTATGTAACGCCAAATCCAGTGTTAGTCATAAAAAATGTTTTTGAAAAAATGTTAATGGCTTTTTTGCGCTAGTTCACAAATCATTATATTTTACAAATAAAACATGTATTTATTGTTTGAAGAAACCAAAGGAGACTGATAGCTGGCGGGACACCACGGTGCCTTCCTCAAGAAAGTGCTATAAACGATTCCCCTGACTTAGAGATAAATTTGTTCTTTACATTAATGTAATGCAGATTGAACCCTAATGCTATAGTTCATCATATACATATTCAGAATTTTAAAGGTTTATCATCTCTAAGGATTTTAAACTCTCTATTAATAAGAGGCCGGTGGGAGAAATAATGAGAACCATGACAGGAATGGTCTCAACATTTTATCGTTCCATTTTTTTCTCTCTTTTTTCTCTAGCACATGTTTGGAAAGAAAGTTTCTTACACAACAGAATTTGGGGAACAGCACCGTTATGAAGTTGTCTATTTGCAGAGTTCAGCTGAATTTTTAATTAGTTGAAGTTTATTGTTTAAAATCACAACACTCAAGCAGGAGTAATTCATAATAGTCCAAGATACACCCAGCCAAAAAATGCTGTGGAAGCAAACGTGCGTTCCCGGATAATCGTAGCTCAGTTGGCTGCTGCAATGTATATTGAATTTCCCGCCTCTGACCCATATTCATTAAGGATTCTGTATAGTTCCAGTGCCAGAAATTCCCATTTATTAAACGCTGGTTTAAAACGTTGTTCTTTGTCTTTGTATTGTACAATTACTGCAGTTAGAACTTACCTGAGGTATTTAAACATGGCCACAGATAACTGTGTTCCCTTTAAGCTTTCATAGGGGTTGTCCATTGGAAAGCTATTGTTTCTCCTAAAATGCTGAAAATGAGTTAGGCTAGTTTCACATTTGCGGTTAAGTCTGCAGCGTATTGTCCGCAACTGCAAACGCATGCAAAAATGCATGCAAACGTCTGATGACGCAGCGTTTTTTATCCGCACATAACTTACACATGATGGTAAAAAAACGCAGCGTTTGCATGCGTTTTTACATATGTTTGCGCTTTTTATGCGCATGCGTTTGATATTTTCCAGAGGGTGTGTCTTTAATGGGCATGTCTAAATCAGTTCCTGGACATGCGCAGTCCGAAGTGCGCAAGCGCATCAAACACATGCGTACGCATGCGTTCCCATAGACAGCAATGTGTTTTTTTGCCGCATTCCTAGCGCTAACATAATACGTTTCTAGGCGGCAAATTGACACCTCTAAAATTACTACATGTAGCGTTTACTGCGCCAAGCTGCAGACGACGAAACGACGCATGCGTCGTCAAACGCGGCAAAACGCAATCAAACGCAGACACATGCGTCCCTAATGTTAAATATAGGAAAACGCAACGCATGCGGAAAATTGCGGCATAAACGCTGCGGACACAACCGCAAATGTGAAACCGGCCTTAATAACAAACACAAAAATATTTACTCCCCTCTGCAATGCCTGAGCCTTCATAATCTGAGGTTGTCCAGTACCCTACTAGTGTCTTCTATCAGCGGATCACTCTGCTTTTCTCCTGGTACAGCAAGTAAATTGCTGTAGCCTAAAGGGGTGAATTACTCTCTGAATATGAACATTAACACTTCTACTGCCTACCACCAAGACATTATTATTTATATGCCCTAGACCAGTGGTCTTGAACACAGCTGGATATATGGCCTCACTTGCACCAGGCTGGAAAGACTAAATCTGCAATAGGCAAGCAGCTTGGTGTGATGAAATCAACTGTGGGATCAATAATAAGAAAATGGGAGACATACAAGACCACTGATAATCTCACTTGATTTGGAGCTCCACTCAAGATCTCACCCTGTGGGGTCAAAATGATTACAAGAACGGTGAGCAAAAATCCCAGAACCACACAGGGGGACCTATTGAATGTCCTGCATAGAGCTAGAACCACCGTAACAAAGGCTACCATCAGTAACACACCAAGCCACCAGGGACTGAGATCCTGCAGTGCCAGACATGTCCCCCTCCTTAAGCCAGTACATGTCCAGGCCCATTTGAAGTTTGCTAGAGAGCATTTGGATTATCCAGAAGAGTATTAGGAGAATGTCATATGGCAGTGTTTTTTAACTCCAGACTTCAAGACCCCACAACAGGTCATGTTTTCAGGATTTCCTTTATATTGCACAGGTGATAATTTCATCACCTGCTCAAGCATTAATTCCATCGCCTATGCAATACTAAGGAAATCCTGAAAGCATGACCTGTTGTGGGGTCTTGAGGACTGGAGTTGAGAAACACTGTCATATGGTCTGATGAAACCAAAATAGAACTGTTTGTTAGAAACAAAACTTTACGTCTTTGGAGGAGATAGAATGCTGAGTTGCATACAAAGAGCACCATACCTACTGTGAAGCATGGGAGTGACAGCATCATGCTTTAGGGCTGTTTGTCTGCAAAGTGACTGGGACGACTAATCCGTGTACATGAAAGAATGAATTGGGCCATGTATTGTGAGATTTTGAGTGCAGTCCTCTTTCCATCAGCAAGGGCATTGAAGATGAAACATGGATGGGTCTTTCAGCATGATAATGATCCCAAGCACACAGCCAGGGCAACGAAGGAGTGGCTTCGTAAGAAGCGTATGGAGGTCCTGGAGTGCCCTAGCCAGTCTCCAGATCTCAACCCCATAGAAAACCTTTGGAGAGGCAGTTGAAAGTTCATGTTGCCCAGCGACAGGCCGAAAACATCACTGCTCTAGAGGAGATCTGCATGGAGGAATGGGCCAACATACCAACAACAGTGTGTGCCAACCTTGTGAAGTCTTACAGAAAAGGTTTGACCTCTGTCATTGCCAACAAAGGATATATAACAAAATATTGAGATGAACTTTTGTTGATTACCAAATACTTATTTTCCACCATAATTTGCAGAATAAATCTTGCCAAATCAGACAAGGTGATTTTCTGAATTTGTTTTCTCAATTTTGACTCTCATATCTGTGGTCTACCTATGATGTCAATTACAGGTATATCTCATCTTTTCAAATGGGAGAACTTGCACAATTGGTGGCTGATTAAATACTTTTTTTCCCCATTGTACTTTTCCGCTGATTGTTCCTCTCCTGATTTTGGCTTACACATACTGAGGTAAAATACTGACCAAATACTGAGTGTTGGACTGTAGCCTTAATAACATTCTTTTCATGGAAAACAAGTGTGTGAAGAAGAATTTTAAAAAAAAATCTACATCTTTCTCTTTTTTTCTCTTTTTCTTTTTTTTTCAGTGCGATTTATAGCTTTTCATTATTGTGATATGGTGCTTTACCCACCAATTGCTAAATATGGTTTTCAGCAGTAAATGACTGATGTCTCATCATTAAATAGGGCAGAATTGTCATCACTTGCTATAACTTAAAAACATTGTGTCTGAGTTACAGTGGTCTTAAAAGGAATGTCCATGTATTATCAGTTCAGCCATAACTAGAGCGATTTCGTTAGTTTACTGTATGTTGTATTATTTACCTCTATGGATAAATGTCTATGGAGAACTGTCTGTTCTTACGGATTCAGACAGCAATAATGTAGCACTACTGGCAGCAGCATGTGACTAAAAGTGAACTTGTCACTAAATTTATAATACCCGAACCATCGGCAGCATAAATCATAGCCTGTCCGTGTGATTGGAGTCAGTAATGTTTTACTCTGACAAGTCTCTCTCATGTGTGTTCATTAGGAGATCTGTCAATTATCTAGAGCAGGGTGGGAAGAAGCCAGGCGGGGGCTGTACTATTCAGGTCTTTGCCTATAGTCCCTGCTATGTTTTCTGAATTGTTGCACCATTTCAGAGTAAAACTTAGCTTGCTGCAATCACACAGCCAGATTCTGATCCATGCTGACTGTGGATCGGGCAGTATAAATCTAGTGACAGGTTCCTTGTAAAACATATCTGTCATCCTTGCCCCAAATTGCAGTTCCAAGTTTGTTCGTCTACAGCTTTTTAACTGTGCAAAAAGAAAAAAAAAAAAAAAAGAGCATGAACCGCACATCCCAAAATCATACGTTGATCTAAAGCCGCCTGGCAAAAATTTATATACTGAACATGAGGTTTTCAGTTTAACATTCTGATCAGACTGTATGAAGCCCACTGCCACTTCACGGCAAACCTCGTAGTGGGTCCTACCGCCCTAACGGAGCGGAGCCGTGCAGCGACCACCGCCGCAGCGGCCATGCACCAGCAGGGCGGACGGCCTGTTGCCCCACAGCACCCATGCTGCGAGACTGAGCCCCCATGACTCCAGACCGCGCCGCCCCACCAGCACAAAGCCACAGCAACAATGGCCGCCACACAGCACCAGCACCAAAATGAAAGGAGCATTTAAACTCACCTTCCTCCAGCTCTTCAGTGAGAGCAAAAATGGGCTAGACCCCTTACTTTGAAGTCTCCTGCTAATTAAAATCACCTGTGCCAAATGGGAGGAGTGCTGGTCCAAGAAAGAGACAAGAACATGCTTTGTGCAAAAAGAAAAAAAAAAAAAAAAAAAGAGCATGAACCGCACATCCCAAAATCATACGTTGATCTAAAGCCGCTAGGAAAAAATTTATATACTGAACATGAGGTTTTCAGTTTAACATTCTGATCAGACTGTATGAAGCCCACTGCCACTTCACGGCAAACCTCGTAGTGGGTCCTACCGCCCTAACGGAGCGGAGCCGTGCAGCGACCACCGCCGCAGCGGCCATGCACCAGCAGGGCGGACGGCCTGTTGCCCCACAGCACCCATGCTGCGAGACTGAGCCCCCATGACTCCAGACCGCGCCGCCCCACCAGCACAAAGCCACAGCAACAATGGCCGCCACACAGCACCAGCACCAAAATGAAAGGAGCATTTAAACTCACCTTCCTCCAGCTCTTCAGTGAGAGCAAAAATGGGCTAGACCCCTTACTTTGAAGTCTCCTGCTAATTAAAATCACCTGTGCCAAATGGGAGGAGTGCTGGTCCAAGAAAGAGACAAGAACATGCTTTGTGCAAAAAGAAAAAAAAAAAAAAAAAAAAGAGCATGAACCGCACATCCCAAAATCATACGTTGATCTAAAGCCGCTAGGCAAAAATTTATATACTGAACATGAGGTTTTCAGTTTAACATTCTGATCAGACTGTATGAAGCCCACTGCCACTTCACGGCAAACCTCGTAGTGGGTCCTACCGCCCTAACGGAGCGGAGCCGTGCAGCGACCACCGCCGCAGCGGCCATGCACCAGCAGGGCGGACGGCCTGTTGCCCCACAGCACCCATGCTGCGAGACTGAGCCCCCATGACTCCAGACCGCGCCGCCCCACCAGCACAAAGCCACAGCAACAATGGCCGCCACACAGCACCAGCACCAAAATGAAAGGAGCATTTAAACTCACCTTCCTCCAGCTCTTCAGTGAGAGCAAAAATGGGCTAGACCCCTTACTTTGAAGTCTCCTGCTAATTAAAATCACCTGTGCCAAATGGGAGGAGTGCTGGTCCAAGAAAGAGACAAGAACATGCTTTGTGCAAAAAGAAAAAAAAAAAAAAAAAAAAGAGCATGAACCGCACATCCCAAAATCATACGTTGATCTAAAGCCGCTAGGCAAAAATTTATATACTGAACATGAGGTTTTCAGTTTAACATTCTGATCAGACTGTATGAAGCCCACTGCCACTTCACGGCAAACCTCGTAGTGGGTCCTACCGCCCTAACGGAGCGGAGCCGTGCAGCGACCACCGCCGCAGCGGCCATGCACCAGCAGGGCGGACGGCCTGTTGCCCCACAGCACCCATGCTGCGAGACTGAGCCCCCATGACTCCAGACCGCGCCGCCCCACCAGCACAAAGCCACAGCAACAATGGCCGCCACACAGCACCAGCACCAAAATGAAAGGAGCATTTAAACTCACCTTCCTCCAGCTCTTCAGTGAGAGCAAAAATGGGCTAGACCCCTTACTTAGAGGTTTGCCGTGAAGGGGCAGTGGGCTTCATACAGTCTGATCAGAATGTTAAACTGAAAACCTCATGTTCAGTATATAAATTTTTGCCTAGCGGCATTAGATCAACTTATAATTTTGGGATGTGCGGTTCATGCTCTTTTTTTTTTTTTTTTTTTTTTTTTTTCTTTTTGCACAAAGCATGTTCTTGTCTTTCTTGGACCAGCACTCCTCCCATTTGGCTCAGGTGATTTTAATTAGCAGGAGACTGCAAAGTAAGGGGTCTAGCCCATTTTGGCTCTCACTGAAGAGCTGGAGGAATGTGAGTTTAAATGCTCCTTTCATTTTGGTGCTGGTGCTGTGTGGCGGCCATTGTTGCGGTGGCTTTGTGCTGGTGGGGCGGCGCGGTCTGGAGTCATGGGGGCTCAGTCTCGCAGCATGGGTGCTGTGGGGCAACAGGCCGTCCGCCCTGCTGGTGCATGGCCGCTGCGGCGTTGGTCGCCGCACGGCTTTTTCTCCGTTAGGGCGTTAGGACCCACTACGAGGTTTGCCGTGAAGGGGCAGTGGGCTTCATACAGTCTGATCAGAATGTTAAACTGAAAACCTCATGTTCAGTATATAAATTTTTGCCTAGCGGCATTAGATCAACTTATAATTTTGGGATGTGCGGTTCATGCTCTTTTTTTTTTTTTTTTTTCTTTTTGCACAAAGCTTTTTAACTGTGTCCTCATATCACCCGTGGAGCTTAGCATACACTAGGCTTGTGATTAGCACCGATCAGAATAATGGGTGGGACTAGCCCATCCACAGTGCCTTGTGTATCAGACTTCTGCTCCACAGCAATAGTGCCAGACAGCTCGTTGTGGATGATATAGGGAAAGTCATCATCATTGATCAGTGTAAATATGATAGGAGGCATAAAAGATGGTCCGGCCTGCCCATTTCTCCATCCAGCGCTGATTTGTATATGTGTAATAATTATAGGGGATAACTCCGGAAACTCTTTGCGTGGAACAAGACAACTACAGGACACAGATTTATAAGAGGTAAAGTCTATATTATCACACGGTGATTCAAACAGGTGCAGAGAGAAACTCAAATCCACAACACTTGGAGTAAATATTAAATGCAGCTTAGCAGTCTATAGGAAACTTCAGAGGAAAATGCAATCACGCAGAAAGTCTATGAAGCACAATTATTCTTGAGGATACTTGACACGAATAAGTCCTTGCTTAGTCCAAAACACAGATAGATATGCTTATAAGGCAGTTCAAATAATATCTTAGCTCAACCAGGGAGGCCTGGGTAATAGTCTCAGGTTCTTGCAGAGCAGCAACAGCTTACATGTCCAGCAAATGCAGATGGAAGTAAATACGAGCAGCAGATGAAGGAGGATTACTGGAACTGGAGTATGCAGCAGGAACTCCGAGCAGAGTAGCAGGATAACCCCACAGGTTCACAGGAGCAGGTATATAGCCAGGGAGTAACCAGAGGTCAGGAGCTGGATGCAAGGCAGAATACTCTAGCACAGACTGAAGGCTGGGGTGGAGTTTTATAGCAGGAAGACACAGTGCACATGAGACCAAAGACGCCATCTTGGAAAAGGGCAGTAATGCACAAAAGGTAATAAAAAATGTTCAGAGTCCTGACATTATGGTCCTTGAGAGCTAGAAGTTCTGGGCTGTGGGGATAAATGAGGACACAATTAGAAAGTGAACAAAGCAGTGGCAGCCGTTTAGAACAGTGAAATAATAACTGCAAGCTTATTAATAGGTATAATTAATATTGCTACCACGATAGAAGGGTTTTACGTTAAAATGTATTGAGGATATAAATTGGTAACTGACATAATATCCCAGCACTTTACACTTTATTATACAGGATTACCTGTTTGTGATGGGTAAAATTAAAGTGAACCTGTCACCAGGTTTGGCTGATATAAGATATACGGCCATCACCTTTCAGGCCTTATATAGAGAATTCTATAAAGCTGTATATCTGCCCCCAACCTGCCCTGCAAGAGAAGAAAAATAAAAATCTTATTATACTCAGCTGTCTGGTCTGATGGGTCTTGGTCCAGTGCCTCCTATCTTCTTACGTTCCCCGTCCTCCTGCTTGCTTCTTGTGGATGATGCGTCCCTACGTCATCCGCACAGTCTTTTCAGCACAGCGCTCCTGTGCAGGTGTACTTATCTGCCCTGTCGAGGGCAGAGCAAAGTACTGCAGTGCGCATGCGCCAGGGCTCTTTGACCTTTCCCGACACCTGTTCACTGCAGTACTTTGCTCTGCCCTCAACAGGACAGAGAAGTATGCATGTGCAGGAGCGCTGTGCCGAGAAGATGTGTCATCCACATGAAGCAAGCAGGAGGGCGGCATCGCAAGAAGGGAGGCGCCGGACCAAGAAGAGCGACACCCCTCAGACCGGACTTTCCGCAGGTGAGTATAATAAAAGTTATTTTTCTTCTCTTGTACGTCGAGTTGGGGGCAGATATACAACAATATAGAATGCTGCATATAAGCCCTGAAAGGTGATGGCTGTATTTCTTATCAGCCAAACCTGGTGACAGGTTCCCTTTAAAGGAACCATCCTTGCCTAATATTTTGGGCTCATAAGGGACATTCTAAATGTACATCCTCAATGTGTATAAATACAATGTACCATTGGTTTCCTGTGCTGCCTCGCTATTCAGCTGTATCTGTTTTGTATATTCAGGCAACCCATTGAACTGATAGTCTTTATGGATGAGTAATGCATATGAGATTCATCAGCATACTGACAAGTTTGTCCCAGGGAGAAGTGAGCACACAGGTCAAGTGGATTATCGTTCACTTTGTGTATAGAGCATTTTCTAAGAACCACATGTTGTTCCTCTTCTGTATACACAAATATCTTCTTAGCAGGGATTGTGGATGAATACTATGCTATATTAACTCTTTCCATATAGTCATCCTTCCTAAAAACTGTGTTTCATATCAAAGGAAAGTAATAAGAAAAATGCATACCTAAAAATGTCTCACCTGGTTTCAAAGATATAGCTCTACCTTGAAAGTTATATACAGTATTATTATTTTGGTAGTGCAATTTATAATGAAATATATAACCAGGAAAAATGTTGGTATTGTTAAGTCCTTCTCAGTCCCTGGCTTACTGGAGGTAAGCTTCCAGGTAAATGACACGCAAACAAAGTATTGTGTGATCATATACAGGGGAAGCTCAGGAGCGCGTCTGACTCTCTGGGCTTTACCCCTCCTTTATAAAGAAAAAGAGTTATGCATTTGCAGACATGCGCACAAGCGCTCATTATTTCACATTCTCTTACAAAGCTTATCTATACTGTGAAATTTACAACCTCTAGTATGTAGGTAAAAGGCTATAATAACAGAAGGAATGCGTGCATAAAAAGGAAATGTCAACTTGCTCAAGTTTCTTGATATGAGCCAGATGTTTCAGGAGAAAGATACAATGGATTCTTTCAGTCTAATCTCTACAATTCCCCCCTTTGACATATTCCTTTTATTTATTACCACAGGGCCAAAGACAAAGCCTTTATTTTTGGTATTACACATACACACACTTATATTATTAATAAGAGAATCAAATCTAGTATTAATTCTTCTATTGCAAATTATTTTCTTCTTTAGCAGTATACTAAAATATAAAAACAAAAATTAGTACAGTAATGTTAATTAGAATCACTAGAAGATAACATAAGAGAAGAAAAAAACTTTATACTCTTGCATCGATTACACAAAGTTTATCTGTGCATACTGAGATACCCTTGAGCACAATCTGGAATAGTACGTATATGACTATTATAAGCTGATTCTGTACAGCTATACTAGTGTTTAGTATATCCAATATATCCCAAATCTGATCATCTAAATAGTCTGTGGCCCTAACCAGTTTATCCCACATCTGTGTTAACATTATTAACATCAATATCATGAGTTTTGTACTGCTTTTTTGCAGTGGCTTGCATGTATCCATGATGCCTTTCCTTCTAGCTTGACTGATGTAGGTGTTGTCAACAGGACTTGGAAGGGTCCGTCAAACCTTGGTTCTAGAGCCTTTCTGGTGTGTCTTTTTACATAGACTTGATCACCTGGTTCCAACTTGTGACTTCCTTCAATGTTGTCAGGATCTGGAAGAGAAGCAAAAACTTGTGCATGCACCTTAGTTAATTGTTTCTGGAGGTTTTGCACATAAGAAGTCAATGACTCAATATTTAACACAAGTTGTTGTGGAAAATATCATCCTAAATTGGCAGTCCTGCCAAACAAAATTTCATATGCAGACAGTTTAGTCTTACCCCTTGGGGTATTGCGTATTGAGTAAAGGGCCAGTGGAAGGCATTCTGTCCAAGGCTTTCCTGTTTCAGCCATGGCTTTCTGTATTTTTAATTTTAAAGTTCCATTCATGCGTTCCACCTTACCAGAACTTTGAGGATGGTATGGAGTGTGTAACTGACTTTCAACACCCAACATTTTCAGTACATTTTGAAATATTTCTCCAGTAAAATGAGTACCCCTATCTGACTCGATCACTTCAGGGAGACCGTAACGGGGTATCAGTTCGGCAACTAGCTTTACAGCAGTGTTTTTAGCTGAAGCCTTCCGAACTGGATAGGCCTCTGGCCACCCCGAGAACATGTCCACACACACCAACACATACTCATACCCATTACTTTTTGGCAGCTGGATAAAGTCTATTTGTAATCGCTGAAACGGATAGAGAGGTCGGACGTGGTGCTTCATAGGGGTCTTTGTTGTCTGTCCGGGATTATGTGCCAGGCATATAACGCATGCAGCACAATAGTCTCTTGCGTAATTGCCAAAACCTGGAGCCAACCAGACTTGCTTTGCCAGTAGTGTCATTGCATTTGCAGACACATGAGTAGGGTGGTGTAGTCCACCAACTACAATCGGGTACCAGGCTCTAGGTAGACATATTAGTCCATCTTTCTTCCAAATTCCTGCTTGTTCTTCTGCCCCTTCCTTTTTCCACCTGTCCCTCTCCTCTTCTCCTGCATCTTCCTGTGCTTGTCTCAGTCTATCTTCAGTATTTTCTGTGGGGTTTACAGTATGAACCTGCTGTAAGGGTTTGACCGCTGCTGCCTTGGCTGCTTTATCAGCCCTATCATTTCCCCTAGATTCCCTAGTGTCGAGTCTCACATGTGCAGCTACCTTAATTACTGCTACTTCTTTTGTTTCTTGTGCAGCCTCTAAGATCTGTTTGATCAGAGAAGCATGTTTTACAGGTTGGCCTGACTCTGTCATGTAACCTCTAGCTCTCCAGATTACTCCAAAGTCAAACACAATACCATGTGCATACCTAGAATCAGTGTATATATTAGCTGTCTGATTCTCAGCTATTTTTAGCGCTTCAATTAATGCTGTTAGTTCTGCTTCTTGTGCAGACTGTTTTGGTGGAAGTGGTTCTGCTTTGAGAGTTTCAGATTCTGACACAACTGCATACCCTGTATGGAAGTTACCTGTGTCATCTGCAAACCTACTACCGTCTATAAACAGCTCTAAATCTGGATTTTGAAGTGGTGTTTCGGATACATTGGGTAAGCCTACCGTTTCTTGTAAAATGAGCTCTGTACAATCATGTGTGTCTGTAGGGAAAAAATTTGCGTGTGGATCAGTGTCCTTATTCCCCCCTTCAGACTCGAGAGGTAGCAGTGTTGCTAAATTGAGAGTCTGAAGCCTTGCAAATGTGATAGTAGAGGGGAGCAACAAAGAACACTGTAGCCGCAAATGTCTGGCCATGGAAATGTGTTTTGGTTGTACCTGGTTTAATATCCCATAAACATCATGTGTAGTTTGAACTGTGAGTGGATGCTCTAGGACAATTTCTGATGCTTTGTCCAACAATAGCGAGACAGCAACAACCACACGTACACAGGTTGGCGCTGCCCTGGCTACTGGATCTAACCTTGCTGAAAGATATGCAATTGGTCTTTGTTTCCCTGCATGCTTCTGGGTAAGAACTCCTGTAGCATGAGAATCAACTTCTGCAGCCATAAGCTGAAATGGTTTGGTGTAGTCTGGTAGCCCTAACGCTGGAGCTGAAACAAGGGCATCTTTTAATTGTTGGAACGAAATCTGACCTTCTTTTGTCAACAAGTAAGGTTCACTTTTTACACAGTCATACAGTGGTTGCATTAGTTGACTGGCATGTATAATCCATTGTCTACAATGAGACACTATTCCTAAAAATGCTCGTAGCTGTTTATGATTTCTAGGCTCATTCATCTGTCTTATTGCTTCAGTTCTTTGAGGTGTAAGATGCTTTTTACCTTGAGAAATGCAATGACCTAGAAAGACCACTTTGATCTGACAAACTTGTAGCTTTTGTCTATTCACTTTACACCCTTCTTTTTCTAGAAAACATAGTAAACTCACAGTGGACCTTTCTGCAGTTTCTAAATCTGGGCAGCAAAGTAGTAGGTCATCCACATACTGCAAAATTACTACCTGTGGTTCAGGTTCAAACCTCTGGAGGACTGTTTGTAGGGCATTTGAATAAAGAGTAGGGGAGTGTATCATTCCCTGTGGAAGGCGTGTCCACGCCAACTGTTTGCCCTTAAATGTAAATGCAAACAAATGCCAACTATCTTGGTGTAAAGGAACCGAGAAAAATGCATTTGAAAGATCTATTACAGTAAACACTTGAGAACTGGCTGGTATCTGTGATAGTAACGTATGAGGATTGGGTACAACTGGGGTGATTGGATCTAGAACTTTGTTTATTTCTCTTAGATCATGTACCATACGATATTTGGGCATAGAACTCTTATCAAGAGTTCTCTTCTTGACTGGATACAGAGGAGTGTTAGCAGGTGATTGTATCTCTACCAAAACTCCTTTCTCTCTATATCCCTCTATCTGTTTTGTAATTGCTAATTCCTGCTGGGCACTCACAGGGTATTGTCTGAGCTGTGGGAGAACAGTTCCTGGTTGCACAGATAATTTTACAGGAGAGATATGCAATAATCCCACATCAGTATCTCCCTGTGCCCACAGTGTTTCTGGGACCGTTGAGAGGTCTAGATCTGTAGTGTACTCTTTTTCTTCAGTATAATCCTCAAAAGCCTGAATTCTGACATATTGTTCTAATGTTTCTGCATCATCAGGGATAGTCAGCATAACTGTACCATCTTCCCTAAAATTGATGTTAGCTTCTAATTTCTTTAGTACATCAGTTCCTAACAGACATGTTGGGGCACCTCTGGCATACAAAAATCTGGATGCAAAACATTTAGGTCCTAATGAGACCTCTAGGGGCACAGTATATGGCAGTGTTCGAATTACCCCATCATAACCCTCAGCAAAAGTTGTTTGTTCTGAAATATCTTCCGGATTCGGAAGAAAATCTTGATTCAAAATTGAGGAAGTTGCACCTGTATCTATCAAAAATGGAATCTCTCTCCCCCCCACATTCACCTGTATCATAGGTCTTCTAGCTGGTAGGGAAGTTTGTAACACATCGAGTCAATCTGAATCTGGTATGGGACCATCTATGATGGTAGATTTCTGCTGGTTGTCCGTTTGGGGAGGGTTATTTCTGGGAACAAATTTGCCTGACTTTATATCTGCCAACTTCTTCCTGCACTCTCTTTGGAAATGACCTGGCTTTTTACAGTAGTGGCAAAGAAAATTGTGTCTCACTCTTCCTCCTGTATTAGCTTGTGCTATTCTAACAGGCTTACTATTCTCTCTCATATCCATGGCTATTCCTAAACATCGTTGTTTCACAATATTTGGTTGTTCAATTGTTCTCCAATCTGGAGTAGAGGATTTAAATTTTTCTCTGATTTTCGGATCTAGCCCCTCTATTAATTGTTTTGTAAAAAGTCTCCTTACTGAAGCATCAGTCAAATCCAATCCTTCATCCCTAAAGCTATTTTCTAGTTCTTGACTATATTCTTCAATACTTTGCCCAAATTTCTGCATAATCACACCTGTAGACCCCCTTTCCCTCTGTTTTCCTCTCATGAAAATTATTAATGCCTCTGTGAACTGGGTACCTGATGCTTCTGTCTGTAAGGCACCCCCTTCTGCCACTGGTCTATTGGGCTGTAGGTGTGTCAATAATTCCTGAAAAAGTCCGGGGGACATTTTCATTCTACATAATTCTTCCCCGTCCGCCCAGACCCCAGCATGAGTCTGCATGATTTGTTGTATATACTGCGCAAATCGGATAGGATATTGAGTGGGATCAGGCGCATTATGCAGGAGGGACATACCCTCGGCAGGGGACCAAGGAAAGTATTGTCTGGTCTGATGATATCTGGTGTTCATTACCCCGTCAGCACCAGCTTCTCTAAAAGGTCTTGGTACTACCCTAACAGGGGCAAGTACAGCGCCATATCTAGGTGTACCACAGGCTAGGCAATCATTTCTCCAATCTGGATTTTGTTGTCCACAGTGTGAACATTCCCATCCTCCTACCCCACCAAGATTGGGATACAAGGCTGGAAATTGTTTTCCTCCTTCTGCTCTTCCAGATGGTACAAATGATTGAGCTTTTGGATCTAGGTAAGGTGGCGGGATTATGTCACAACTTTTTCCCTTCCCCATGATCCATTTGGAAGTGTCTGGATCATACTTCCAATTCTCCTCTTTAGCTGTTTTTGAGACCTCTATCATACAATGTATGATTTCTTCCCACCCATTGTCTTTGATAATTCCACCTCGTTCTTTACTCAGTCTTTCCCATTCTGTACTGAACATAAGTGCTTCTGAAATTCCCAATTTTCCTCTTACCCTTCTAATCTGCCTTCTGACTGTCTTTCCACATCTTTCCTGTATGATATCTGCTGCTTCCACTTGTCCTAAGACGGTTTTTGGTCTGTTTATTTCCCATTTTTCTTTTCAATATTAGCTATGACTACCCTAGGTGACGTTTGGACAATCACTTACTCTATGGTGATGTCTCGTTGCCTTCTCTCCTAGGGAGCTAAAATATTGAAGGGCTTGTCTGCTCCGTTTCTTCTAATATGCAGGACGTACTTAAGTGCTATTATGCACACAAACAGACCCAGCAACACCATACAGATCACAAAACTTTCTGCGTCAGTTAGCATACTTGTCCCAGGCTCATGAAAACCCGCGTCCTGGGCTCATTCTATCACACCTTATCCAGGGAATGTAGAAACAAGTTCTATAGGAGAGTCAAGCATGGGCAGAGGTCTCCCCAAAAGGACACAACCACATGACCCAGTTAGGCTGACTTCACCAATAACCTTGTTCTAACAATCGTGGCTTATTGTTCTACGCACTTTTGCTCTTCTTTCACAACATACCACAACCTTCACACTGTTCACACACTGCCAGGGACAGGACTCATAAGTCTATACAATATGGTAACCCGAGTTTTATAGGTATCTAATCACTACTAGACTAACCCAGCGTGACACGGCTCATAGAGATCTTTCGGATAATACAGGGCAGATAAAAGAGAACTAATAATGTCTCTTACCTGGCCAGGTTTTTCAGTTCATTTGCCGTCCATTATCCCAGATCTCCGTTGTCCGTATCCGCAGGTAAATCTCGAGCAAATACTCTTATCTCAGGTCCCTGTTCGGTGCGCCAAAGAAATGTTAAGTCCTTCTCAGTCCCTGGCTTACTGGAGGTAAGCTTCCAGGTAAATGACACGCAAACAAAGTATTGTGTGATCATATACAGGGGAAGCTCAGGAGCGCGTCTGACTCTCTGGGCTTTACCCCTCCTTTATAAAGAAAAAGAGTTATGCATTTGCAGACATGCGCACAAGCACTCATTATTTCACATTCTCTTACAAAGCTTATCTATACTGTGAAATTTACAACCTCTAGTATGTAGGTAAAAGGCTATAATAACAGAAGGAATGCGTGCATAAAAAGGAAATGTCAACTTGCTCAAGTTTCTTGATATGAGCCAGATGTTTCAGGAGAAAGATACAATGGATTCTTTCAGTCTAATCTCTACAGTATGATCCCAATATATTTGCTCTGCTTCCATCAATGAGAAAGAGTGTTCCTTGCTACTTAATTCAAATTCTGTGACAAAGCTTCTATCGCTCATGTGACTTGCGTTGGAGTTGTTGCCCTATTTGTCACTTGAAGGGGTCGCTCACATGAGCATAACACAATGCCGAGTGCTATCTGATAGCACTCTGCCCAATGTTATACTATGGTGCAGTGCAGAGCAGTGATTTTTTTTCTAATGCCGATGGGTGCGTGTGAAACATCGGTCTGCATTCAAATGTCATCCGAGCGCAGTCCGATTACTGCAGACACAGAGAATGTAGAAGATGGAGAAGTGAAGTTCTTTCTGAGAGAATCAGATCACACTAAAGGGAAACTTTAAATAAATGCTGACAGAGTTTGATCCGAGTGCCATTAGCATAATTGGCCCGATTCTCTCACATGACTCCAACCTAAAAGTGCCATGCCAATTACTTGCACATGGATCAAGGATTGTAGCTTTAACCTTTGGTCTAGTCCTTTTAGAATTTATGTCTGTTTATTTGCTTTCCATATTGTAGTCTCTCTTTTTAAGTGTCCTTGTTACTGGTACCTGAAACATGCTCGAGTTTCCTTCTTATGTGAGCTTCTATCTGCCGCTTTAAGAATTATTCCACGGTCACCTTCTTAGGAGTCCTGCACATGAATCTTCGCTAATGTTTTTATACTAGCCTAGTAATTACAAATTCTAGTTAGGTCCTTATCACTAGTGCATTAATCAGAGTATTGTATGTGTCAAGTAAACTGCATAGCAGTATGGCTGTTTTTTCAATCCTCACGCACTGACCTTTTTTCTTCTCTCTATTCTTTTCTTTGCCGAGTTTAGTTTTTCTTTACAGATATAACTTGCTGTTTAGACTGGAATCTTTTGGTGATTTTGAGGTGCATTCCACATGCCTTTACCACTTTTTTCATTTCTGATGTGGATCATTTGGTTGTTCTTTACTAATAAGCTTAGAATTTCTCTTGCCTGTCTGCTTTTCTTGTCCCATTCATGAATAGCACTAATCTGCGGTCTGTTATTCAATTACCTCCCACAAATCATCTTTAGAAAGTAACATTTCTGCTTCAAACTTGCATAGCTGACATATGTCATTATTCAATTTGGCCACTGTAAAAATAAAGGGGTTGGTCGAAATTAACAATTTCACTTAATAATCCACCATCTTTTCTAATGTACCTCAATCTTAAATCCCCTACCATTCCCTCTCTATTCTAACTTTCAATCTGTGTTTTTATTGTTACTTCCGGTGACGATTCCATTGATTCTCACAGCATGCAATGGGGATTCTCAAAAGGATCATCATCTAGGGGCTGAGGTTGCGGTTACTCCTACTGCTTCCTTTTCCACCCTGAAATTAAGTGCTATCAGGGGGTGGTGCTGATTTCATTTACCACAGCATTTGCCACTGCCATTTCGTGATGTTGACTTGTTTCAGTAATGGTGAAGAAATGACTACAGTTTCTCTCACGCCACCATACATCTACCACACATACTTGCAATAGTGAGTTATTTACTTGCATACAGGAGATGAGATCCTCTGCAAGATTCCTTGTATCCATCTGTTTACCTAGATGGTAATTACCGGTAGCTGTCCTGTTCCACCAGCTGGCTCCTAATTTATTGCAGATTTCAGCTTTCAGCAGAATAATGGTCCACTCAAACATTGTGGGAAAATGAACTTTCCTACTTGGAACATACTGAAACATGCCGCAATCATTATATTCATCATCACAAGATGGAGGCGTACAGGAGAAGAACTGACACTAGTAAACCAAAGAGGTCACATATGACAGTGTCCAGGAATTACAGTGCCATCTGTTACACATTCAACATAGTCCCCTTAGCATAAGCCTGCAGCTGTTGTACAATCAAGTAGGAAGCTCGGTATGTCACTTTCCTATCTCCATGTTAGACAAGTGTACTGGCTAATTCTGAACAACTGCCTTTCTACTGAGACAAAACTGTATTGTTTACCTTCCTTAACAGTTTATTCACTTTGCCACTGATCCTTGACTGTAAAGATTGGTACTGTGTATCCTTTATGTGTTGGTAAAACCATACTTGTGAGCATCACTGAAATCGTTGCTGTAAGCTGGAGGTATACTTTGGGTATTTCTTTAGATGTCAACAGTTCTTTATGTGACGTGTCATAGAATGACTTTACAGTTCCCTTAGCCTACTGTTTAGATACCTGAAGGTAATTACACACTAGGTCATTTTCTAATCACAAAGATAAACTGACCTGGTTTTTGTGATCAGCAGCCAGTGAACGGAAATATTTCCTTTACACAATGGGCGTTTGACGTTAAGCAATCAGCCTGTTAAATGTTCTGTAATTACCATGCCTTGTCTAGGTAATACTCTCATAGTCAGTTCTGAGGGTCTGTTTTACTGAAGTCTGATGTAACCATGCATCCTCATAAACAAGATTTCATATCATCTGTAATACTTCAATGCTCTAATGGCAAGTTTCAGTTTCTTCTCAATTTCAACAAATCCCAAAAAACTATATGTAAATTGAATTCATCTGTCTGTTACACCCTGGCATTTGCTAAACTCTGTGTCTCAGAGGAGTTGGGATTATGATTTATGCATTAACTAGTGACTGATAACTTCCATACAGCGTGTTATAAAGGCTCTATTCCCAACAATTTGTCCCTACTCACTCCTAAACCCACTGATTTAGCCTACACCCAGTGCAAGAATCTCTAAACTGATAATTTCTAAAGTTAAAGGAGAAATATAGCGACAACCACACATTTCTGATATTAAGACCTCATCTTTGATGTGTAAGTCTGCAGCTTCAATGAAGATTCTTTAACTTTCATAATTAGATTTCTTAGCAAAATTTGCTAACTTTGTTTTGCAAAAAAACAAACAAGAACAATTTAAATAGCTCAACACAACTAATAAAACAAGGCCTTTCTCCAAATTCAGCTCAAAATGCCCTTATAATATAAACTGCAGTCTCCGAAATATTCAACTTCTCACGATGATTGATTTTAGTACTTAGAGCACCTTTTGCTGTTACGATCTGTTACAGAAGTGAGGCATTGTGGTATACTAGTTTTTGACTATGTTATGGAGGATTCATTCTTCGTTGGTTAATAGTTTTTATTATGTGTGTTGCAACAGTGGTCTTCAAATTCCATTAAAGGGGTTGTTCACTACTTGGACAATCCCTTCTGTTTCCTCATGTTTGGCCCCGTTAAAATAAAATCACCTATACTCACCTGCCGTGTCAGCACCATTCCAGAGGTGTTGGCACTCACTTTCACGGGGCTTACGTGAGGTTGTCATGTAATGCGAGTGATATGCCCAATCAGTGCTGGCATCATCACTATCCCTGCCTTCGGACATATCGAACTTCAAGAGGAAGTCAGAGAGCAACCACAGCCCTGGCTTCCTGTGGATACCCCTTTAAAGATTTTCTATGGGGTCCAAGTCTGGTGGCAGCTCCAGACTCTATGAGGGCTTCTAATACCAAGACCAGAACTGTGTTCACAATTTTGCTGTTTGCTATTGGAAAACAATAAGATTGTTGACAGTCATGTTGCCAAAAGTTTATCAGAGCTTTTATAATACTGCAGTACACAAAGTTTTTTCTATATAGTTTGGGGAGCTTACAGTATCGTGATGGTAGGAGAATAATCAAGGCTGTAAATCAGGAATAGTAAAACAAAAGTAAAGCAATGTATTTAGAAAAGTTCTCAAATTTTATGGAGATGTATTCTATCATGGACTCGAAACCCAGACAATAAACAAACAAGACAAAAGAAAAATCGAAGACTTCAAAATGTGGTGCTGGAGAAGGATGTTGTCAATACCATGGATGGCAAGAAGAACAAACAAATCAATTTTGGTACGAATCCAGCCACACATGTCAGCCATATGCGGCTAGCCTACTTTGGACACAACATACGAAAACAGCACTCACTGGAGAAAGACATCACGGTCGGAAGAATAGAAGGAACAATGTGAAGAGGAAGACCAGCAACCTGATGGCTTGATACTATCAAGATAACAGTGGAGAAGCCCGTGGTGGACCTATCCAGGCTTGCACAAGATCGAACTTCCTACAGTCCATTCATCCATCAAGTCACCATGGCTCGCAATCGAGCAGAAGGCCGTTAAATAAACAATTAATGATAAACATTCTGTAGCTAAATTGTGGAAAAAAATATGTAAACATAGACTAGTTTTCAGGTGCGCAAAGTATCTTATTTTTGAAAAACCATAAATGGAAGTATATACCCTTTGAGACAGCATTAGACTGCATGAACTTTGCATAAAAGCTGCTTCAGTATTACAATGACATTTTCACCCCAGAATATGTCACTCTGGAATGTTCTGGGTACAATAAATTATTCAAATTTGTACTCTGATTCCAAAAATACTCCAGGCAAGAAGTACCATTGGATTGAACTATTACCAGATGAACTTTCTGGGTGAAGTCAGTTTCCGTTTCACATAATAAAACTAAGTAGAGTGACCTTCAAACTTAAAGGGAATCTGTCAGGAGAAATTCACCCTCCAAACATTTTATGTGCGCATGTAAGGCTTTCAAAGACAAGTCAAGCAATATTTTTACATGACAAGTCCGTTCCTCCATTAGTGAAATCAGCATTTGACTTCATCTATTTGTAGATCTGAAACCTCTGTCACACCAGTACTATTCCTTGCCTAGCACTGCCTCCTCCTGCTTGACTGACAGCCCCTTTACTTGAAGTCCCACCACAACATAGAGGCTGGCAGTCAAACAGGAGGCTGTGGCGCAGTGCGTGAAATATAACGAGTGACAGAGGCTTCATATCTACAGCATTGTTTGCATATCAAGTAAAACGCTGATTTCTCATTAAATGGAGAGACAGTCTGGCCATGTAAAGGTATTGCTGGACTTGTCTCTGAAAGAGCTACATGCACATATATAGTTATGGGATGAAATAATGCTGACAGATTCCTTTTAATCAGTTTCATTTTTTAGCATGAGCAATTTAAGGAAGTCATTCTATAGAAAACTGGTAATTTGTTCCAATTCAGCTAAAATCTGAAACCAAACTAGACAAAAATGAAATTAAAGAAAAATAACCTCATAATTAACACACATAAAGTAAAACATGCTAGATATGTGTGTGAACATGACTTATTAATCTGGGACTGTTTTGAACTTCGCCACATAATAATAATAATAATAATAATTTTTATTTATATAGCGCCAACATATTCCGCAGCGCTTTACAATTGTATGAAATACAATTTTACTTGTCATCCGCTATATCCTCATTGATTTTGAGAAACTATAAGCAATGGCTTCATTTTTCTCACTTGAATTGTTTTTTTTTTCTTTTACCCCATGAATAATATATGGTGTTTCAGTTGCAGACAATAAGAGTTCTTACAAGTAGCTGTATAAAAGTGCAGACAGCTACTTGTAAGAACTCTTATTGTCTGCAACTGAAACACCATATATTATTCAAGGGGGAAAATTGTGCAACTTGGATTTATAACACATGGGCAGTCATTTCCATAGGGTGGTTTTGTGCTAGAGTATTCTGACATATGTCCACAATTCTGAGAAACAAAATTAATTTAAGATCGTTACGCAAAATTTCATTTTAAAATTTGGCTATTCATATTAACAGTTGTGCTCAAAAGTATACAGATTTTTTGCTTTCTTGTCCTTTTTTCAGAGAATATGAATGATAACACCAAAACTTTTTCTCCACTCATGGTTAGTGGTTGGGTGAAGCCATTTATTGTCAAACTTCTGTAGTTTCTCTTTTTAAATCATAATGACAACTCAAAACATCCAAATGACCCTGATCAAAAGTTCACATACACTGGTGATTTTGGCCTGATAACATCATGCACAGAAGTTGACACAAATGGGTTTGAATGGCTACTAAAGGTAACATCCTCACCTGTGACCTGTTTGCTTGTAATCAGTATGTGTGCATAAAAGCTGAGTGAGTTTCTGGGATTCAGACAGACTCGTGCATCTTTCATCCAGCCACTGACGTTTCTGGCTTGTGAGTCATGGGGAAAGCAAAAGAATTGTCAGTGGATCAACGGGGAAAAGGTAGTTGAACTGTAAAAAAACAGGAAAGGGATGCAAAAAGATATCCAGGGAATTGGTAATGCTAGTCAGCAGCATTCAAACTGTGATTAACAAATAATACATTACAAACACCAGATCTTACTAAATCATTTTTTCTTTCTTAACCATGTCATTTGATTTATATTATAGGGTGTCCAGTGAAAGGTGATTCTATTCCCCTTATCAGTTGGTTTCATGGAAGTCAACCAGTAAACGGCGCAACAAAGCTGACATATGAAATACTAGAAGGCGGGCAGATCCTTCAGCTAGCTAACATAAGCAAGGACCATCATGGGGAATATCGATGTGTTATTCAGAGCAACCCATCTGACTCACTCACGCAAAAAGCTTTTCTGTCACTTCAAGGTAGATCAAACTTCAGCTGACTTTAACAATGTCTGTCTGTCTTGGATAAAATGCACAACATATTCTATATCGTTCTCTTAAACTAAGTATGAGTAAGCATGAAGTCTGTTCTCATTTTCCTTTAAGGGGTTTTCCCAAAAATAAAAAATATCACCAATTCACCTCCCGTTTCTTCTCTCAACTCCTCACACTGTGCTATGCACAGTGCTCTGTAATTTTCTTCAGCATCCTAGACAATAATGCAGTTGCCCAGCCCAATGTACACATGCACACTGTTGAAGTTCGAGGAATTTGGGACCCTTTTTCTATTGAAGCATGGGACCCAAGTAATTGGATCCTTATTTCCCATCCTGTGGTGTCAGTTGGGAGAAAAATGTTTGAAAAAAGTTTAAATGCATCATAAAATGATTTCTCTTCCTCAATTCAACATATATGAAATAGGTTGTTATAAAAGTTGACTGTAGGAGCACAGATAACAGAAGATGGCGGCTGGTAATTATGATGCTACTTTCAGGGAACTGAGATTAGTGGTAAAAAAAGGTAATTAGCAAGGAATCCTAGCATACAAGCCCCGATTCATCATTTGAATTTCTTAAGCTCTTTTTTTTGTTCATGTCTTGCAGTATTCGTTGCCTGTTTTTTTTGTGCCATCATTTTTTAAAATGTGGATGTGGTTCATGAATTTTGTTTTTTTTGTCTTTGACCTATTTTGTGACATTTCAGTGCAAAAAAATAATTTGTTTCATAACATACATAACAACATAATTGTCCTATATCAAATCACTTGCAGGGGCAAGTGGAGCATATTTGGGACAAATTTTGTGACGACCATACTCCAGCCATAATGGCAACAAAGCAAAGATGCATGTAAACACATAAAAATAACATGTAAACCAAGCAATATAGACTTCCAAAGCAAAACAAAAAATTAAGCACAAATGAAAAACAGGAGTAAAAAAGACAAAAACTGGAAAAAACTGGAAAAATACCTATCAGTGGATTGTCTGTGTAATGCAGAACAGGACTTTTGTTAGCTGCCCTCTGTTCTGGCTAAGAGATGAGGAATCATAGCACAGTCGATCCCCCTATGTTAACTCAATGTATAGTATTAGAGGCTCCCATATGCTGTAAATTGAATAGAAGTAGGCCAATAAGAACTGTCCTGACCCTTTTGATCTCTGGGAGATAAGCTGTCACCAGGTTATTGTTGAAAACACTTGAACAATCGACCAAGTGTACAAGTGTATGGAGGCGTTGGGAGAGATATTTGTAGGCTAAATGATTGTTTAGTCTGTCGCATATACTGTATATGGACAGTTTTAGATATGAAATGGGTTTTCTAAACTGACAATCCCTTTGAGCTATATATCCTTGTCAACATAAAACTATTGCAATAAGATTCCCTATAGTAAATATACTGGATTTACAGAAGTATTATTCTGACTCCATAACTAGGCTGAATGTATGGGGCGCTTGAAAGACCATTTATCTGGCTATGTACTGTTACTCACAAAGTGATTTCATCAGATAGCTTGAACTCGATTGCAGAAGGCACTTGTGAAGATTCCAGAAAAAAATTTATTTTCCTGCTGAAGTCTTGTAGTTATGCACAATTGCAGTAGATAAATATAGACACGTGTACTTCTTAACATAGGTGATATATATAATGAGGAAGTGAGAGGATACTGACATCAGTACAACATCAGAGTCACATGGAGAGAGGGATGGCAACTTCTAAAAGGCGAAAACCCTATTGCAAAGCAGCATAGCAACAACACAGTGATAATACAATACTGGCTGCATGATTCCTATATCATGGGACATGAAGGGTATTTTTTGTGTACAGAATTTTTTAAAGGGAGTCAGTCAGCCCCTAAATTCAATATCAAATGATCTATACAGTGATATAGGGGACTTAGCCCCTATAAAAATCATGCTAGTACGATACCTGTTAGTGGTATAGAGCCTGAGAAAAATACTGGGAAAACAATGGATGCGAGTGCACAGTGTCAGCGCTAATAAGCACACAATATGGGTGGCAGGTGGGCACATTCAACTTCTTGACGTCTCTTTTCAGTTGCCATTTGCTACATTTCTGCTTACCCTAGTGTAGTGAGAAGTGTCATGGTGGAGAATGCGCAATCCATGCTGTGTAGTAACACTGATACTGTGTGCATGGCAGGGCTCAGGCAGCGCCAGCGCCAGCCTGCATGTGTCTCCAAGTGCACGGAGTTCAGACAGGGCGCGTTCTGGGAAGTGAGCAGTGTCTATCACAAGTGTGGGAATTGCCTCAAAATGCAAACTGCAGGGTGTAGCTGTGCACTGAACTCTTGGTCATGACAATGGTGCACTGAAGTGCCTTCTTTTGGATGCAAATGAAAAGTATTTATTTCAAGCACTGTGCAACTAACAGGAGGAGTGCTGGTATTATTTTTAGAAGGTTAAGTCTTTTATTTCACTGTATTAATTGTTTATTATTGCTTTTGGGGTGACAGACTCTTTAAAGTCTATGTGAATGCAGACTTAAGGATCCTTACAGCAGGCACCAGGAACAGGTAGTCATGTGACTGCCAGTATGTAATTTAAATACTTTCGGCCACATTCCAACTAGATATGTTCAGCCTTGCTGAATACTTATGCATTGAGTGAGGCCACACACGTCTAGTTGGCATGTGATCGTGTGTATACAAATCACATACTTCTGCATTCACCAGAGAATCCTCAAAGTACTCAGTGCACGCGATATTAGGACTCACAAGTCTGCAGTCACATAGAGTGTCTGCAGACTTGTACCCTAAGGCTGGACAACCACTTTAATTTCTTAATTATAACTAGACCGTTAAGCTTTATCAAACATGTCAATCCCCATGTTTTAATCTTTTGGAAGTGTGAAAATACAGTGTTTTGTGATTGTTTTGTAATATAATCAATTCTTACAATTTGTTTCATCAACAGATTATCAGTGGTCTTTGGTCGGTCACCTGCCATGTACAACATCCTGTGGTAATAGAGGCATCCAACATCCACAACTGAGGTGTGTTCTCGACAAGCAAGAGGTCAATGTCAGTCACTGCCAAGAGAAGCCCAAACCTTCCGTCAATCCTGCTGCATGTAACAGGAGGGACTGTCCGCCAAGGTTTGTATTGGATGCATGTTTTTCTATCAGTAGTGATGCATAGGAAACATGTTGGATTGGCTTGGTCTGTGCCCTCCAAAATAAACATTTCTGAGACTGTACAATCAAAGTATTCTGAAAGTATGGTTGAACATAGTAGAGTCACGGAATTGGCCATTTCTAAGGGAACAACTTCACATACCATCATGTTTTTCCAAAAGTTCAGTAATTTTGTCCTGGCCAATAAAAGACTCATTTTAGTTTCTTAAGAAATCACTTGTAATGAATATGTTATCTGCTTTTCTGCTTTTTGTTTTTTCCTTCCACTTCATTTCTGCCAGAGATCTGTCTTTTTGAGCAATTTACTCTGCATGTAAAAACTAACCTCATCTATATCAACATTTCCATGTGTAGACAGGAGATTTCAACCAGAATAATTTGTGTCTCTGCCCCTTTTTTGAGGCACCAGAAAGCCTTCAGCTATATGTAACCCCAGAGAGTTCTCCTTCACACTACAAATAGGTGGGATTTCAGTACACTTTGGTCGCCAAAATAATGGGTGTCAACCAGAAATGCACATTAGAAGCTAAAATGCCTTTTCTATTGACAATGACCCTGCCATGAGGATTGTCTGAGGAGTATATAACATAATGATAAATGACTCGCCTCCTACACCTGCTTCCTATTGCCAAATCCATAATTCCTTGCGTCAAACCAAAGGGTGGCACTGAAAACACACAAACTTGGTGATATCACTGATAGCTTATTTACAGGCAGTTTGCTACAGCCACGGACATATTCATCCAAGGAAATAGCTTGCATCACAAATAGTGTTGAAAGGGTCAATGTGATCATGTCCTGGCTTGACCCATCCTCAAGGAATAAAAAAAAATAGTACACTCTGCTTTTCAAGGACCTGGATAACTGTGTACAGCTTTCAGATGTAAGACCTGGCCAACTCCAAGATGTGCTGGAACTTGTTCATTCATGTTTCATCACCTCCTGTGATCCCATGAACATCATGGACTGCCAGTTTCTGCAGTACTGATATTTTTATATATGTATGTTTTACTTGTTTTTGAGTATATTTGGTAGCTGAGGTAACCCTATAAATAGGTATAGAGAACCTCCGCACAAAGCAAATTGTCTGCAAATGTTTTGAGACTGCAAACAAGGGGTGTTTTAGTTATTTTTCAATTGCATAGTTCCAGAAGCTAGTTTCTTCTCCCACATGTACGCCAATGACACTTGGATTGCACACAGGCATGCTCCGATAACACCTTACTCAAGCACGTTCGCTCATCACTATTGCCTATATAGCCGTGGCCAAGATAACCGCTGTCAAAGGAAACTTTCCCTGGGGCTGCAGAGCCTTAGGGCCGCACTTTTTGTGGTGTAAATCCTGCCTACTCTACCTAGTAAAAGTTATTCCTGACTATTTTTTTTTTTATTAAAAATAAAAGGTGTACTTAAAAATGTAGAAATAGATATAATAAATTCAGATGCATAATATAATTTCTATATCTCAAGATTAAATATTTCATAAATAAATCCCCTATCCTCTCCGACCTTGAAGTGCTCTGTGGTCATCAAGTCCATATTGTGGTTCATGGATATGCAATATAAAGAAAGTATATGAAGTTATTTTACATTATATGGAATGTAACTTTCATGACACAACACCTCCCCATAAATATTCCGACTAAAAAACACAGCTGCAGTTTGTAAAAAAAAAAATCTGTTTTTTTTCTCACTCTCCCTTGGTCCAGTAATGAGCCTCCATTGTCTGTTATTGTCTGCAGCACTATTGTTAAATCAACTGTGCTGCAGCCAATAACTGAGCTCAATAGCTCTGTCCAAGTTGACATTACAAGCCGCTCAGGATAGATGAGCTCACTGATTGGCTGCAGCCCTGTCAGTGCTGCAGATAATAACACACACACCTGCAAAAGTGTAGGTGACTCAGCGGTGGACCCAAGGAGAGTGAGTAAAGCTCAGACTGTTTTTATTACAACAAACTTCAGCCGGCAATAAGGTTTTTCCAAAACTGAAAAATCCCTTTAAGCAGCTGGTAAAATGATATATGATAAAATGAATATACAGTCTAATGGCATATACATTTTATTTGCTTGTGTTGATTATCTTATATTAGCATGTCTTAGCTTTCCAATTTAAACATATTGTAATGAATGGAAGCGGAGGCACAGGTGATGAAGTTCACATTTTTTGAGTGGAACCTCGGGACCTCGGTCCGGGGGGGGCTCCGAAAGGGGCGTAACTAGTGAGCCCCAGGTATCCATAGTAAGATCCCTCGAACAGGACCAGAATGGAATACCTGGGGAACACAGGTGCAACCCCCAGTTAGACCCCCAACACGTGGCAGCTGTCCCAGGGGGACAAACGGATAAACAGATATAAACAGATATGATGGAGCTGACCGGCAGACACCGGGTATGAGATATAAAGCTGGCTCTGGCGAAGGACGTCAGATTCCAGGTAGATAAGAGGAAGATGGCTCCAGCACTTTTAGCATAGTCCAGGGGATCAGATGGCGAGTGGCGGAATGGGATGGCACTTGAGTATAAAATTAGAGGTGTCGTCTTAGGTTAGCCGAACCACTGGTCACTGATATTCTGCGGAAACAAACTGTATAAGAAGAGTGCAAAACGGAATGCTATAACAGCGCAGACAGAACAGGAACAGAACCGTAAATAGCAAGAGTAGATACTTGTTGCTCCGGCACTCTCCCTATGATGGAGGGGCCAGAAGTAGTAATCAGTGTGCTGTCATTGGTTGATTGAAATTTTTAAAAAATGCGCGCTGTCCCTTTAAGAGACTGGAGGTAAGCGCGCTTGTGTCCTAAGCACTCTTCCGGGAGGATTGCTGGCAGTGTGCCAGGAAGTGGGGGAGAGAGAAGCAGCAGGATGTCGAGGAACAGACAGAGAGCGAGGATCAAGACAGGGACCTCGCAGAGGTACAGGGGCAGCCTCGGGAGCAGGTGAGGGACCAGAACTGGGGGCAGCGCTAAAACCGGGTGCAGGGCCAGAACCAGGTGTAACACATATTCTTTGGAAGGGTCCTGTAGTTATTTATCCTTCTCTGAAATAGTTAAGCAGTGTTTGCCAGAACCTATAAGAAACTTCCATAAAATAGTTTACACCTTGTAATCCTTGAACTCATTGGCCTTCTTCTGCTCACCTAACTATTAGTGAACTGTAGTTCAACCGTAACACTAACGTGATGATACATCTCCAAGGAAATAGCTACTTTGCCAGACCGAAGGAAACTATAATGGGAACGTTCCATAAACTCAGAAGTGTTCGACATCCTGTTTTCATTTCCACCTGAGCACTGATTTAGGCTGTTTGCAGTCTATGGAGGACATATGGTGGACAATTCTATATGAGAGTAGAAGTTAGCCTATGGGAATTAGACAAGGCAGAACACGTCTGGGAAGCAGTGGTTTGTTCTTCCACTTGTCTCTCTAGTATGGATGTGTTGACCCATCAAAAAGCACTTCCCTCCTCTTCTCAAAGGTAAAAGTGATACAGCTGTGCAGATATAGGGTGTTGGGTGTATAATGAGCTGGTGGTCTTTCCTTATAGAATAATCTAATGATTCATATATGACCAATGTAAAGGTTTTTTCACCCTGCCTGAGACACTTTGAGGATTTAATACTATTCATTTTTTTCACCAAAATTACTGGTATATAACATCCATGAAAACATTACATTTCATTGTAATGGCATATCGTGCTACATTCTTCACCCCAGACTAAATTGGACTGAAACATATCAGTCAGCAGACATGATTGTGACTCTCAATTAGTTTAGTATACAAATGAGACAAGCAATACGAGGATATGTTCATATACAGATAAAAACAATATTGGAAAGTTTGACACCTGTTTTGTGTTTTGGAGAAACTTCTGGTTTTGATCAAAATACTGCTGAGTGAATGAGGTCTAACACAGGTTGCTTCTTAATAGACTATGGATTCTTGCTGAGCAGCAGCCGAAAGCAGGTTCTTAGGTAGTTTGAACTAAGCAGTTAGAACAGCACTGCGGCAAAAAATACTTATAATAAACTCTGCTTTCAGTTTGTCGTACTCCTTGGCATCCTGCATGGCAAGGTCATAATACGCCTGCTGTGTTTCCCCAGTAAGATACGGCACAAGGACCGTATCCATTGTTCTGGGGACACTTGGGATTTCTGCCCTCACTCTAAGCACCAATTGGAGGTATTCACTTGCTTTCAGGCCACCGGTACGGTAACATTCACACAAGCAAGGAGTTTCTTGTCCAAATAGGAAGGTTTATTAACTCCACAAACTTCCAGCAAAAATGAAAAACAAAGAGTATACAGCAGTATAAGAAAACCTCCACTCTCAGACAAGGAATGAACAACTCCGCTGCCTTTTAAACCAGCTGCACCTCCTAAATTGGGGGGTGGGAATGGCTAGTTCCGCCCATCTCAACTAATCATTCCTAAAAAACTTGGGTCCATATATTGGTCCTATTAAACCTCTCATCACCTTCTATCCAGGATTCTGCCAGCTGCTTGTCTGCAGTGCTACTGACATGAAATTCTCATTCTCTATATTACATATAACTTAATTTATGGACATCTATAGTTTGATTTTTTTTGTCTGTGTTGATTGGATGGGTTGTTTCCGACATCTGGAGAGAATATCATGGCAATAGCACCTTTAGAATTATATTTTCTTAGAAAATTGGTGACTGTTAAATAGTTATTTCACCCACTGCATTAAAAAGTGTGGCCATACAATGTGTACACCAAGAAAAATGAACACGTAGAATAAATGAAATATAAACTGCTTTACTGGCACACAGAATATACTTATAAAATTGAGGTACTTGGCATACATATTGTATGTTCTCCTTGTGTTATTGAGTTTCCTCCGGGTACTCCAGGTTCCTTCTACACTCCAAAGACATACCGATAGTGAATTTTATTTTGAGCCTCAATGGAAACAGTGATAGTAATGACTGTAATGCATTGTGGCATATAATTTTGTTAATATTTTCCTTACAGGTGGATGGTAACATCATGGTCAACATGTTCACAAAGTTGCGGAGGGGGTGTCCAAACGCGTCGCGTGACTTGTCAAAAGATGACTGGTGGAGGCATCCAGGTCCCAGTTTCAAATGATGTCTGCATATCGTCTACAAAGCGTCCTGTTGATAGTCAAAGCTGCAGTAGACAACTCTGTGTAGAGTGGGTCACATCTTCATGGGGACAGGTAAGAAGAGGGATAGGATCTATAAATTGAGAACTTGTAGAATCTACATTGTGACTGTGTAATAGCAATATTTCTAAAGCTGCTTGCAATGCCCATGAGTGAGAGTTTTACTATATAGTGTGATGGATTTCTATACTGCGGACTATAAAATGTTAGAATGGGGCTTGCTAACGGCCATCTAAATACAGAGTCCTTTTCATAGCACAATATTCATCAGAGTGATCCATGCCAAGTGTAAACATTCAATCATCGAATTTACTGCATCTTTTACGGCAATGTAAAAATCTTGGTTTTTCAGCAGCGCTTTCGCTACTGTAAGCAGTAAAGTGAATAGGGGAGAGAGCAAACAAGGTAGCAAGTTGAATAGGATTGGTTCTCATATAGTATGATTTTCATGTTAGGCCTGTATCACACATCCGTTAAATACAAACTGTTCTCATATCAGAAGGCCGCTCAGTTAGCACAAGTTGGAGGACCTGGCGGGCAGGCTGTGTTGCCAATGTGCAACCGGTCCTTGTTTCACCAATGTGTGAAACTAGCCTTACAACTTATCAGAAGGCCAGACTGCTCAGTTAGCTCTGGTTAGGAGACCTCCCATCAGTCATCCATGTTTCACAGATATGTGAAACTAGCCTTACACTTCTCTTACATTTTTGGCTTTATTTCCCATAAAGTGAAAAAATTAGGATATCTCTAACAGGAAAATCATAGGATATGAATACAGATTGGCTTTCAATAGTGAAGATTGGCACTTGTTACAGGCAAGTTCTCTGCCTGTGTAAAAGGATGTTAATGCTTAACATTAATCAGTATGAGGCAGAGAACAAAAAGAACACATTCAAGGCACCCAGCCACTAAGCGTCTTCAATATGTCAGATTTAGTGTACAATGTAAGGGAATTTTCAGATGAGGAATAAAAGTATTTTAATTGAAAACATAAATATACATATATATGTGCGCTGTCAAATGTGCATTTCTTATCTGCTACAGAGTAGCCTTTTATGTTCCAAACTATGCCCTCAGGCATTTTGGATGCAGTTTGTTGTTACTAGACTGTCTTTTATGTGTTCTTGAGCCAACCACACTGACAGAGGCATCACAAGGTGTCACATGAGCCATGGATCTATGGTCCTTCATGTGCTGTGCATGTGTTCTTATGCACTGCTTTACACTGTCCTCTCATGTGATCTTGACTTATTTCCCATTGCAAAGTAGGTTAATACGTAGCCATTCAATACGTAGCCATTCCCAGAGTAAAATCTTAACTTCAGTGTGCCGAATTCGTCAGTATAATGCAGGATGAAAAAAGGTTTATTACATTTTTTGGGTCAACACTGAAATCAAAATTATGCAGAAGTATTACAGCTCCTGTAATGAGCCACCATAAGAGACAAACTGTATATATTTTACCAAAGTCTACTTTCCTAGAACATTGCTTCTAAGTGTAAAAATATCCCTAATACAGGACTTTACAAATGCACCATGTTGCGGTTTATAGAGGGACTGTGACTTTGCAACTGTGCGTGCCCTGACCATAAGATTTGTGTTAAGGCCCCCAAACCTGCTGTTTCTGCTGTTTTCAGCAACAGTTGATGTCAGGGAAAAAAAGGATCAATCTTGGAGAATGTTAACAGGTAGTGACTTACTCTCTTCTCTCGACAAAACACATGGCTGAGCTGAGCATGTATGGGTAAGCTGGGAGAATTAACTTTAACAATTCTCTAAGTGTCCAACATGTTTAGGCCAGGCATTTGTGTTTGCTTTGAAGGTTCCATCTGAAGCCCTAAAAAATGGAATTTATATGTGCCCCTGATTAGAACAGGCATAAGGAGTCACTTCATAATCTGTCTGGCCTACTTTCTGGTGAAGTTCTTTTTACAGCCTTTAAAGCAGAAGCCAAAGCTCAGCCCAAAACTACAAAGGAGGACCTAGTCAATGAACTGAAGAGAGCTAAGACAACAGTCTCAACCATTACCATTAGTAACACACTATGCCGTCATGTATTAAAATCCTGCAGGGTGTGCAAGGTCCCCCTGCTCACGCCAGCACATGTTCAGGCCCTTTTAAAGTTCACCAACAATCAATGATCAACTCGCCGTGTTTGGAGGAAGAAGCAGGATGAGTACAACCCCAAGAACACTGTACCAATCGTGAAGTATAGTGGGGGAAACATCACACTTTGGCAGTGCTTTTCCACAAAGTGTCAGGATAACTGCACTGTATTGAAGTGAGGATGGATGGGGTCATGTATCGCAAGATTTTGGCCAACAACCTCCTTCCTTCAGTAAGAGCATTGAAGATGGGTTGTGACTGGGTCTTCCAGTATAACAATGACCCAAAACACACTGGGCAACTGAATGGCTCCATAAGAAGCATTTCAAGGTCCTGGAGTGGCCTAGCCAGTCCCCAGACCTGGACCCAATAGAAAATCTTTGAAGGGAGCTGAAACTAAATATTGCAGAGCAAAAGCCCAAACCCTGAAAGATATGTAGAAGATCTGTATGGAGGAGTGGGCCAAAATCCCTGCTGCAGTGTGTGCAGACTCTGTCAAGAACTACAGGTAACGTCTGGCCTCTGTAATTGCAAACAAAGGTTTCTGTACCAAATATTAAGTTCTGTTTTTCTATTGTATCAAATACTTATTTCATGAAGTAAAATGCAAATTATTTATGTAAAAATCATACAATGTGATTTTCAGGTTTTTTGTTAAGATTCTGTCTCTCACAGTTGAAATATACCTATGATAAAACTTACAGACCTCTCTGTTCTTTGTAGGTGGGAAAACTTGAAAAATCGGCAGTGTATTAAATACTTATTTTCTTCACTGTAGTTATAAAACATATTGCCTGTTTAACTACATATTTATTATTTTTTCTTTTACTCTGCTTAAACATAAGCGTCCCTTTACTTTAGATTTTTACATGTGATTACGTTATTAGCCTGGGAGTTAACACAGTCATTATAGAAGGAAGGGAGCAGACCTGTGGATTGCATATTCTGAATTTTGCGTCATGGCAAATTACATAAATGAGATTAAAATCCCAGTGGTAATAAGATTGATGCATTTGCTTCTAAATTAAAATGAGCAGATTGCCTTACCCCACCCCTGCAGTGCATTACTAGAAAGTGATAGGAGACAGACTTTCCAAAAACAAGTGTTTTGTGTTTTTAACATAGGTCCATTAATTACATAGCGCTTTAGTTACATTATTAGCACTGTCCCCATTAAGGCTAACAATCTAGATTACCTATCAGTATGTCTTTAGAGTATGGGAGAAAATCGGAGAACCCTGAGGAAGCCCACACAAACATGAGGAGAACATACAAACTATTTAAAGATGATTTTTTTGGTGGAATTTAAGCCCAGAACCACAACTCTGCAAGGCGGCAGTGCTAACCACTGAGCTACTGTGCTACATTTTAAACATTTCCACATAAATTCTTCAATATATTAAAATGATACCTTTGCTTATTTGTTTAGTGTCATGGACCGTGTATAGGACCACGAACAGCTTTACAGCATAGACAGGTCTACTGTCAAACTCGAGATGGAACCATCATATCTCCAGAACAGTGCCAGATCTTACCCAGGTAATCTAAGATCACTATAACTATTTTCTACTGCTAAATAATCAATAGAAATGACCAATATGAATATTTTCTACTAATAAATTATATTACACCTTAGCATTTTGCAAGTCATTTGTCACAGGGTAAATACTGAAAACTGCCCAAATTTTTTCATCTTAGTTCAACACTATATATGCACATATTAACATATGTCCTATGTTTTTGACATTATTACACTAGAATATCTGTTTTAAATTGCCCTGTAAATGAACCTTGAATAGGATAAGCATGCTCAATTTCATCTAGTGATTTCCTGAGGAAAATGTTGGGATGCTTTAGGTTTCTTAGCAATCAGACTGTAAGCTCTTTAAGCCTCCAAGCCTATAAGGTAATTTGCTCATATCTTGAGTTCCAGTGTTCAACTGTATATATTTGTGTCTATAATTTAATGTGATCGTATTATAATATTGTTTTCATCAATCTTAAGAGTCTGGATTGTAATGAAAGGAAGTATGATGTGTTTAGGTAAAGCATAGTAATATACATCCAAAGCTCGTCCTAGAAAGTTTGCAGCTCTAATAGGATAGAAATGATTACCCTAGTTTGTAGCTAAATATAGGCAAGAAAGTAACAGGGATGCAGAATCCAGTAGCAGAATTGAGTTTATTTACTTTATTATGTTATTTTAGGTAAAATTTTCCAAGTTGTATGGTGGTAGATAATAAGAATCCAGGTACTCCACTTATATTTAACTCCTGTAGTCTTATACCTAGGTCTTTTCTGCTGGATATGTCTTAATATCTCTTAATTTCTAACTGATTGCATACAGCCCAACAATATCAATGAATAGCCAGGATCCAAAGAGGGGTATGATGTCCAAAAACTGGTCTTGAGTAGAAGAAAATGAAAGACAATAAACAAACAAGTGTCAAACTTTAAGACAGGGTAAACATACCTAAATACATTATAAATACCACTAGGTTGGAATGTAAACCTGTTCTTTCATCACCGTAACTATTAAACACATTCAAGCATCATACAAGCTTCATATCTGCATTATTGTTTTGGTATTGTCAGGCTAAATACAGACTGATGCCTTATCGCCTGAGTGCTTGCCTCTATTTATATATATATATAGTTTCTGGTAAGAAAAATATATTATGTGTTTATAGAACACTTGACCCTATGGTTTGGTGAATCACGAGTCACATGTAATTGGTTGATATTAGTAACAACAGCCATTAGCCACCAAAGGTGGCCAATGCAGATCTACATGATCTGCGATGTTAGCAAAATTTCCTTTCAGTAGTGAACTTTTCTTGGAGACTTGTTAAATAATTGTGACAAATTGAGTGATCTTCTAACAGCTATTTTTTTTTTCCTTTTACCCAGGCCGCTAAATACACAAAACTGCATGGCAGATATGTGCAGTGTACAGTGGAGAGTATCCCCTTGGACGTTATGCACAGCCACTTGCGGCAGCTATGGTTTCCAGTCTAGACGTGTTGAATGTGTTCATCATCGAACTGGCAAGTCTGCTCAAGAGCATATGTGTTCCTGGAGACCTCGGCCTTCCAACTGGCAACGCTGCAACATGGCACCTTGTGAGAACGGTATGAGCTGTAAGGGCTGGATTTACTAAGGTACGATTTAAGTGGGTTTCAAGGTGACGTAATTCCTCAAATTACTGGTAAATGATGGACAGTATTGTGTGGAAAATGCCCAGTTTTACATCAGCAGTCTGTCACGATTCCTCCCCTCAGTGTGTCATGGGCACAGTGACTGACAGCTCAGTCATCAAATCGGGTGCAGGGGTGTGCTGAGCTGTCGGTGTGTTGATAGATAGATAGCTAAGTCGTCCAATCCAGTGCAGGGGAGTGCTGAGATGCTGATGCTTTGATTGCCAGTTCAGCCATCCAATCCAAGACTGAGAGCTCAGCTCTCCTTAAAAACAGGGAGCACCTGCAAGAAGCTCAGCACCTCCCAGTCTCAGGTTGGGCACATCCTTGCACTGTATTATATGATCGAGCTGTCTATCAAAACACTGACAGTTCAGCACACTCCTGTACCTGATTGGATGACTGAGCTGTCACTCACTGCACCCGTATCACACTAAGGGGAGGACTCCTGACACAGTCTTTACCTTAGTGTCATCACCACTTACACAGTGTCAGTGGTCATGTTTGTGGCACACAGTTGTCTGGTGATTTGCTGTCAGTTTGTCTACAAATTGTCTGCATTGCTGCATTTTCACATCCCACCAACATCGCACCTTAGCAAATGCAGCTATATGTAAAGTCATTGTTGCTATTTTATTGAGTTTGACTTGTGCTAAGTTCTTATAGATGTGTTGTACATTAATCATTTAAGATTGTATGCCAAAAAGTACAAATTCCTACACTCTGACCCTTACTTAGGATCTGAGATTTGGAGTATTATATTCAGAAGGTTGATTTAAAGGCAATCTAACAGGTCCCCAAGCATGCTAAATTAGCACTAAAGCGTTAAATTGGTTTATTACCCTCATTACAACACAATCCTTGGAATCTTACAAAAAGATTTCTAATGTAAAAATAAACTTTTTGGAGTCCTTTGCTTTATGCAAATTTGCCAGGACTAGCCTGGCAGTGTATGTAGAAAAGCCACGGAGACACCATCACGTGTTTCTCAACGCAAGCAATGAATAGCCAGGTCTTTCACCGGGAAGGAACAACCACGGGAAGGGCAGCATCCAAAAAAGGAAAACCGCCTATGCCAAAACATGGTATCCATCCACAGACAGCTGTTTCGGGGTGTTTGCCCCTCATCAGTGTGGAGTAGGAAACTGGCTATTAGGAGCAGTGCCTTGTGAAAAGACTATAAACATAAGGATGAATGACCTCGGGGAGATCAACACATCCAACACCGTGGAGACACCATCACGTGTTTCTTAACGCAGTGATCCAGAACACTGCCCCCATCCCTTATGGGAAATATGCAAATGCATGTAGAAAAGCCGCGGAGACACCATCACGTGTTTCTCAACTCAAGCAATGAATAGCCAGGTCTTTCACAGGGAAGGAACAACCACGGGAAGGGCAGCATCCAACCAGATCACTGTGTTGAGAAACAAGTGATGGTGATGAGGGGCAAACACCCCGAAACAGCTGTCTGTGGATGGATACCATGTTTTGGCATAGGTGGTTTTCCTTTATTGGATGCTGCCCTTCCCGTGGTTGTTCCTTCCCGGTGAAAGACCTGGCTATTCATTGCTTGCCTTAAGAAACACGTGATGGTGTCTCCGCGGCTTTTCTACATGCATTTGCATATTTCCCATAAGGGATGGGGGCAGTGTTCTGGATCACTGCGTTGAGAAACACATGATGGTGTCTCCGCGGTGTTGGATGTTTTGATCGCCCCGAGGTCATTCATCCTTATGTTTATAGCCTGGCAGTGTGTCACTTCCCCCAGACTAGGGGAAGCCTTAGATCCTGTAAATACGTCGAGAGAGGTATGATTGAAATCTCCTGCACAATCCACGGCATGTTTGAACTGGCAGAAATCGTGCCTGCTTCCTACCTGGAATTGTGCAATGAAAGCAGGTGTAAAATCCCCTGCTTCATCAGCCCATTGTGCATGGCCAATAAGGCACAGTGACGCTATCTCTGTCAGTCAGCAGCTGTAGAGGAGAAATCTAGCATTTCAATGTGCACTCAGGGTCACTATGTCTTCCTGGGTGAGCAAAGTTGGCCAAGAAAGCCAGGGTAGGTACAGCCAGCTTCATTGCACATGTGCAGACAGACAGGATATGGGTACGTTTTCTGCCAGTGCTAAGATGCCATACTGTGGAGAATGACATTGATGCTCTCTGAGTATGATTACAAGATTAAGGGCTAATATGGTAAAAGTGATTGGGCTAGTGCTAATTTGCATATGAAGAACGGTGCATAAAAGGTTGATGTTTACATGATAAAAACATGTTTATGGGACATCAAGGACTTTGCTGTAATGTAAGTACGAGGCATTTTAACATTACAGTGGCAGTTTGGAAAGCTTGGGATACCTGACAGGTTGCCTTTAACATACTGTTTACTTGCAGAAATGACATGGAGTGGACAAGCTAGTCAACTAACAAAATAGTCGCTCTGCCTGGTTAAAGGAAAGTATTTTAGACTCCGTAATCTTGCAAAGCCATAGACAGTGGTACAAAACATGGGATAAATGAGATATAACATGCATAGATATTAATTATTCTTAGTTTAATGAGATACTAACACATTTAAAGGGTTCTAGTCATAAAGGAAAAGAGAACTTTAAACAACTTGTGAAAGTTTCTCATAGGCTCCATTTTCTCTCCATCTGAGAAAAACGGTCTGATTATAATGCTAATCACACTCTAATTAGAGTTTTATTCACGTTTGATCTGATTTTCTCAGAGGTGGAGAGAAAAAAAAGTTTCTCCACCTTTTCCATGTACTAGGTCTATGAAAATGACACCAGAGTATGGTATTTTTATCACAGGCCCATAGATTGAATGAGCGAGTGCCATCCGATTGTCAAAGGCAAATCATGGATACTGTAATATTTTTTTCAGACCACTTGGTGCTGGGGAAAAAATCAGACATGTGCACAGCCCCATAGAATAATATGGGTGTGAATGGTATCTGCCAAAACCAAGGATAGCACTCGTCCAATTTATATAATCGTGTCGCAAGCCCATAAAGTGATAAACTAGTGGTCAGTAAGAGTGGCTACATCGCATTAAACTCAGGAACGCTACACAGAATTTGGTTACCATTCAAATTTAATTTTGGGTTAACTTAGTAGAATGGGTGCCTTGCCTGTCAGCCCAAGAGAGCCCTAATTGACACTGGTTAGCCAATTGTTTCCAACACATCATGCTACTCTAGAATTTCACTATCCTGCCATTTAGTTTAGCTGATGGGCTTAGTACATAATTGCCCTTCATCAATACAAGTACCCTACAATCAATAAGCTTCTTGCTGTGAATTTACTATTAATATATTCCCACTTTATGACTTTTAGAACTGCAAAAGGTGAGTCTAAAAATCATCTAATCTAATACTCTGCATGGTCGACATGTTTTTAGACCTTATAAAATGCATAAAAGTTAATCAGTGGTATGTGTTCAGTTTCTAGAATGAGTACAGTATCGTCATAAAAATTCTATAATAGCAAACACTATATTAAATAATGGATTAAATGCTTAACTAAAAAAATGGCCTTTAACAGAAATCAGTTGTACATAAGTTATTAGGATCCACCTCTTCAATAAACTTCGGAAAATCTCCCGCAGCATAAGGCTGCACTTATAAGAGAGCCGCTAATATTACGTAGCAAATAAAATGCACACACGCTGACATGATGTCTTATTGGATGTTCCTCCATTTTTATATTGCTATACAACTTTCAGAATTATTACATTCTGCCAATGATTCATACTAAAACAAATACATATTGCTACCAGATGAAGCATTAAATCTCAGATTAAGATGTGTTCCTTTACTAAAACCCAAAACATTGAGGTGGTTCACATTGTGCTGTTTTTGTTATTACACATACCACAACATATGCCACTTAGGTCTCCAGTTCAGGCACTAAGATAGGAGAACGTCTAATTTGCCCCTGGTGTTAACATTTGTGCACTTTACTTGCCAGTTACAGTATTTTGGACCTAAGGTGACATGTTTTTTCTGTTTTTTTTCTTTTAGTTGACTGCAGAGATACAACCAGGTACTGTGAAAAAGTGAAACAGCTGAAGCTTTGTCAGCTTGCACAGTTTAAATCTCGCTGCTGTGGGACTTGTGGGAAAGCATGACGACCCATTCAGAAGCCCATCTTTACTTTAGCTAGGTAAGGAGACGTGAATAAGAACAGGACTGATCCGCAAGCTTGTGGTGATCCGGTGATTGTATTTACTTGTGCGCTGGTTAGTCCTTAAAATGAACTCAACAAGGTGGTCCTCTGCCGGAAGACAAGACGTGCCTGACTCTCATTATCTGAACTGGGGTAATGAGATAAGGACACCAAGCACATATATTTTTGGTTGCGTCATGGACCTCATTTCGGAGGATGCTGCGGCCTATGAAAGAATCTTCAAGCAACATAGGAACAAAGGGATTATGATGGGACACAAATTATTTGGTGACAATGGACACCTCTGGATGTACATGTATTTTTGTAATTTTTTAATTCTATTTTTCTATTGTTCTTTTTCTGCCACCCTACAATGTAACACAGAGCACTGCACAATGACGCACACTACAGGAATTAAAAGCTGGGACCAATCATCTACTGGAATAAATGGAACCAAATTTGAGAGACTGAAGATTTCCAACAATCACGGGAAGAGCAGTCGTGTTGCTTACTAGTGAGCCTATCTCTCGCACAGATATAACTTTGATGACAAGGGTTATAGGCATAACCCACCATGTAATGATTTGTGAAGTCCATAAATCACATGTCCCCAGTACAAGTTATATGGAAATGGTGACTACCAATATAAAGCAGGTTTTGCTATTTTCACCAGCACTTTAAGAGTGTGATGCTTGAGAACGACAAACAAGGCAAACAGAAATGTGCAAATTTAAAGAGAATAGGAAATGTTAATAGGAAAGAAGATAATTATTTAAGCTTTTATTAGCACTTTGTTACTTGTACATTTTGATGCCACTGGGCTAGATTATTTTATTTTTTAAATTCTTCAAGGGTTTTTCCACTAAACCTAAACTGTGAGTTACATCATTAGCTACATATTGGTGTTAATACAAAATTGCCATTCAGATGATACAGACAGACAAAAAAGGGTAGACAGCGGAAAACAACCAGTATGTTGTCTCGCAAGTAACTGATTTAGAAGAACCCAAAGCAAGCATAATACATACTTTATAATAATATATAACTCAAAAGAAACTATCTGACCCTTTTATAATGGTCTCCTTATATGCCAATACAGAATTCAATATGTAATAAGCACCTAAGATTCCCAACTTATGGTTCTGATTAGGAGAAAAGCCAAATATTATGTTATTATTTATAATTTAGTCTTATAAAATCCATGCCATTGGCTTAAAGCCATTTGACCTCATTATATGGACAGAAGAATCCAGAGGGAACATGTAAATGCCATACATATGTAAATTGACTTTACGGCCCCAGCATGGTCACCATATTGACCACTGGCCTCCGTGAGTTCTAGTGTGCTGTTGTGCGTAGACTTCAATGTACAATGTTGGCTGTGTATACCAAGCTTCTGATTGCGACATCAACTGACTTGTATTAAAATGCAGACTAAGACCCCAGGGAAATATAGCCGGTGATATTTTAACTAAAATGCAGCATTGAAGCTGATGGGGGAATTCACCCACCTATATAGGTTCATTGACTGATCTAGTTGCTGGATCAAATCAGTTGTGGTCATGAATAATTAAAAAAATATATATATTCTTATATTCATAACAGCATTTCTTGGCAGAACAGAAAAATCCATGAAAAAGGTTGCAAAAAAATGGTGTTCTCCCAAATAACTTTTTCGCATAAAATTCACATTTAAGAGGAAATAAACTTCTCTGTTTATTATTGATAAGTCTTAGTAAAGTTATGAATTTTTTAAAACACTTCCTTACCCTATTTTGCCCCTTCTCTTCCAAACACCATGCTGCAGTGCTGTTTTAACTGCCTACTTCAAACTCCCTAAAAATCCACTTTCAATGTGCTAAGCAACAATCCACATTCTATTTGCAATCGGAGTTCAAGAATTTCCCTGTCTGAGCCTCTCTGTCCTTTCCCCAAATTTAGACAGAGACAGTCCCTAACACAAGTTGTTTGTAAGTAGACTATGGATTCTCGCTGAGTAGCAGCTGAAATCAAGTTCTTAGGTAGTTTGAACTAAGCATTTAAAACAGCACTGCAGCATAGTGTTTTTAGGGAGGAGGCAAAATAAGGTAATAAAGTATGGTATATTACGAAAATTCATGCCTTTGCGGTCTGATCAATAATTAAATTAAAAAAAGTTTAGTTAATCTTCCCATAAGGCCGGTATTATGAATGCTAGAGTAATAATGTCCAGTTTTTATACTAGCAAGTGCATAACTATAGGGTGTAAAAATAGGTGCTTAAAATGATAAAATGAGCAGCAAAAGTCCATTTGGCACATGAGAATCCAACAGCATTAAAATTGGTCTGAAATCATATCGATGTGCCCCTCCTTATCATTTTTCTTGGCCAATATCCCAATAATAGTGACACAACATTACTAGCTAAAAGAAAAACTTTTACATTACTCTTGTGTTGTAAATCATGCCAAAAGTTTTTTGGAAGTCCTATAAGGTATAATCCCTTTACTTATGTATCTTTATTAATATTTTTACTCCCAAAAAATCCAGTTTTTGCATGTTTGTTTCAACCAAAAATCATTGTCTGGTCCAATTGAAGTATCTGCCTTTCTTTTCCTGACTGCTACATAAATTTATAGGAACGTAGCAATAAATAAAAGCCCTATTTATGTTGTATCTCTGTAGAATGTGGTTTGTAGGTATATAGAAAAACTGGCTCACAAAGAAAATACCTTTAAAATATAACTTTTAATAACTATACACAAAAATAGAATATACAGTAACAAATCATCTAAAGGGCATCTGACCAGGCCAGAAAAATGGTCAAATACTGTTTATACTGATGACTAATTCACCCTATCATTCCCTAATGCACCCCTTCCTATCAGCGCAGGTTGGCACCCTATCTTGATCGCAAATTGATGCCCTCGCTCACTGATGGCTGACCCTAGATGCACCCTGTTAACCCCTAACTGGCCAGAAACAATGTGTGGTCAAACACAGTCGGATATCGTACCACAAAATAGCCTAAATCCAACTGAATAACATATAGGGGGTGTGGTTAAGAGATAGAGGGCAAAATGGGAGAAGGTTAAAACATGCAGGGGTAATTATAACCAGAAATGATGGAGGACCCCTATCACAAAAAGATATATAACAAAATACAAAAAGTGCCATACAATAAATGACCACAGGCAAACCTTGCCACTGAAATTGATATCATCTCTTTCAAGAATAAGACAGATGAATCACTTCAGGGATTGCCTGTGGGTTAATAGTCTAGCGTAACTTTCCCTGAGACTTCCCTCATCAATTGTCCCTTCCTTGCTGTGGAGTTTGGCACCCTAACTTGTATGCAAAAATGGCACCCCGTCTCAACGATGGCTAACCCTCACCTCCTCTATATACTCTCCCTCTGGCTGTCTACCAGCTCAAAAGCAAGAGAGGGATTAGGGGAGAGTTGGAGGAAAGGAAAATGGCAGCAGGGACATTAAAAACGATAAATAGAAGCATGGTATTTCTCATAAGATAATTCCAACGAAACGTGCCAAAGTGCATATGACAGTCAATAGGAGAGATCAATAGTCATCTCAGCTGGGGTATTGCACTATTCCCTACAAAGTCACACAACTTATAATCTAGTGTCTGACGTAGTATCAATTACCACATTGAAACCATCTGCCGCACACTTTTTTAGGTTATAAGGGCGATACACATAAGCCCAAAGTGATAATTCACCACCTATTGCACTATTCCCAAAGAGAATACCATATCAAAGATTCAATTATTCAAATGTAAGAGACTTATCTGTCATTCATTAAAGACGTCACAATCGCCTTGACGCGTTTCCGTCCCATGGTATGAGTTCATGTCCAGAATCTATTGACATTGATGGTTCCATTTGCCTCCGGATGAACTCATACCGTGGGAGGGAAATGCATTGAGGCTATTGTAACGTCTTTAATGAATAACAGATAAGTCTTTTATATTTGTCTTTAGCTGATTTGTTACTGTGTATTCTATTTTTGTGTATAGTTATTAAAAGTTCTATTTTAAAGGTATTAATTTTCTTTGTGGGCCCCTATTTATGTTGTAATTATCATTACAGGATTACAAATGATTGCCTCTGAAACCACTTTAACAAGTTTCTTTACCCTTCTCTTATTATGAATGCACATAATACGGCCACTTTGTAAAAGACGTTCTGTGCGTAGTGTGTTGCCAAGATACATTATTATTAATAATATAAAATGTCTATGTATGTATAGCTTTTGTTTGTATTTATTAGAATTTCCTGTACAAAAAAGTGCAATATTAATAATTGTACATTGTTTTCCAGATAAAATTATTTTTGGGACTTTTTATGACTTGGTGTTGTTACAGTTATTGTGTTTTGGGTGAACAAATTAGAGTCCAAAAAGAAAGTCCACGCAGTTCATATGGATTCCTTTATCGATATTTTTAGCCTTTCTATCTAATGAAAAGCAGAGCAGATCTCCGTGAATAGATAAAACATCTTCATCTGTTGGTTATTACAAAGTTTTCTCATTAGCTCAGCATTCAGAAGAAGATGGTGGTTGTGATAAATCTGGTGTACTATAGAAATTACTTACTTGGCACATGCTCCGCAAAATTCTCCATTTGTATAAGTGACTGAAGTGCAACTGGAGGAATGATAACGCTGTGGAAAAATAATCATATTTAATAGAGGATTGAGGTTGGAGCTATCATAAATAAGCCAGAATCATGAGTCAGCCTTTAATCTGGGATTGCAGTTGCAAAGGTCATTTTGGCCCGTAGAGAAAATTATTGCTTTTAAGAAACCATATGATAGTTGGGGATTTTGCATTGGGGACCAAAATCTTTATAAGATGGGCATATTAATGCGTTTGAGGGATCTACGAAAATAAACTTGTGCATTCTATACAGCCGTCTGTTATATACAGAAATTCTGGGAATACCACTAGAAAAATTTTAATGTAGTTGGGAAGTCTAATTTTCCTATAAGCAAAGTACACCGGTTGCTACAAGTGGCTTTGGGCTAAGAGCATCTGATGATGGCAAATTCACATGTACAGTATGGAAAATACAGTTGTGTATAAAAGTGTTTGCCCCCTTCCGGATTTCCTATTCTTTTGCATGTTTGTCACTTTAATGTTTGAGAACATCAAATACATTTAAATATTAGACAAAGATAACACAAGTAAACAGAAAATGCAGTTTTTAAATGAAGGTCTTTAATATTTAATTAAAAAGAAATCCAAACCTACAGGGCCCTGTGTGAAAGAAGTGATCGCCCCCTAAACCTAATAACTGGTTGGGCCACCCTTAGCAGCAACAACTGCAATCAAGTGTTTGCTATAACTGGCAATGAGTCTTTTACAACACTCTGGAGGAACTTTGGCCCACTCATCTTTGAAGAATTGTTTTCATTCAGATACATTGGAGGGTTTCCAAGCACAAACTGCATTTTTAAGGTCATGTCACAGCAACTCAATCAGATTAAGGTCAAGACTTTGACCAGACAACTCCAAATTAATATTGTTTTTCTTAAGCCATTCAGAGGTGGACTTGCTGGTGTATTTTGTATCATTGTACTGCTGCATAGCCCAAGTGCACTTCTGTTTGAGGTCACGAACAGATGACCGTACATTCTACTTCAGGATTTTTTGGAAGACAGCAGAATTCATGATTTAATTTACCACAGCAAGTCTTCCAGGTCCTAAAGCTGCAAAGCAACCCCAGACCTTCACACTACCACCACCATATTTTACTGTAGGTATGATGTTCCTTTTCTGAAATGCTGTGTTACTTCTACACCAGATGTAATGGGACATACACCTTCCAAAACGTTCAACAGAGTAGCCCACAGAGTATTCTCACAAAAGTCTTGGGGATCATCAAGATTTTTTTCTGGCAAAGCCTAGTTGAGCCTTTATGTTCTTATTGCTCAGCAGTGGTTTTTGTCTTGGAACTCTGCCATGCAGGCCATTTTTGACCAGTCTTTCTTTTGGTGGAGTAATGAACACTGACTTTAACTGAGGCAAGGGAGGCCTGCAGTTGTTTGGATGTTGTTGTGGGGTCTTTTGTGACCTCTTGGATGAGTCATCACTGCGCTCTTGGGGTAATTTTGGTCCGCCAGCCACTCCTGGGAAGGTTCATCACTCTTTCATGTTTTTGCCATTTGTGGATAATCGCTTTCACTGTGGTTTGCTGTGTCCCAAAGCTTTAGAAATACCCTTTTCCAGACTAATAGGTCTCAATTACTTTGTTCCTCATTTGCTCCAGAGTTTCTTTGGATCGCGGCATGATGTCAAGATTTTGAGATCTTTTGGACTATTTCCCTTTGCCAGGCAGGTCCTATTTAAGCGATTTCTTGCTTGAGAACCAGTGTGGCAGTAATCAGGCTTGGGTGGGGCTGGGGAATTTGAACTCAGCTTCCCAAAGATGTGATAAACCAGAGTTAAATCATGTTTTTTATGGGGGGGGGCAATCATTTTTTTCACACAGGGCCCTGTATGTTTGGATTTCTTTTCCCCTTAATAATAAAGACCTCCATTTAAAAACTGCATTTTGTGTTTACTTGTGTTATCTTTGTCTAATATTTAAATGTGTTTGGTGATCTGAAACATTTAAGTGTGACAAACATGCAGTAGAATAGTAACACAGGAAGGAAGTAAACACTTTTTTACACAACTGTAAGTATTTGATACACTGCCGATTTTGCAAGATTTCCCACCTACAAAGAATGGAGACGTCTGTTTGGCTCCAGAAAGCTTGCGCTGGTGCATGTACAATAGCATCTATCGGTAAGCGATAGATGTTACTGTGCAGGTGCCGCTGCTGGCACCATTTTGCTGGAGATAAAAAAACTGGAGATAAAAGACCACAATATTAACTGCAATATTTAAAGTAGGATGCAGTTCACTGAAGGTCCAGTGACCTGTCATGTAAGACATAATGATGAAGATGAGGCCAGAGCACCAAAGAAAGACCCACCCACAGCACCACCCTGAAACAGGAGAATCTCATTACCTGAACACTGCAAACAACATTATACAATATAAAGTCTGCCTATGGGGGTGCATTATACTCTGTAGAGTCTGACTATGGGGGTGCATTATACTAAAGAGTATGCCTATGGGGAATGCATTATACAATATAGAGTCTGCCTCTGGGGGTGCATTGTACAATATAGAGCAGTGTTTCCCAAACTCCAGTCCTCACGGACCCCACAGGTCATGTTTTCAGTATTTCCATAGTGTTGCATAGGTGAGAGAATTCCTGATGGCTTGATGAAACTTCCACCACCTGTGCAATACTAAGGAAATCCTGAGAACATGACCTGTGGGGGGGTCAATGAGGACTGGAGTTTGGGAAACACTGATATAGAGTATGAAACCAAGAAAAGATGCGGCAGCACTCACCAGAAGGTGTGGTCCAAACTTATATTGAAGCATGTTCACAGCCACATCTTCATGGCTCGGGGGAGTGCAGGAGAACGGAGGTGAGCAGGAGTGACGACGATCGTTTCGCGCTGAAGCAGCGCTTCAACAGGTCTAAGGCACCTGCGTGACGCCGACAGAAATAGGTGAGAAAACCCACCCACCGCCATCACCCGCCCACAATTCAGGTGCCTTAATACAATGAATATTTAAGACAAGACACATAAACAACAAAAGTACAATCAATTAAAAACAAAAGCTGGCGGAGCATACCTATGAATGCAACAGAATGCGGACCTAAAGCCATCAGAAAAAGGGAAGTATTATAAATACTCATGTACATGTACAACTGAGTACTGTCAAATTCATATACCACAATAAATGATGGACACAAAACACGGTTTTGGGGGGCAGATAATAAGTGAATAGTATGAAAAATCAAGCAGGGGAAACCAGACAAACAAAATTTATAAAAAGACCGACATATCGATCCGGTCATTAAAACCGGCAGGACCCATAGCCCGCGTACGGATGATCCACTTAGTTTCTTGTCTTAATAGTAATTCATGCAGGTCCCCTCCTTGTACTGGTAAATCTACCCTCTCTATTCCTGCAAAAGTTAGAACCTCAGATCTACCTTCGTGAAAATCCCTAACATGATTGATAAGTCTAGGGACCCCTTTGCCCGTCTGAATGGATCTGGCATGTTCTCTGAAGCGTATATATAATTGGCGTATAGTTTTACCTACATAGAACCTCTTGCAGGGGCAGAAAAGTACGTATACGACATAGTCAGTTTTGCACTAAATAAACTGTTGGACCGTGTGCTTCACAGGGCCAATGTTCATGGTATGTCCAGTGATATGATAGGTACAAAAATGACAACGTCCACAACGGTAGTTGCCCTTTAGTGTTGATGATTCCAACCATCTTACCTGAGGACTTGGGGTCCTGTTATGGACCAACACATCCCTAATGCGCGTACTGCGTTTGTTCGAGATTAAGGGACCCCCAGCCGCCCTGTCCGAGAGCGCGTCTCTCTCCAGGAGATGCCAGTGTCTCCTGATTGAGGCCCTTATCTCCCGATCCATAGGACCGCACTTAAAACAAAAATTGAAACGCGGTGCCGCTGGAGTGTCTCTACCCAAATTCTGCACATGTGAACGGACGTCAACCCGATGTTTGTATATAAATACTCATGTACATGTACAACTGAGTACTGTCAAATTCATATACCACAATAAATGATGGACACAAAACACGGTTTTGGGGGGCAGATAATAAGTGAATAGTACGAAAAATCAAGCAGGGGAAACCAGACAAACATATAATACTTCCCTTTTTCTGATGGTTTTAGGTCCGCAGTCTGTTGCATTCATAGGTATGCTCCGCCAGCTTTTGTTTTTAATTGATTGTACTTTTGTTGTTTATGTGTCGTCTTAAATATTCATTGTATTAAGGCACCTGAATTGTGGGCGGGTGATGGCGGTGGGTGGGTTTTTCTCCTTAGACCTGTTGAAGCGCTGCATCAGCGCAAAACGATCGTCATTACTCCTGCTCACCTCCGTTCTCCTGCAGGTGAAGGTGTGGTCCAAACTTTTATTGAAGCATGTTCACAGCCGCGTCTTCACGGCTCGGGGGAGTGCAGGAGAACGGAGGTGAGCAGGAGTGATGACGATCATTTCGCGCTGAAGCAGCGCTTCAACGGGTCTAAGGCACCTGCATGACGCCAACGGAAATAGGTGAGAAAACCCACCCACCGCCATCACCCACCCACAATTCAGGTGCCTTAATACAATGAATATTTAAGACGACACATAAACAACAAAAGTACAATCAATTAAAAACAAAAGCTGGCGGAGCATACCTATGAATGCAACAGACTGCGGACCTAAAACCATCAGAAAAAGGGAAATATTATTTGTTTGTCTGGTTTCCCCTGCTTGATTTTTCGTACTATTCACTTATTATCTGCCCCCCAAAACCGTGTTTTGTGTCCATCATTTATTGTGGTATATGAATTTGACAGTACTCAGTTGTACATGTACATGAGTATTTATATACAAACATCGGGTTGACGTCCGTTCACATGTGCAGAATTTGGGTAGAGACACTCCAGCGGCACCGCGTTTCAATTTTTGTTTTAAGTACGGTCCTATGGATCGGGAGATAAGGGCCTCAATCAGGAGACACTGGCATCTCCTGGAGAGAGACAAGGAGCTCTCGGACAGGGCGGCTGGGGGTCCCTTAATCTCGAACAAACGCAGTACGCGCATTAGGGATGTGTTGGTCCATAACAGGACCCCAAGTCCTCAGGTAAGATGGTTGGAATCATCGACACTAAAGGGCAACTACTGTTCTGTCTCCGCCATCTAATTTGTTACCTCCAATTATCTGTTTGCATAATTTGCAGTTTCTCAGCCAGTATACAGGACTTGATATATTCATACCTTTATTTGTAGTGCTTTGGCTCCCTCTAGCGGTCAGAGTCATGTTGACAGTTGTATTTTTCTGTTATGTATTTTTTATGTCTGATTCTCCTCCTCCTTTGCAATGCATTATGGTAGCTCAGCCTACATTTCCCTCCATTATCATTTCACTTCCAGTTTGCCTTCCAGGAAAGAAGCTTACACTTCATCCCCCTTGCGATTGCATTGCCGGTATGTCTTTATGCTCTCTGTAGATATTTCTGCTCTATATTAGCCTAGCTTAACCAGTTGCACTCCTAGTTCAGTTACTAGCCTTCTAAATGTAATGCATAACGTTTATCATGTGTAGTATGTATTTGTTCCCTACCATGCACTGATTCTATGTATAACATTGTTCACAGTTTCACCGCATCAATATACCACTACGTTTAATAAAGCACAGACTCAACCACAGTCTCCTTATTGGACCCCGGTATAGCGGTTTAGCTGACTGGATAGCTACTTGGGCCTGTCTCATTTAGTGAGGACAGAACAGTGAAACGGCAGCCATCCAACTAGTGGGATTCAAGTCACCGGCTACTCAGAGACTAAATACAGCTACAGCAATCTCTGCACAGCCAAGCACTTTCCCAAGATACCATGTCTCACAAATCGCATAGAACAAGATCTGTTACTTCCATCTCCTCAAAGACAACATCCATCAGCAGCGCGGTCGCCATTGCCCGCGCAAATGCTGAAGCCGCCAAAATACGAGCAAGCTTTGCTGACCAAGAGATGCAACTTAAATTAGAAAAAACACGCCTAGATGATGAAGAGAGAAGGTCACGCTTAGAGAGAGCACGCATAGATGATGAAGAGAGAAGGACACAGTTAGAAAAGGCACGTGTGGATGCCGCCTTAGAAAGCTTAGCAGCAAAAAGGGAAGCTGCCGCAGCCCTCGCTGAAGCGGAGTCGCTAGAAGCCGCGCAAAGTCCCAAGCTGCATAGCCAAAGCAGTATGTCGAGTCTGGAGTTTCCACTACAAGACTCACCACAACGCACATCTCAGTATGTTAATGAACTTCCTGATCCAAACTATAACCCTGAACCAGCACCAAAACAAGAATACGACGTCTCCAGCGAAGTGAGCGAGAGTCATCACGAGGCTCAGCTCCAGGACAGAAACAAACTCGAAAACGTGACACAAAACAACTCTGCTAATGACTACCTTGCCCCTCACCAGGTAACCAATGTGGATCACCCTGCTGACACACCGTACGTCAGACCGAAGCAATACGACACCGGCTGGCGCCACCCTGAGGACACTAACAGGTATGAACGCACCTCACATCACTATCAGGGCGACCCATCACCAGCTTACTCTGATGACAACCGGTTCACGACAGAATTTGCCAGGTTCTTCACACGACGTGAACTGGTTGCCAAGGGGCTCATGAAATTCACTGACCAAGCTGAAGGATACAGAGCTTGGAAAGCTTCCTTCCAAAATGTCATTAGAGACTTGGGGCTACAACACAGGGAAGAGATAGACCTGTTATTGAAATACCTGGGAGAAGAGTCAGTCAAACACGCAGTAAGAATCAGAGACATTAATATAAATCGCCCGGAGACTGGCCTCAGAGAGATCTGGAAGAGGCTGGATGAGTGTTACGGTTCGGCAGAGGTAATAGAAAGAGCCTTGTTCAAAAGAATCGATGACTTTCCTAAAATTTCTAACAAAGGTCTCCAGAAACTTAGAGAGCTAAGCGACCTACTAAAGGAAGTCCAAGTTGCCAAATACGAGGACGACCTACAGGGACTTGCATTTCTCCACACAGCCAGAGGTGTTAACCCTATAGTCCAGAAGTTGCCTACAATCTACAGGAGAGGTGGCTCACACATGGTTCCACGTACAAATACAAACACAGTGTTCCATTTCCCCCCTTCTCCGTTTTTGTAGACTTTATACACCAACAAGCGAGAATTAGAAACGATCCCAGCTTTGACTTTGCAATGCCATATGCCACACCGTCACCACCTGCGAATCCACGCAGAACATCTGTGGCAGTACACAAGACTTATGTTTCTTCTCCAGGTTCTAATTACAGGTCTGCTGGCTGCTCCCAATCAGAGACAAAGGTGCAGGACCCTGACAAGCAGTGCCCACTTCATCAGAAGCCTCATCCTCTCCTGAAATGCAGAGCCTTCAGAGGAAAATCTATGCCAGACCGCAGAAGCTTCCTGAAAGAGAACGGTATCTGCTACAAGTGCTGCTCGTCCACAACTCATCTCGCCAAGGACTGCAAGGTCAGTGTAAAATGCACAGAATGTGGCACCACAGACCATAACACTGCTCTACACCCAGGCCCAGCTCCATGGAGTGCACAAAATACGCCAGCTGACAGTGAGCATGGCGGGGAGGAAAGGAACACTGATACAGCTACGCCAGAGATCACTTCACAATGTACCGAGGTCTGCAAAGGGACAATAGACAGTAGGTCCTGTTCAAAAATATGCCTTGTCAGAGTATACCCAAAAGGCCATAGAGGCCAGGCTGTAAGACTGTATGCTATCTTGGATGATCAAAGTAATCGATCCTTGGCAAGATCAACATTCTTTGACCTATTCAACATCAAAGGGCCAAGCACTCCCTACTCATTAAAGACGTGTGCAGGTACTGTGACAACAGCAGGCAGGAAAGCTACAGACTACCAAATCGAGTCATTAGACGGACAATTCTGCCTACCACTACCTACGATCATCGAATGTAACCAGATCCCAGACAACAGATCTGAAATCCCTACGCCAGATGTAGCAATCCATCACGCTCACTTAAAGCGAATAGCACACCTTATACCGGAACTCGACCATCAGGCCCAGATAATTCTGCTGTTGGGGAGAGATATCCTGCAGGTTCATAAAGTGAGACGTCATATCAATGGACTCCACAATGCTCCCTATGCCCAAAAGCTAGACCTAGGATGGGTCATAATTGGCAACGTATGCTTGGGACGCATGCACGCCCCATCTTCTGTGACAAGCATGCTGACAAATACATTGGAGAAAGGACGACCATCTCTGTTTCAACCTTGTATCAATGAGTTCCATGTCAGGGAACTGCCACACAGCATCCAACTGCCCAACCATTTAATAGACTTTACTCACGACAGCAGTATAGTTTCGGGAAGCTATGAGGATCAGTTAGGGTGCACAGTCTTCCAGAGAACTAAGCAGGACAACCAAGTGGCAATGTCGGTAGAGGACAAGTTGTTCTTGGAGGTAATGGACAAGGGACTCGTTAAAGATGAGACCAACAACTGGGTCGCACCTCTTCCCTTCAAAACCCACAGACCACGTCTACAGAACAACAGAAATCAGGCATTACAACGTTTCTCCTCTCTCAAACGTAATCTGCAAAAGAAACCAGAGATGAAAGATCACTTTTTCTCCTTCATGTCAAAGATTTTTGAAAACTGTTACGCAGAACTAGCTCCCACTGTCAAAGACTCTGAAGAATGCTGGTTCCTACCTATGTTCGGAGTATACCACCCTAAGAAACCAGGCCAGATTAGAGTCGTGTTCGATTCCAGTGCCAAATTTAATGATGTCTCCCTAAATGACGTTCTACTAACAGGACCAGACCTCAATAACAAACTGCTGGGAGTACTTATGCGCTTCCGTAAGGATTCCATTGCCTTCATCGCTGACATCCAGCAAATGTTCCATTGTTTCCTTGTGAGAGAGAGAGACAGGAACTTCCTAAGATTCTTCTGGTACAGAGACAATGATCCTACTAAAGAAGTCACAGAGTATCGCATGAGAGTGCACATCTTTGGCAACAGTCCTTCCCCTGCAGTCGCCATTTATGGACTCAAAAGGTCGGCTCAGGAAGGAGAAGCAGAATACGGAGCAGATGTTAGACAATTCATAGAAAAGGACTTTTATGTCGACGACTGTCTGAAAGCCATGCCTTCAAATGAGACTGCCATCAGTCTTCTCAGGAGAGCCCAGGACATGGTTGCCTGCTCGAACCTTAGGCTTCATAAAATAGCCTCAAACAGCCAAGAACTCATGGAAGCGTTCCCTTCTCAGGACCTATGCAATGGTCTCAGAGACCTGGACCTGGGGTCAGACCCCGCACCAATGCAACGCAGCCTTGGGCTTCTCTGGAATCTACAGTCAGACACTTTCACCTTTCAGGTCAACCAGGAAGAAAGGCCTTTCACATGTAGAGGCGTCCTGTCTACCATCAACAGTCTGTACGATCCCTTGGGTTTCGCAGCTCCTGTTACTATACAAGACAAGGCCCTACTAAGAGACTTAACTAGGGAAACATCTGACTGGGATGCACCTCTGCCACCTGATAAGAGGATCCAGTGGGAAGAGTGGAAGAACTCGTTAGCGGCACTCTCCAACCTGAATGTGCCAAGACCATACGCCCCTGTGCCATCTACTGAAATACAAAGCCAAAGACTGTACGTATTTGCAGATGCTTCTGTCAAAGCGATTGCCGCTGTTGCCTACCTGAGAACTGTAGACTCCAAAGGTCAGTGCCACATTGGTTTCATTATGGGGAAGGCCAAACTCGCACCACAACCAGAGCACACTATACCCAGGTTAGAGCTTTGTGCCGCAGTCCTAGCCATTGAGTTAGCAGAGTTCATCACATCCGAAATGGATATCGACCTGACACAGGCCAAGTTCTACTCAGACAGCAAAGTAGTCCTGGGATATATCCACAACGAAACCAGGCGATTCTACGTTTATGTCAATAACAGAGTGCTACGAATCAGGAGATCAGTTCATCCAAAGCAGTGGCATTACATACCCACAGACCAGAATCCTGCAGATCATGCAACTAGAGCAGTTGACGCAAGTCGACTAGGAAGCACAACGTGGCTGTCAGGACCAAAACTATTGTACATTGAGGAATGTTTTCCAGACACCTTTGAAGTAGTAGGAGAGGACTCAGATGCTGAAATCCGCCCTCAGGTGTCTACACTTCATACAATGACCTCTGTTATCCAGCTTGGATCTTGCAGGTTCGACAGATTCTCAAGTTGGAAGTCACTTACTCGAGCTATTACCTGCCTGACTCATATAGCTCGCTCATTCAAGACCACCAGAACTTGTGGCACAGAAAAATGTAAAGGTTGGCATCTTTGTAAAAATACCTATGTTACCTCCAACTTAGAGTTCTCTAGAAATCACATCATCCTCACTGTTCAAAGAGAAACCTACTTTGCAGAAATCCAATGTCTTATCAACAAAGCTCCAATACCAGTGAGCAGCGTATTGAGAAAACTCGACCCATTCATCGACAACAGTGGCCTACTGAGAGTAGGAGGCCGACTCAAAGAAGCTGAGATGGAGTTTGTGGAGAAATTCCCTCTTATACTTCCCGGAAAATGTCATGTCGCCTACCTAATCGTACAACATTACCACAATCTGGTCAAGCACCAAGGAAGACTATTTACGGAAGGAGCCATCAGGTCTGCCGGTGTGTGGATCGTCGGTGCAAAGAGACTCATCAGTAGTGTCATCTACAAATGTATTACCTGCCGTAAGCTTCGTGGTTCGACTCAAACTCAAAAGATGGCTGACCTACCAGCAGATGTGACCAAGGTTGCACATGGTCATTCAACCCACCTCATTCTTCACATACGTGAGGATCTTGGGAGCGAATGATTGGTCTAGTACGGAGAATTCTTGACTCCACTCTTCTTCAAGAAGGAGCAGCGAGGCTCACCCATGAAAGCCTCATCACCTTCATGGCAGAAGCTGCAGCTATAATTAACGCAAGACCCCTGGTTCCAGTTCCTAACGACCCTGAGGAGCCCTTGCTATTGACTCCAGCTACTCTACTTACCCAGAAAACGGGACTGTCCAGTGCCCCTCCAGGAGGATTCGACGCTAAGGACCTCTACAAGCGCCAATGGAGACAGGTACAAAGTCTTGCAAATACTTTCTGGGACAGGTGGCGCAAACAATATTTGTCTACCTTGCAGCCACGTACGAAGTGGCAATCTACTAAACCTAATCTTAACGTAGGTGACCTTGTTCTTGTGAAAGACTGTCAAATTCACCGGAACCAGTGGCCACTTGGTCTAGTTACCGCAACATTCCCGAGCAAGGACGGCAATGTCTGCAAAGTTGAACTAAGGATGACCAAAGGGAATGAACCTAAGACATTTTCCAGACCGGTATCTGAACTGGTCCTATTGTTGCCTTCGGAAGAAAGGAGTAGTGACATCCGTTGATGTCAGACGGGGAGTGTTCTGTCTCCGCCATCTAATTTGTTACCTCCAATTATCTGTTTGCATAATTTGCAGTTTCTCAGGCAGTATACAGGACTTGATATATTCATACCTTTATTTGTAGTGCTTTGGCTCCCTCTAGCGGTCAGAGTCATGTTGACAGTTGTATTTTTCTGTTATGTATTTTTTATGTCTGATTCTCCTCCTCCTTTGCAATGCATTATGGTAGCTCAGCCTACATTTCCCTCCATTATCATTTCACTTCCAGTTTGCCTTCCAGGAAAGAAGCTTACACTTCATCCCCCTTGCGATTGCATTGCCGGTATGTCTTTATGCTCTCTGTAGATATTTCTGCTCTATATTAGCCTAGCTTAACCAGTTGCACTCCTAGTTCAGTTACTAGCCTTCTAAATGTAATGCATAACGTTTATCATGTGTAGTATGTATTTGTTCCCTACCATGCACTGATTCTATGTATATCATTGTTCACAGTTTCACCGCATCAATATACCACTACGTTTAATAAAGCACAGACTCAACCACAGTCTCCTTATTGGACCCCGGTATAGCGGTTTAGCTGACTGGATAGCTACTTGGGCCTGTCTCATTTAGTGAGGACAGAACAACTACCGTTGTGGACGTTGTCATTTCTGTACCTATCATATCACTGGACGTACCATGAACATTGGCCCTGTGAAGCACACGGTCCAACAGTTTATTTCGTGCAAAAGTGACTATGTCGTATACGTACTTTTCTGCCCCTGCAAGAGGTTCTATGTAGGTAAAACTATACGCCAATTATATATACGCTTCAGAGAACATGCCAGATCCATTCAGACGGGCAAAGGGGTCCCTAGACTTATCAATCATGTTAGGGATTTTCACGAAGGTAGATCTGAGGTTCTAACTTTTGCAGGAATAGAGAGGGTAGTTTTTCCAGTACAAGGAGGGGACCTGCATAAATTACTATTAAGACAAGAAACTAAGTGGATCATCCGTACGCGGGCTATGGGTCCTGCCGGTTTTAATGACCGGATCGATATGTCGGTCTTTTTATAAATTTTGTCTGGTTTCCCCTGCTTGATTTTTCGTACTATTCACTTATTATCTGCCCCCCAAAACCGTGTTTTGTGTCCATCATTTATTGTGGTATATGAATTTGACAGTACTCAGTTGTACATGTACATGAGTATTTATAATACTTCCCTTTTTCTGATGGCTTTAGGTCCGCAGTCTGTTGCATTCATAGGTATGCTCCGCCAGTTTTTGTTTTCAATTGATTGTACTTTTGTTGTTTATGTGTCTTGTCTTAAATATTCATTGTATTAAGGCACCTGAATTGTGGGCGGGTGATGGCGGTGGGTGGGTTTTCTCACCTATTTCTGTCGGCGTCACGCAGGTGCCTTAGACCTGTTGAAGCGCTGCTTCAGCGCGAAACGATCGTCGTCACTCCTGCTCACCTCCGTTCTCCTGCACTCCCCCGAGCCGTGAAGACGCGGCTGTGAACATGCTTCAATAAAAGTTTGGACCACACCTTCTGGTGAGTGCTGCCGCATCTTTTCTTGGTTTCATACATTGATTCATTGTTTCCATGCGAGCACCTCCAGTCTTCACGTCGGACATTCCATTATACCACATGTGAACTACGGCTCACTCCAAGGCAGATAGGCTGTGCAGCGCTACTTTTTTCTCTTTTTTTGATTGTTACTGATATAGAGTATGCCTATGGGGGGTGCATTATACTATTTAGAGTCTGCATATGGAGGTACATTATACTACATAGAGTCTGCCAATGGAGAGTGCATTATACAATATAGCATCTGCCTGGGTCGTGCATTACACTATATAGAGTCTGCCTATGGGGGGTGCATTACACAATATAGAGTCTGCCTATGAGGGTGCAATATACGATATAGAGTTTGCCTATGGGAGGTGTATTACACTATATAGAGTTTGCCTATGGGGGTGCATTATACAATATAGTCTTCCCATGGGCGGTGCATTATACAATATGGAGTCTGACTATGGGGGTGCATTACATAATATAGAGTCTGCCTATGGGGGTTGCATTATACAATATAGAGTCTGCCAATGGGGTGCATTACACTACATAGAGTCGGCCTATGGAGAGTTCATTATTATATATAGTCTGCATATGGGGGTGCATTATTCTATACAGAGTCTACCTATGGGGAGTGCATTATACAATATAGAGTCAGACTGTGGGGGTGCATTATACTATATAGAGTCTGACTATGGGGGTGCATTATACTAAATAGAATCTGCCTATGGGGAATGCATTATACTATATAGAGTCTGCCTATGGGGGTACATTATACAATATAGAGCCTGCCTATGGGGGGAGCATTATACTATAGAGTTTGCCTATGGGGAATGCACTATATTATATGGAGGCCTATGGGAGTACAATATACTACATAGAGGCCTTTGGGGAGCTCATTATACTATACTAAGAACTATCTGGTGCATTATATTATATAATATCTATCAAGGGGGCCACCATACAGTGTTAAAGATTACAGTGATTGGTCATCATAGTGTTTGAGCCTACTAAACAGCCTATTAAACAGTTTGGAGGCTACTAAGGGGTCAGTATACTGTGTAGGTGGTCCTATACAGTCAGGGGCCATTATACTGTGTATAACAGAGAACCATACTGTGTAGAGGGGAACTGTACAGGGGGAGACTCTGGAAATTATTAAATGTAAAGTATGCCCCTGTATGTATTGTTATGGGGGAACTCCGGTTACTGTGACTGTCCAAGGGGCACGCAAGGCATTATTACTTTCTAGAGGGAAATATGTGGGCACTGTTTTCTAGGGCACTTGCACAGGGCATTAATATATTCTAGAGGTTTGTTTTACCAGCTAGAGGCACATAGTACAACACAGCAGATGCAGTAATAGGGGCACATACAGCAGCAGTGGCGCAGTTTTGGGTTATTAGCAGGACAAGGAGTTTATGCAGGTTGGGGATAGATGGGGATGTACTGAAAATAAGAGAAGTGAAATGTGTCTTTCTTGTAATCTCTTCAGCCGAGTCGTGGCTGGAAGAAGTTGTCATGTCAGTCTGGGCCAGATGGAAAAGTGAATGATTCCATCATAAAGAACATCAGCAGTAAGTCACTATATATAACTATGGTGTAATCACTTACAGGTGCTCATCACAAAATTAGAATATCATGAAAAAGTTAATTTTTCAGTTCTTCAATACAAAAAGTGAAATTCATATAGTACATAGAGCCATTACAAACAGAGTGATCTATTTCAAGTTTGTTTTTTTCTGTTCTGATTATGGCTTACAGCCAATGAAAACCCAAAAGTCATTATCTCAGAAAATTAGAATACTTTATAACACCAGCTTTAAATGATTTTAAAATCAGAATTGTTGGCCTACTGAAATGTATGTTCAGTAAATGAACTCAATAATTACTCAGTGCTCGTTTTACATTAATTACTGCATCAATGTGACGTGGCATGGAGGTTATCAGCCTGTGGCACTGCTGAGGTGTTATGGAAGCCCAGGTTGCTTTGATAGCAGCCTTCAGTTCATCTGCATTGTTGGGTCTGTTGTCTCTCATCTTTCTCTTGACAATACCTCATAGATTCTCTATAGGGTTAAGGTCAGGTGAGTTTGCTGGCCGATCAAGCACAGTGATACTGTTGTTTTTAAACCAGGTATTGGTACTTTTGGCAGTGTGAACAGGTGCCAAATCCAGCTGGACAATGAAATTTCCATCTCCAAAAAAGCTTTTGTCTTGATAAAACACAGTGGACCTACACCAGCAGATGACATGGCTCCCCAAATCATCACTTTGTGGAAACTTCACACTAGACCTCAAGTAGCTTGGATTGTGTTCCTCTTCACTCTTCCTCCAGACTCTAGGACCTTGATTTCCAAATGAAATATAAAATGTACTTTTATAAAACAACACTTTGGACCACTGAGCAACAGTCCAGTTCTTTTTCGCCTTGGCCCAGGTAAGACGCTTCTGGTGTTGTTTATTGCTCATGAGTGGCTTGACACAAGGAATGTGACACTTGTAGCCATGTCCTGGATACGTCTGTGTGTGGTGTCTCTTGAAGCAATGACTCCAGCAGCAGTCGACTACTTGTGAATCTCCCCCAAATTTTTTAATGACCTTTTCTTAACAATCCTTTCAAAGCTGCAGTTATCCTGGTTGCTTGTACACCTTTTTCAATGACACTTTTTCCTTCCACTCAACTTTCCATTAATATGCTTGGATACAGCACTTTTTAAATGCTTAGGAAGCCTTTGCAGGAGTTTTTTGTTAATTAGTCTAATTCAATAATATAAAGATTTGGGGGTTTTCATTGGCTGTAAGTCATAATCATGAACATTAACAGAAATAAATACTTGAAATAGATCACTCTGTTTGTAATGACTCTATATAATGTATGAATCGTACCTTTTGTATTGAAGAACTGAAATAAATTAACTTTTTATGATATTTTATTTTTGTGAGAAGCACCTGCACATGTTCCGTAGGACTGGTATCTACCACTGACCATATGGCAGTAATATCAATGTTGGTCATTGTATAGAGATTATTTTCAGCAACAGGGTATTCATGTGCTGAGGTTCTCCTACATCCACTACCGCCAAGCAGGTTACGCCTGTGTCTAGATCTACAGTACAATGGAAGTTATTGCAGCCATTCTTTATTCTGCCTTTAATCACACATCCAACTGATTTAGACTATAACAATTGCTGTTGTGGAAGGAAAGTTTAGAACATGGAACCAATGGTTTAAGCCCAATAAAAAAAGGGGAAAATCAGCTGCAAGCCTCATGTTTTCCTATATTGTGAATTTATTGGCCTTTACTAAGGAATAGCATCTCTTTACTGCCAAAAGGTGATAAAAATACCACCAGTGAGTCTTTATAACCATAAGGTGATGCTTTCTATTAACTATTTTATAGTTGTGTACATGAAACACGCACTAACGTACGAAATATACGACGCTCATAAAGCCCGAGGGAATGGTTCCCAATCAATAGGAAAAACATGCATTTAGTCTCTGTTTTCCTCTTTGCACAGCAGCTGTAGAGTGAATCAGCTGCAGTTATTCAAGCGGAGCCATATTATTTCACAGAGGCAGGTGAGTAATTGCTAGTACAGAACTACCGACCCAGTCTACAGTACTCAGTGTCAGGAGTCGAATATCAGTCATTTCCAATAAGTTTCAGTATTAACAAATTGTGCAAGCCTAGATGAAAAATCTACTTTTTTACATTATTGGCTAACTGCTCTCATATTTATCAAACCTTTTTACTTTGATCTAGTCGTATAACGTGATCCAGTAAACAACATTCTATACTGTATTGGAGTCAATATGCATATTCTTTAACCCCTTCATCTCAATGCCTGTTTTCACCTTCCTGAACAGGCAAAATTTTACAATTCTGACCAGTGTCATTTTATGTGGTAATAACTCTGGAATGCTTCAATAGATCCCACTGATTATAAGACTGTTTTCTCATGACATTTTACTTCATCATGGTAGTAAAATTTGTTCAATAAGACTTGCATTTATTTATAAAAATATCAGAAATTTGTCAAAAATTTGGCAATTTTTTTTCAAATTTTCATTTTTATGTCCTTAAATTAGGAGAGATATGTCACACAAAACAGTTAATAAATAACATTTACCACATATCTACTTTACATCAACACAATTTTTGAAACATACATTTTGTTAGAATATTATAAGGGTTAAAAATTGACCAGCGATTTCTCATTTACAAACTTTACAAATCCATTTTTTTCAAACATCACATCACATTTGAAGTGACTTTGGGGGATCTATATAACAGAAAATACCCAAAAGTGTCACTATTCTAAAAACTGCACCTTTCAAGATGCTCAAAACCATACTCAATAAGTTTATTAACCCTTCAGGTGCTTCACAGTAATTAATTAAATGAACAATTAACTTTTTTCACCAAAAAATAATTTTATAACCCAATTTTTGTTTTATTTTTGCAAGGGTAACAGGAATAAATAAACCCCCAAATTTTGGGGGCAATTTCTCTTGAGCAAACCGGTATCCCATATGTGGGGGAAAACCACTGTTTGGGCACGCGGCAGAGCTCGGAAGGGAATGAATGCCATTTGACTTTTTGAATGTTGAGTTTGGAGAGCCCCAGATGTGCCTAAAGTGTGGAAACTGCTCACAAGTTACAACATTTTGGAAACTAGTCCCCTCAGGGAACTTATCTAGATATGTGGTGAGCATGACTTGAAAACATGCATAGTGTAAAGGCATGTTCATGCTGGCCATAGAAACAAGCAAAACCAAAAGAAAACAATGTGTGCATATACCCTAATAAAAATAAATAAGTAAAACAAGTGCATTAAACAACATAGGGTATTTAGTAAACACTATTTTTGATCAAAAAAAGTATAAAGCTGTCCCGTCCGTGACAAGGTATAGCCAATTGGGACAGACCTACACTCTCTAATGTTAAAAACCTACCTAGTGGTGTAAACAGTGGCATAGAGTCACCGCGTTCCAAACAGACACCCAGCTTTGGAAAGACTAAATATGAACTGCCCAGCTGAGCGAAAAGGGGGCCACACCCTATTTTGTACTAAATACAAAAACACTAAAGAAAAACAAAAAACTGTGCTGGAGTATGACTTGAAAACATGCATGGTGTAAACGCATGTTCACACTGGCCATAGAAACAAGCAAAACCAAGAGAAGACAAAGTGGCATCAATTTCCACAGAGTAGAAACAGTATAATAGGCATCTGACACACCTTCTACTACAGGCAAACCACCAGATGGAGACCCAACTTCGAGTCTCCACATTTCAAAAACTTGTTTGTAACATCAGAAGCAGTAGCAACAGCAGGCACAGAAGCCACGATAAATGTGTCACTGACTGCAATAACTTGAGATCAATGCATGACACTAAAAACAACATAATCGCCTAATCTTTGGGGTTCAGAAGTCATTGGAGATCCATGACTTGTTCATTTTGATGAAAGATAGCCTGTCTACACTTTTAGGGGACAGCTGGATGCCCTTATTCGTCAGGACGCCACCAGCAGCACTGAAGACACGTTCTGAGAGAACATTGACTGCTGGGCATGACTAAACCTCCAAGGCATGACAGGCGGCTCAGGCCACTCTTCCATTTTTGAAGACCAAAATGCAAAAGGGTCCAAATCTCCCGACGGCATGGATATTGAGCTCCAGATATTCCTGCACCATCATCTCCAGTCATTCACAATGTGTCAAACTTGTACTCTGTTCTGCTGGTGCACAGGCTGGTGTAAAAAAATTGTGAAACAACTCCCAGACATTACTTATGCCACTTACACTGCTGCTAATATTTTTGCAATGACGTCTTGACGTTCCCGGAGTTGGATGTCTAGAAATGGGATGCACACTGTGTGCCTCACTGCTGTCTTGGGGAAAACCACTCTTAAGATTGTCTACAAGCGTGTCTCAATACTCCAGCATGCTGACGTCCTTTCCATGGGGTAAGCATCTGGCTAAATTTGCTCTTGTACCGTGGATCTAAAAGAGTGGCAACCCAGTAGTCAGTACTATTTCTAACCCTAAGAATAAGGGCATCATGTTAAAGATAGCTCAGTGCGCAGGCGCTGGGCCTCTCTGACCTTTCCCAGCGCCTGCGCACTGCAGCACTTTGCTCTGCCTTCAACAGGGCAGAGAGGTACATCTGCGCAGGAGAGCGATTCTGGGGAGCCTGTATGTATGACGCAGGGAAGTGTCATCCACATGAAGCAAGCAGGAGGACGGGGATCGTAAGATGATGGGAGGCGCTGAACCAAGAAGAGCGACGCTCGTCGGACTGGACCGCCCCCCAGGTGAGTATAATAAAAGTTATTTTTCTTCTCTTCCAGGTCGGATCAGGGGCTTATATACAGCATTATAGAATGCTGTATATAATACATGAAAGGGGGTGGTCGTAACTCGTAACAGGTTCCCTTTAAGTTATTAAAGAAAATGTAAAAAAAATAAAATAAAAAAATGAAAAAAAAATTACACTCTGCAGCTCCTCTGACCTAAACACATCCACCCACTAATCATACAGCACCACTATCCTAGCCAAAGTCATAACAAAAGCATTAGTGGAAATGCAGTGATTTACCGAATTGTGAACGTATTTTGCTGAACACAAATCCGAATGTGCTACATTTGTGACGAATTTGAGATTGGCGAATGTTTTCCAACAATTTCGCTCATCTCTTCTGTACAGTACTGCTTAGCCATATGCAGAGACTCGGGAGGGACAGACTGTTATTAGTCTCCAGGAGCGCAGGCTTTGCTAGAATAGTTTGCTGACTTTTTATACACAGCCCCTAAGTGCTTATTTTGGAAATTTTTCCCCTTTGGGAGTTTACCTTCAGATGTATTGATGATTTTAACTCCATAAGTGTTTTCCAAAAAACAAACAGCAGTGGATGTAGCTGATTGAAAATTGCAAACTGCGATTGTAGTGCCCAGTAATTTGTAGTCACCAGTATGTTGTAGTGCTCAGCTTATGCTTCTGGAGACATGCACCTGTAAATTAGGCAGGCTGGCATCTCTGCAGAAATGCCAAACATGTAGTTTAGGCACACTGTGGGGCTCAGAAGGGGGAGAGCATTTGGATTTGGGAGAGCAGAATTTGCTGAATTTCTTTCGGGGGCGAGAAGCTATAGCGCTTTTACAGAGCCTTTTTACTACCAGTAACGTGGAAGCCCTCTAAATTTCCATTAACAGATGAAGGACCTGAGTGGGGAGTTTTTATTGCGTACATTGTACATAAAATTGGGATCACATTTATCCGGCGCTCTATGCTGAGCAGTTACATCGGGGTTTACATATAAATCTCTGAGTGACGTGATCCAGATGAAACCCTCAAAGGATCCATTCACTGTAATGAGGCTGCAGAGTTACTCTGAACTCCATCTGGCCTCTGTTCAGTGTTGTCCTTTTCAGAAGTACACAAAACTGTGGCGGAATGCGGTGTTATGCACACCTAAAAAGACAGTCACCGCCAGATCACATGTCAGACGTCACCCACAATGCCTCTATCTTCCTCATTATAGGAAATCTTCCATCGCGGGTTCTGTCTGAATCATGTATTTCAGAGATTTACACAGAAACCCCAGTGTAAGCGCTCAGCACAGAGCACAGGATAACTGTGAGCCAAGCCTTACTGAGATCTTTGGGAGGCTGGTGAAGAATTGATTTTAGTTATTTTTTTCCTGGTGCTCTATAAGTGATTTGATGACTTTATTCTTTGGGTTGGTACAACTACAGTGATACCAGATCTATATCGAGTTTTTATGTTTAGCTGCTGTCACACACTAAAAGGCACTTTTTATTGCAAAGGCAAGTTTTTGCATCTCCATATTTAGATAGCTATAATTTTTCCATATTTCTGCCGACAGACCCATGTGAGGACTTGTTTTTTGCGAGACAAGTTGATGTTTTTATTGATGCCATTTTTAAAGAGATGACATTTTTTAATCTCTTTCTATTCCGACTTTTGGGAGGCAGAATAACCAAAAACCAGCAATTCAGGAATTGTTCTGGGGATTTATTGCGTTCCGTGTATGGTAAAATTGATAAGGCAACTTTATTCTTCGGGTTAGTACAATTACAATGATACCAAATTTATATATTTTTTTTGTATTTTATAGAAAAAATATATATTTTTGCATCGCTTTATTCTGAGAGCTATAACTTTTTTATTTTTCTGCTGACGGAGCTGTATGACAGCTTGTTTTTTTGCGGCATAAGATGATGTTTTCAGAGATACAATTTTTATTTACATACCGTGTTTTATTTAACTTTGTGTGCGGCGGTATGATGATAAAGCAAAGTTTTTTGCCTTGTTTATTTTTTGTAAAGGTGTTCACTGACAGGGTTAACTAGTGGAACAGTTTTATAGGGCAGGTTGTTTTGAATGCGGCAATTTTTTACTTTTACATTAATAAATACATTTATAGAAATAATATTTTTTCCTTTTTTTGTTCTTTATTTTGTGATTTTTACTTTAAATATTTTACAATTTTTATTCACCTTTTTTTTACTTTTTAATCCTGATCTAATACTCTGCAATGCTTCTGCATTGCAGAGCATTATATCGGCATCTCACATGCAGGGAGGAGGTGTGTCAGCTCCTGCTCTGTGCAGGAGCTTACAGGCCACCATCACTGGGTGACTCCACAGCCATCTTTCGACCATGGAGACCATCTGCACAACGCAATCACTATCGCGTTGTGCCAATGGGAGCACAGAGGGAGATTCCTTCCTCTGTGATGCCCGCAATGTCGTCGTCACTTTTGACAGCGGCATCAGAGGGGTTAAACCTCCACGATCGGTGCCAGCACTGATCGTGGGTGTTGCTGCAGGGGTGTCTGCTCTCCTATACAGCATTTGATTACAGCGGTACTTAGCGTGAACCCGGGCAATCGTGACGCCTTATATATACGGCGATTTGCGTGAACAATTTGCGTATACCTATGGTGCCTTTTGGGAAGGGGTTAAAGCACAAATCCAGCTTTTTATTTTTATTTATTTTACCGCTGTACTGGTGCCACTGATGTAAGTTCAGTGTCACTAGCATTATACCAGTCACAGTCATCATCTGTTAATGGCGCTGCTTTGGTTATCTTCAACAAGTTGTGTGTTACCTGCCGGATTGCTTCAGTGTTTGCTGGGCGAGCCTAAAGTCACTACAAAAAGAATGTTGGTTCCAAAATTGTGCTGATGTAAAGTAGATGTGTGGGAAATGTTGCTTATTAAGTAATTTGTGCGACATATCTCTGTGATTTAAGGGCATGAAAATTGCAAAATGTTTAAAATTTTCACCAAATTTACGTTTTTTTCACAACTAAGCCAAGTCATATCAAAGAAATTTTATGACTATCATGAAGTAGAATATATCACACAAAAACATTCTCAGAATCACCGGAATCCATTGAAGCGTTCCAGAGTTATTACCTTATAAAGGGACAGTGGTCAGAATTGTAAAAATTGGCCCGGTCATTAACATGCAAACCACCCTGGGGGTAAATGAGTTAATATATACACACAGACAATATAAAAAAAAATCTGGGGAAAATGAGACACCCCATGTATAAATAAAAATAGGGGATACCTGCAGATCAGAGATTAATCCTTAGTAGGAATGTTGCTATCTTATATTTAAGTCACAAAGGAGTAAATTTGGATGTGGGTAAAACAAAAATAATAAAGTGAAATATAGGTTAGTGTTATAGGAAGTAAGGCAATCGATAGTGTCATATCTCAGCAAACCTCCTATATAGAATGAGCATAAAAAGTGTAATCAAACTTAACAAGGAATGATACAGTCATGGCCAAAAGTTTTGAGAATGACACCAAAATTATATTTTCACATGATCTGCTGCCATCTGGTTTTTATTAGTGTTTGTCTGATGTTTATATCACATACAGAAATATAATTGCAATCATATTATGAGTACCAATAGGTTATATTGACAGAATGAGTTAATGCAGCAAGTCAATATTTGCAGTGTTGACCCTTCTTCTTCAAGACCTCTGCAATTCTCCCTGGCATGCTCTCAATCAACTTCTGGACTAAATCCTGACTGATAGCAGTCCATGCTTGCATAATCAATGCTTGCATTTTGCCAGAATTTGTTGGTTTTTGTTTGTCCACCCGTTTCTTGATGATTGACCACAAGTTCTAAATGGGATTAAGATCTGGGGAGTTTCCAGGCCATGGACCCAAAATCTCTATGTTTTTTTCCATGAGCCATTTAGTTATCACCTTTGTTTTATGACAAGGTGCTCCATCATGCTGGAAAAGGCATTGTTGGGTGTTGTGAATTCTGTTGTGGGTTCTGCTCTTGGGCTCCCTCCGGTGGTTATAAGTGGTAGTGCTGCTGTTTGTCCTTCACAGCAGTCATCAGGTGCTTCCACTTTGGACGGGGCTATTTAGTCTGGCTTCACCCTTTAGTGAGTGCCAGTTGTCCATTGTTTTCTGGGGGATTCACATCTCTGCTTGGTTTCTCCTGCTGGATTGTCCAAATCATCAAAGATAAGTCCTGGCTTTGTTTTTGCAGTCCACATGCGGTGGACTTTATAGTTCAGTGAATTGCTATGTTTTTTCTTGTCCAGCTTTGACTGTGTAAGGATTTATTCAGGAAGCTCTGGAGTCGCAGAGTTACCCTCCATGCCTTTAGTTAGGTGTGGAGATTTTTGTATTCTCTGTGGTGGATTTTTGTAGTATTTTAATACTGACCGCACAGTACTCTGTCCTGTCTTTTCTTTCTAGGTAGCGTGGCCTCCTTTGCTAAATTCTGTTTTCAGTCTGCGTTTGTAATTTCCCTCTCCTCTCACAGTCAATATTTGTGGGGGGCTGCCTTTCCTTTGGGAATTTTTTCTGAGGCAAGATAGTTTTCCTGTTTCTTTCTTTAGGGGTAATTAGTCCTCCGGCTGTGACGAGGTGTCTAAGGAGTGACAGGAACATCCCACGGCTACTTCTAGTTGCGGTGTTAAGTTCAGGGTCTGCGGTCAGTATAGAGGCCACCTACTGCAGAGCTCATCCATGCTGCTCCTAGGCCACCAGATCATAACAGTTGGGCGCCAAACTGCTCTTGGACGGTAGGGAGAAGTTGCTCTTGGAGGACATTCTGGTACCATTCTTTATTCATGGCTCTGTTTTTAGGCAAGACTGTGAGTGAGCCGATCCCTTGGCTGAGAAGCAACCCCACACATGAATGGTTTCAGGATGCTTTACAGTTGGCATGAGACAAGACTGGTGGTAGCGCTTACCTCTTCTCCGAATAAGCTGTTTTCCAGATGTCCCAAACAATCGAAAAGGGGATTCATCAGAGAAAATGACTTTGCCCCAGTCCTCAGCAGTCCACTCCCTGTACCTTTTGCAGAATATCAGTCGGTCCCTGATGTTTTTTCTGGAGAGAAGTGGCTTCTTTGCTGCCCTCCTTGAAACCAGGCCTTGCTCAAAGTGTCTCCGCCTCACAGTGCGTGCAGAAGCACTCACACCAGCCTGCTGCCATTCCTGAGCAAGCTCGGCACTGCTGGTAGTCCGATCCCGCAGCTGAAACAGTTTTAAGATACGGTCTTGGCGCTTGCTGGTCTTTCTTGGGCGCCCTGGAGCCTTTTTGACAACAATGGAAGCTCTCTCCTTGAAGTTCTTGATGATGCGATAGATTGTTGACTGAGGTGCAATCTTTGTAGCTGCGATACTCTTCCCTGTTAGGCCATTTTTGTGCAGTGCAATGATGGCTGCACGTGTTTCTTTAGAGATAACCATGGTTAACTGAAGAGAAACAATGATACCAAGCACCAGCCTCCTTTTAAAGTGTCCAGTGATGTCATTCTTACTTAATCATGACTGATTGATCGCCAGCCCTGTCCTCATCAACACCCACACCTGTGTTAATGGATCAATCACTAAAACGATGTTAGCTGCTCCTTTTAAGGCAGGACTGCAATGATGTTGAAATGTGTTTTGGGGGTTAAAGTTCATTTTCTGGGCAAATATTGACTTTGCAAGTACAGTAATTGCTGTTAAGCTGATCACTCTGACATTCAGGTGTATATGCAAATTGCCATTAGAAAAAATGAAGCAGTAGACTTTGGAAAAATTAATATTTGTCTCATTCTCAAAATTTTTGTCCATGACTGTGCATACCAACATATCGCAAAGACTGCTGCAAGCCACCCAACGTGCGTTTCTCAAGGAATGCTTCGTCCACCCCTGGAAATCTGAACAGCAAGGTTGGTTGCCTTGATACGCGCCCGCCCAATTTTGTGACGTCACTACCTTAGCCACGCCTCCCACACACACTGCTACTGCTCCGGCGTTGCTTCCGGCCGGGGCACGCTAGGAGTGAGCGGTTCCTGTCCCTTCCTAGACGTCCAGCGTTCAGCCACTTGTCTGGGCACAGCCGGTTCTGGATTTCCCTGCAGGCTACGATCCAGCCCGGCACAGCAGCAGACAGGATACAAGGACTTCCTTGATCATCTTCACTCCCAGAACTAGTAAGTGTACATTCACGCAATCATTGCAGGGAGTCAGTATCACAGAGTGCAGTCGGCTCTGTTTATTCTAACAGCAGGCAGTGCTGTAGTGTATGGAACAATCTTATTTCCTCACAAGCGCAGGTGGGTCATTGTTATATTTTAGTACATTATATAAGATGCACATCACCATTCACATTACATGTAAAACTGCATGACCCTGTACACATAGTGTGATTATTGTCTTCAGGGGTAGGAATGCAGCAGAGTAGTCCATCATTATTACATTCCTCCCCTATTTGAACATGGTTGTCCTCGACCATTCTGGAACCTGGGAGACAACACGCAGCATATAAAATTCACATGAAACACATAAGACAGTAGTCTCCTCTTCTGGGGTAGGGCTTCTTCTAACTCACCTACCTGTTTATTGGGAGTCTCTGCCCATTCTCTATTAACTTGCTGCAACAAGCGGGGTTTCTTCATATTGCGCCACTTCCGTTGGGAGCAGTAACCACTCATTACAGTCCAGCCTCTCTGGACAAGTCACTTCCCAGGCTGATTGGATTTTCACGCTCTTTCACTTCTCTCATGCCAACGATGGGTGAGTCTGTCTTGCCATTTCGCGCCACTCACCGCCATCTTGCAGTCAGTGCTCAGCGCCATCTTTCCTTTCACTGGATCCTTCCCTGCATCTGTCAGGTTTTCTTGATACGTGACCGATTCTGCCTACTATGTCAAATGTAACGTGGCCAAGAGCGGTAGTCATGACCGAGCTGCTGTCCGGTTATGCTCTGCCACTTTACAGACAAACGGTGTCCCAGAGTGCTGTCAAGTATGGTGTGCATAACACTCAGTTGTAGGCTGCAGGCCTCCTCCATCTTCAGGCTTCCATCCTCAGGAGCCACCGCACACAATTCAGGGGACACCAGGTTCATTGCAACAAGCAAACATTTACTAATCAGTTCAAGTTCATCAAGTGGTAACACGTGGGATAAGGCACTGCACTTCATATTCCTTACTTTCTTAGCACAACACATCTTCAGCCCTACCATTCGTTCCTCCTTGAGCATCCCTTAGCCCACTGGCTCTGTTAGCCCCAGGCATCTCCCTTCCCGTTCAGCAGTGCACCCGGTATCCATTACCTTATGTTTTGGTGGCCCCTGTCTATCTTCCCTTGTACACTAAATTACACAATGTGCCCCTCAGCCCCTAAGTCAGTCCGCTCGGGATTTTAGCATGGCGTCTCTCTACCTCGAATGTTAGACACATGCTGACCCTAGCAGCCCACTGGACTTGTCACTGCAATTCTCTATTTCTCTTACTATCAGGAAGTGCCCACCTTTTATTAACACTAATTCCCACCCTCTGGACTAATTCTATTAACTATGTCCTATCCTGTAGACTAAACCGATTGTTCTTATCCAATATCCTATGCTGTTGCTAACCACTTACTTTATAAACAGTACTTATCTTATCCCTAATCTAATCCTGTGCTTACCCTGCACTATTCACTACCCACATTATACATTAACACTTTACATTACTTACATGCTGTACATTACCATAACACATTATATAAGATGCACATCAATATTAACATTACATGCAAATCCGCATGACACTATACACAGAGCATGGTTGTTGTCTTCAGGGGTAGGAAAGCAGCAGTGCAGTCCACCATTATTAGACAAACACCACTCAAAGAGCCTCTCAGAGTCCAGCAGTAGCTTTCAAACATATACAGTTAGGTCCATATATATTTGGACAGAGACAACATTTTTCTAGTTTTGGTTATAGACAATACCACAATGAATTTTAAACAAAACAATTCAGATGCAGTTGAAGTTCAGACTTTCAGCTTTCATTTGAGGGTATCCACATTAAAATTGGATGAAGGGTTTAAGAGTTTCAGCTCCTTAACATGTGCCACCCTGTTTTTAAAAGGACCAAAAGTAATTGGACAGATTCAATAATTTTAAATAAAATGTTCATTTTTAGTACTTGGTTGAAAACCCTTGGCTGGCAATGACTGCCTGAAGTCTTGAACTCATGGACATCACCAGACGCTGTGTTTCCTCCTTTTTGATGCTCTGTCAGGCCTTCACTGCGGTGGTTTTCAGTTGCTGTTTGTTTGTGGGCCTTTCTGTCTGAAGTTTAGTCTTTAACAAGTGAAATGCATGCTCAATTGGGTTGAGATCAGGTGACTGACTTAGCCATTCAAGAATATTCCACTTCTTTGATTTAATTAACTCCTGGGTTGCTTTGGCTTCATGTTTTGGGTCATTATCTATCTGTAGGATGAAACGACGACCAATCAGTTTGGCTGCATTTGGCTGGATCTGAGCACACAATACGGCTCTGAATACCTCAGAATTCATTCGGCTGCTTCTGTCCTGTGTCACATCATCAATAAACACTAGTGACCCAGTGCCACTGGCAGCCATGCATGCCCAAGCCATCACACTGCCTCCGCCGTGTTTTACAGATGATGTGGTATGCTTTGGATCATGAGCTGTACCACGCCTTCGCCATACATTTCTCTTTCCATCATTCTGGTAGAGGTTGATCATGGTTTCATCTGTCCAAAGAATGTTCTTCCAGAACTGTGCTGGCTTTTTTAGATGTTTTTTAGCAAATTCCAGTCTAGCCTTTTTATTCTTGATTCTTATGAGTGGCTTGCACCGTGCAGTGAACCCTCTGTATTTACTTTCATGCAGTCTTCTCTTTATGGTAGATTTGGATATTGATACGCCTACCTCCTGGAGAGTGTTGTTCACTTGGTTGGCTGTTGTGAAGGGGTTTCTCTTCACCATGGAGATTATTCTTCTATCCCCCACCACTGTTGTCTTCCGTGGGCGCCCAGGTCTTTTTGCATTGATGAGTTCACCAGTGTTTTCTTTCTTTCTCAGGATGTACCAAACTGTAATTTTTGCAACTCCTAATATTGTAGCAATTTCTCGGCTTGTTTTTTTCTGTTTTCGCAGCTTAAGGATGGCTTGTTTCACTTGCATGGAGAGCTCCTTTGACCGCATGTTTACTTCACAGCAAAACCTTCCAAATGCAATCACCACATCTCAAATCAACTCCAGGCCTTTTATCTGCTTAATTGAGAATGACATAACGAAGGGATTGCCCACACCTGTTCATGAAATAGCCTTGGAGTCAATTGTCCAATTACTTTTGGTCCCTTTAAAAACAGGGTGGCACATGTTAAGGAGCTGAAACTCCTAAACCCTTCATCCAATTTTATTGTGGATACCCTCAAATGAAAGCTGAAAGTCTGAACTTCAACTGCATCTGTATTGTTTTGTTTAAAATTCATTGTGGTAATGTCTATAACCAAAATTAGAAAAATGTTGTCTCTGTCCAAATATATATGGACCTAACTGTATGTAATAGTCTATGTTTGACTATGTCACAATCTGCTGTATACCACTCTCCTATCAATCCATTAATTCCTGAAGTTTTCCCAGAGGGTAGTGACTTGATGGCCTCCTTTATGTCAGCCTCAGTGATCAGGGCATCTAATGCTACCACCTGGGCCTCAGTAAAAAGCCAAAGAGAAAAGTTTGACAAAGAATATTTTCACATTTTCTTCTTTATAAATCCTTGTAAAATATTTGAACTACTTTATTGGTATCTCTTGGATTAGTACAGAATAATTTGTCCGAGTTGTGAACACATGGAATAGAGACATCTTTCTGCATGAGCCAGATAAGAGGGGAATCTAACATTTTTATAACCAAGCTCAAAAATTGCCGCCTACATGGCCAGCAATTTTTTCCTTGTTTTCTCTTTAGCTACCAAAAATAATTCCGTCTGAGCTTGGGTCCATTGACATTTATGAGTGGGCTGGGATTCATTTATATAGACCTTTTGCCCTCTGAACTTCCAGTGTCCAGAAATGTTATTTTTTTCTCTAAGTAAATATCTCCCTAATTGTGGTTTTATGTATGCATCTCATTTAACCACTGGGTCTGGGTGATCAGAAGCATGGACACAAAAATCAATCTGCGTTATGTGAATCACAGTTATTACTGTACTACTTTTTAATCTAAGATAAAAGCAAAATGAGCAATACCCTTTAATAAGTAAATAGTAAGTAATAGTACTTGTAAATAACAAAGTACTTAACCCCTTAACGACCGCCGATACGCCTTTTAACGGCGGCCGCTAAGGGTACTTAAACCACAGCTGTGGAAAAAGTGAATAGCGCCCCCCAGAGTCGGATTTTCTCTGGGGTCTCGGTTGCCGGGGGTAGCCGAGACCCCAGAGAACATGATTCGAGGGTTTTTTACCGACCCCCGAGTTGCGATCGCCGGTAATTAACCGTTTACCGGCGGTCGCAACAAAAAAAAAAAACGCGATTTGCCATTTAATTTCTCTGTCCTCCGATGTGATCGCACATCGGAAGACAGAGAAATGTGGTCCCTGATAGCCCCCGATAGCCCCCCAATACTCACCTACCTCCCCCGGTGCTCCTCGTGGCTCCCGATGGGCGCCGCCATCTTTTTCCGGGGAAATAGTGCGCCCGCCGCCCAGCACCCGGATGTTCTTTGGGGTCTCGGCTGCCGGGGGTAGCCGAGACCCCAAAGAACATGATCGGGGTCGGTTTTTACCGACCCCTGTTTTGCGATCGCCGGTAATTAACTGTTTACCGGCGACCGCAAAAAAAAAAAAAAAAAAAGCGATGTCATTCTCTGTCCTCTGATGTGATCGCACATCAGAGGACAGAGAAATAGGGGGATTCGGGGACCCTGTTATACTTACCGGTGTCCCTGGGTCCTCCTGCTTCTTCTGCTGGCCGCCGGCTTCTTGCTCCGGTAAGAAAATGGCGGGCGCATGCGCAGAGCGCCCGCCATGATCTGCCGGCCGGCAAAAGAAAATTCTTCCTCTTTTTTTATTTTGGTCACTGTGAGATCCTATCACAGTGATCAAAATTAAAAAAATAGTAAATAACCCCCCCCTTTATCACCCCCTTAGTAAGAAAAAAATAATAAAATAAAAAAAATGTATGAATTTCTATTTTCCAAATAGGGTTAGGGGTAGGGTTAGGGGTAGGGTTAGGGGTAGGGTTAGGGTTAGGGCTAGGGGTAGGGTTAGGGTTAGGGGTAGGGTTAGGATATGTGCACACATAGAATGGTTCTCTGCGGATTTTTCCGCAGCGGATTTGATAAATCCGCAGGACCAAAACGCTGCGTTTTTCCTGCGGATTTATCGCGGATGTACCGTGGTTTTTGTGCGGATTCCACTGCGGTTTTACACCTGCGGTTTTCTATTATGGAGCAGGTGTAAAACCGCTGCGGAATCAGCAGAAAGAATTGACATGCTGCGGAATGTAAACCGCTGCGTTTCCGTGTGTTTTTTTCCGCAACATGGGCACAGCGTTTTATGTTTCCCATAGGTTTACATTGTACTGTAAACTCATGGGAAACTGCTGCGGACCCACAGCTGCGGAAACGCTGCGGATCCGCAGCAAAATCCGCAACATGTGCACATAGCCTTAGGGTTACGGTTAGGGCTTGGGTTAGGGTTAGAGCTAGGATTAGGGTTAGGGCTAGGGTTGGGGCTAAAGTTAGGGTTAGGGTTGGGGCTAGGTTTAGGGCTAAAGTTAGGGTTTGGGCTAAAGTTAGGGTTAGGGCTAGGGTTGGGGCTAAAGTTAGGCTTAGAGTTGGGATTAGGATTTGGATTAGGGTTGGCATTAGGGTTACATTTGGGATTAGGGTTAGGTTTGGGATTAGGGTTAAGGCTAGGGTTGGGATTAAGGATAGGGGTGTATTGGGATTAGGGTTAGGTTTTGAGGTTAGGGTTGAGATTAGGATTAGGGGGTGTTGGGTTTAGGGTTTTGATTAGGGTTATGGTTAGCTTTGGGATTAGCGTTAGGGGTGTTTTTGGGGTTAGGGTTGTGATTAGGATTATGGATCGGGTTGGGATTAGGGTTAGGGGTGTGTTGGGGTTAGGGTTGGAGTTAGAATTGGGGGGTTTCCACTGTTTAGGTACATCAGGGGGTCTCTAAACGCCACAGCCAATTTTGTGCTCAAAAAGTAAAATGGTGCTCCCTACCTTCTGAGCTCTGCCGTGCGCCCAAACAGTGGTTTACCCCCACATATGGGGCATCAGCGTACTCGGGATAAATTGGACAACAACTTTTGGGGTCCAATTTCTCCTGATACCCTTGTGAAAATAAAAACTTGGGGGCTAAAAAATCTTTTTTTGTGGGAAAAAAAAATATTTTTTATTTTCACGACTCTGCATTATAAACTTCTGTGAAGCACTTGGGCATTCAAAGTTCTCACCACACATCTAGATAAGTTCCTTGGGGGGTCTAGTTTCCAAAATGGGGTCACTTCTGGGGGGTCTCTACTGTTTAGGTATATCTGGGGCTCTGCAAATGCAATACCCCCCACATCTGGGGTATCAGCGTACTCAGGACAAATTGGACAACAACTTTTGGGGTCCAATTTCTCCTGCTACCCTTGAGAAAATAAACAATTGGAGACTAAACGATCATGTTTGTAGAAAAAATAGGATTTTTTATTTTCACACCCGGGCGTTATAAACTTTCGTGAAGCACTTGGGGGATAAAAGTGCTCACGACACATCTAGATATGTTCCTTAGGGGGTCTAGTTTCCAAAATGGGGTCACTTATGGGGCGTTTCCACTGTTTAGGCACATCAGGGGCTCGCCAAACACGACATGGCATCCAATCTCAATTCCAGCCAATTTTAGCTTGAAAATGTCAAAGGGCGCTCCTTTCCTTCTGAGCCCTGCCATGCGCCCAAACAGTGGTCCCCCCCACACATGGGGTATCAGTGTACTCAGGATAAATTGGACAACAACTTTTGGGGTCCAATTTCTCTTGTTACCTTTGTGAAAATAAAAATTGGGGGGCTAAAAAAATCTTTTCTGTGAAAAAAATATTTTTTTTTGTTTTCACGACTGCATTATAAACTTCTGTGAAGCACTTGGGCATTCAAAGTTCTCACAACACATCTAGATAAGTTTCTTGGGGGGTCTAGTTTCCAAAATGAGGTCACTTGTGGGGGGTTTCTACTGTTTAGGTACATCGGGGGCTCTGCAAA